>NW_025048303.1:0-332903 GCF_018831695.1 Puntigrus tetrazona | reverse complement strand
ATAAAACCTTTGACACCTGTTTAGAAATCGTAAAAACTAAATAAATCAATAAAAACACCCACTGACATGAATAAAAGAAACACCACGTTACGGATGATCACATAGTCAAACAAACTAAAAAGTAAAAAAAAACAAAAACTAAAAACAACAAAGTAAAATGAAATAAAAGCGGAATCAATTATTAAACAAATGCAAACATAGATCCAATTGAGTTCAACGAATGCGTTGATCCTGAAGACATGGATCAGCATGTTCAGGTCGTTTGATTAGAGGTCAGAGCTGAAATTTACAGGAGAGTGGATGTGGTGGATCTTATTTGAGGATTCCTGACAGCGCGGGAAAAGGCAAATGCAGTTTTTGTCAGTCAGGCACCGAGAGAAACAAATGGGGGCCCTAACCGAGTGAAGGACTTAAAGCGGCAGGAAAATCAGACCATACTTATCAGAACACGCTTACACAGATCCTCGTCCAGGCACTAGTCCTGAGCAGACTGGATTACTGCACGCCCTCCTTGCTGGCCTCCCAGCCTCTACAACCAGACCTCTTCATAGATGGTCCAGAATGCAGCGGCTAGGGTGGTCTTCAACGAACCAGGAGGGCCCGTCCCCACCCTCTTCATTAGTTTACACTGGCTTCCTATAGATGCCGCATCAAGATTCAAATCCCTGATGCTGGCCTACATGGACAATCACAGGCTCCGCTCCTCGTGCGTACTTACACTCTCACTAATTGAATCATATGTTCCTCCAGGTGCCTCACACGCTCTGCAAGCGAAAAGGCGTCTTGCAGTGCCTTCACTAAAAAGGTGCAAAATCACTCTTGTGCACCTTCACCTGGTCTGTTCCTCGCTGGTGGAACGATCTGCCCATTACCACTAGGGCAGCAGAGTCTAGCATTGTCTTCAAAAACCAACTCAAAACTCATCTTTTTTCGTTTTGCATGACCCAACATTGATAGCACTCTCTTCTTCTTCTTCTTCTCCTGCTCCTTCCTATCCTTTTATTAAAAAAAAAAAAAAAAAAAAAAAAAAAAAAAAAAAAAAAAAAAAAAGCCTTGTGTCTCTCGTTAGAGTAGACAAGACCCACCAAAAGCACTTATGCACTACTGCCCTTTTGCTGATATTAATTTGCTTCTATATGCCTACCTCATTTGTCGTCGCTTTGGATAAAGCGTCTGCTAAATGACTAAATGTAAATGTAAATGCAAAGCACTCAACGCTATACAATTCGGAGCACAGAGTGTCAGTAATGTACAACCACCACGATGAACACTCCATTTCCAGCTAAAGCGATCAAAACACCCATCGACATGAACAAAGAAACGTCGTTGGAGCGATCACCTGGCAAACAAACTAAAACTTCTAAAAGTTCTTTCACACGAACAAAATTAAATAAAACCTTTGACACCTGTTTAGCAATCGTAAAAACTAAATAAATCAATAAAAACACCCACTGACATGAATAAAGAAACACCGTTCGAGTGATCACGTATCAAACAAACTAAAAGTAAAAAAAACCTAAAAACTACAACAAGTAAAATGAAATAAAGCGGAATCAATTATTAAACAATGCAAACATAGACCAATTGAGTTCAACGAATCGTTGATCCTGAAGACATGGATCAGCATGTTCAGGTTCGTTTGATTAGGGTCAGAGCTGAAATTTACAGGAGAGTGGATGTGGTGGATCTTATTTGAGGATTCCTGGACGCAGGAAAAGGCAAATCGTGATTTTGTAGTCAGGCACCCCGAGAGGAAACAAATGGGGGCCTAATGGAGAAGGACTTAAAGCGGCGTGCCTAAGTTTCTTTAAGCGAATAAATAATTAGCTCTTGAGGTTGATTCTTGAATTTCTTAAATCATTTGAACATTTATTTATTTTTTCCCGGTGCAGCACTAGTCCTGAAGAGCAAGCGGTTGGACTGACAAAGCAAGACTGCAGCAACCTCGTCAAGTCAGAAAGAAGAGAGAGGCCCCAGTTGCAAAGGAACGTGCAGCTCTAAAGATGGTCGCTGAAGCAGAGAGAGAAGGTCTGTCTATCGAACCCTGGAGGAGAAAGCAAGAATGACGACGTTGAGCTGTCCTCTGTCATCTGCCCGGCGACGGAAGCAGAAAGGATGCACAAGAGAAGAACAAAAGACAAAAGCAGCAGCAAATGTAAAAGGGTAACAAGCGACAGAGTCGGCCCCTGGAGAAGAGCGCTCGCTGACTGGTGAAGGAAAATAAGCTTACAGCACCTGGTATTCCTGGGCGGTCTCCCATCAAGTACCAACCAGGCCATTCCCCTCAAAACGCTAAAGCTTCCGAGATCGGACGAGATCAGGCGTGCTCAGGGTGGTATGGCCGTAAGCGAAAGCAGCCCGCGAATGCGATGTGCGCTATTTAAAGAAGGCACCGGCAGCAGGCCAAAGACGCACACCAAGCTTTTCCAACTCTCCTCTTTTCATGTCTTCTGCAACTCTTCGACATTGTCTGCCCGAGAAAAAGGCGCCCCACCGGCTTCAAACTTGGCTCCGGAGCGCGGCGTTTACGCCGCCCTCACCACGCCAAAACAACACGTCCATTTTTCTTTTCACGCCTTCGTCCCTACATCAATGCCTTCCTTCCTTAATAAATCAACTCACATTAATTCAGTTGGAAGACAAACATCGCTGACGCTGCGAGCCACACTGAGTGCAAGTAAACGCAAGTCTATTTCTCAACGATATCAAATTAATCAGGCACCTTTATTTACATTTCAACCATATCCTGTCAAAGCACTCAACGCTATACAATTCGGAGCACAGAGTGTCAGTAATGTACAACCACCACGATGAACACTCCATTTCCAGCTAAAAGCGATCAAAACACCCATCGACATGAACAAAGAAAGCGTCGTTCGGGCGATCACCTGGCAAACAAACTAAAACTTCTAAAAAGTTCTTTCACACGAACAAAATTAAATAAAACCTTTGACACCTGTTTAGCAATCGTAAAAACTAAATAAATCAATAAAAACACCCACTGACATGAATAAAGAAACACCGTTCGGAGTGATCACGTGTCAAACAAACTAAAAGTAAAAAAAAAAAAACTAAAAACTACAACAAGTAAAATGAAATAAAAGCGGAATCAATTATTAAACAATGCAAACATAGACCAATTGAGTTCAATGAATCGTTGATCCTGAAGACATGGATCAGCATGTTCAGGTCGTTTGATTAGGGTCAGAGCTGAAATTTACAGGAGAGTGGATGTGGTGGATCTTATTTGAGGATTCCTGGCGCAGGAAAAGGCAAATCACGGATTTTGTAGTCAGGCACCCGAGAGGAAACAAATGGGGGCCTAATGTCGGAAGGACTTAAAGCGGCCGTGCCTGGATTTCTTTAAGCGAATAAATAATTAGCTCTTGGTTGATTCTTGAATTTCTTAAATCATTTGTTTATTTATTTATTTTTTCCCGGTGCAGTTTGCATTCAAGCGGTTGGACTGACAAACAAGACTGGCAACCTCTCAAGTCGAAGAGAAGGGCCCGAGTTGCAAAGGAACGTGCAGCTCTAAAGAGGTCGCTGTAGAGAGAGAGAGAAGGTCTGTCTATCGCTCCCTGGAGGAGAAAGCAAGAATGACGACGTTGAGCTGTCCTCCGTCACAGCGACGAAGCAGAAAGGCGGCACAGAGAAGGGCAAAGCAAAGCAGCAGCAAATGTAAAAGGGTAAAGCGCAGCCAAAAGAGTCGGCCCCTGGAGAAGAGCGCTGCGCTGACTGGTGAAGGAAAAGCAAAGCTTACAGCACCTGGTATTCCCAGGCGGTCTCCCATCCAAGTACTAAACAGGCCCGCCCCTGCTTAGCTTCCAAGATCGGACGAGATCAGGCGTGCTCAGGGTGGTATGGCCATAAGCGAAAGCAGCCTGCGAATGCGAGCTATTTAAAGAAGGCACCGGCAGCAGGCCAAAGACGCACACCAGCTTTTCCACTCCACTCTTTTCATGTCTTCTGCAACTCTTCGACATTGTCTGCCCGAGAAAAGGCGCCCCACCGGCAAACTTGGCCGGAGCGCGGCGTTTACGCCGCCCCTCACCACGCCAAAACAACACGTCCATTTCCCCTTCTTTTTCACGCCTTCGTCCCTACATCAATTCCTTCCTTCCTTAATAAATCAACTCACATTAATTCAGTTGGAAGACAAACATCGCTGACGCTGCGAGCCACACTGAGTGCAAGTAAACGCAAGTCTATTTCTCAACGATATCAAATTAATCAGGCACCTTTATTTACATTTCAACCATATCCTGTCAAAGCACTCAACGCTATACAATTCGGAGCACAGAGTGTCAGTAATGTACAACCACCACGATGAACACTCCATTTCCAGCTAAAGGCGATCAAAACACCCATCGACATGAACAAAGAAACGTCGTTCGGAGCGATCACCTGGCAAACAAACTAAAACTTCTAAAAGTTCTTTCACACGAACAAAATTAAATAAAACCTTTGACACCTGTTTAGCAATCGTAAAAACTAAATAAATCAATAAAAAACACCCACTGACATGAATAAAGAAACACCGTTGGAGTGATCACGTGTCAAACAAACTAAAAAAAAAAAAAAAACTAAAAACTACAACAAGTAAAATGAAATAAAAACGGAATCAATTATTAAACAATGCAAACATAGACCAATTGAGTTCAACGAATCGTTGATCCTGAAGACATGGATCAGCATGTTCAGGTCGTTTGATTAGGGTCAGAGCTGAAATTTACAGGAGAGTGGATGTGGTGGATCTTATTTGAGGATTCCTGACGCAGGAAAAGGCAAATACGGATTTTGTAGTCAGGCACCCGAGAGGAAACAAATGGGGCCTAATGTCGAAGGACTTAAAGCGGCAGGAAAATCAGACCATACTTATCAGAACACGCTACACAGATCCTCGTCCAGGCACTAGTCCTGAGCAGACTGGATTACTGCAACGCCCTCCTTGCTGGCCTCCCAGCCTCTACAACCAGACCTCTTCAGATGGTCCAGAATGCAGCGGCTAGGGTGGTCTTCAACTAACCAAGGAGGGCCCACGTCACACCCTCTTCATTAGTTTACACTGGCTTCCTATAGATGCCCGCATCAAATTCAAATCCCTGATGCTGGCCTACAGGACAATCACAGGCTCCGCTCCTCGCACTTACACTCACTAATTGAATCATATGTTCCTCCAGGTGCCTACGCTCTGCAAACGAAAGGCGTCTTGCAGTGCCTTCACAAAAGGTGCAAAATCACTCTTGCGCACCTTCACCTGGTCTGTTCCTCGCTGGTGGAACGATCTGCCCATTACCACTAGGGCAGCAGAGTCACTAGCAGTCTTCAAAAACCAACTCAAAACTCATCTTTTTCGTTTGCACTTGACCCAACATTGATAGCACTCTTCTTCTTTCTTCTTCTCCTGCTCCTTCCTATATTGTTTTTAAAAAAAAAAAAAAAAAAAAAAAAAAAGCCTTGTGTCTCGTTAGGTAAGACAAGACCCCACTCAAGAGCACTTATGCACTACTGCCCTTTTGCTGATATTAATTTGCTTCTATATGCCTACCTCATTTGTACGTCGCTTTGGATAAAGGCGTCTGCTAAATGACTAAATGTAAATGTAAATGCAAAGCACTCAACGCTATACAATTCGGAGCACAGAGTGTCAGTAATGTACAACCACCACGATGAACACTCCATTTCCAGCTAAAGGCGATCAAAACACCCATCGACATGAACAAAGAAACGTCGTTCGGAGCGATCACCTGGCAAACAAACTAAAACTTCTAAAAGTTCTTTCACACGAACAAAATTAAATAAAACCTTTGACACCTGTTTAGCAATCGTAAAAACTAAATAAATCAATAAAAAACACCCACTGACATGAATAAAAAAACACCGCTCGGAGTGATCACGTGTCAAACAAACTAAAAGTAAAAAAACTAAAAACTACAACAAGTAAAATGAAATAAAAACGGAATCAATTATTAAACAATGCAAACATAGACCAATTGAGTTCAACGAATCGTTGATCCTGAAGACATGGATCAGCATGTTCAGGTCGTTTGATTAGGGTCAGAGCTGAAATTTACAGGAGAGTGGATGTGGTGGATCTTATTTGAGGATTCCTGACGCAGGAAAAGGCAAATACGGATTTTGTAGTCAGGCACCCGAGAGGAAACAAATGGGGGCCTAATGTCGAAGGACTTAAAGCGGCCGTGCCTAGGATTTCTTTAAACGAATAAATAATTAGCTCTTGGTTGATTCTTGAATTTCTTAAATCATTTGTTTATTTATTTATTTTTTCCCGGTGCAGTTTGCATTCAAGCGGTTGGACTGACAAACAAGACTGGCAACCTCTCAAGTCGAAGAGAAGGGCCCGAGTTGCAAAGGAACGTGCAGCTCTAAAGAGGTCGCTGAGAGAGAGAGAGAAGGTCTGTCTATCGCTCCCTGGAGGAGAAAGCAAGAATGACGACGTTGAGCTGTCCTCCGTCACAGCGACGAAGCAGAAAGGCGGCACAGAGAAGGGCAAAGCAAAGCAGCAGCAAATGTAAAAGGGTAAAGGAGCGAGCCAAAAGAGTCGGCCCCTGGAGAAGAGCGCTCGCTGACTGGTGAAGGAAAAGCAAAAGCTTACAGCACCTGGTATTCCCAGGCGGTCTCCCATCCAAGTACTAACCAGGCCCGCCCCTGCTGAGCTTCCGAGATCGGACGAGATCGGGCGTGCTCAGGGTGGTATGGCCGTAAGCGAAAGCAGCCCGCGAATGCGAGCTATTTAAAGAAGGCACCGCAGCAGGCCAAAGACGCACACCAGCTTTTCCACTCCACTCTTTTCATGTCTTCTGCAACTCTTCGACATTGTCTGCCCGAGAAAAAGGCGCCCCACCGGCAAACTTGGCCGGAGCGCGGCGTTTACGCCGCCCCTCACCACGCCAAAACAACACGTCCATTTCCCCTTCTTTTTCACGCCTTCGTCCCTACATCAATGCCTTCCTTCCTTAATAAATCAACTCACATTAATTCAGTTGGAAGACAAACATCGCTGACGCTGCGAGCCACACTGAGTGCAAGTAAACGCAAGTCTATTTCTCAACGATATCAAATTAATCAGGCACCTTTATTTACATTTCAACCATATCCTGTCAAAGCACTCAACGCTATACAATTCGGAGCACAGAATGTCAATAATGTACAACCACCACGATGAACACTCCATTTCCAGCTAAAGGCGATCAAAACACCCATCGACATGAACAAAGAAAGCGTCGTTCGGAGCGAACACCTGGCAAACAAACTAAAACTTCTAAAAGTTCTTTCACACGAACAAAATTAAATAAAACCTTTGACACCTGTTTAGAAATCGTAAAAACTAAATAAATCAATAAAAAACACCCACTGACATGAATAAAGAAACACCGTTCGAGTGATCACGTGTCAAACAAACTAAAAGTAAAAAAAACTAAAAACTACAACAAGTAAAATGAAATAAAACGGAATCAATTATTAAACAATGCAAACATAGACCAATTAAGTTCAACGAATCGTTGATCCTGAAGACATGGATCAGCATGTTCAGGTCGTTTGATTAGGGTCAGAGCTGAAATTTACAGGAGAGTGGATGTGGTGGATCTTATTTGAGGATTCCTGACGCAGGAAAAGGCAAATACGGATTTTGTAGTCAGGCACCCCGAGAGGAAACAAATGGGGGCCTAATGTCGAAGGACTTAAAGCGGCAGGAAAATCAGACCATACTTATCAGAACACGCTACACAGATCCTCGTCCAGGCACTAGTCCTGAGCAGACTGGATTACTGCAACGCCCTCCTTGCTGGCCTCCCAGCCTCTACAACCAGACCTCTTCAGATGGTCCAGAATGCAGCGGCTAGGGTGGTCTTCAACGAACCAAGGAGGGCCCACGTCACACCCTCTTCATTAGTTTACACTGGCTTCCTATAGATGCCCGCATCAAATTCAAATCCCTGATGCTGGCCTACAGGACAATCACAGGCTCCGCTCCCTCGTACTTACACTCACTAATTGAATCATATGTCCCTCCAGGTGCCTACGCTCTGCAAACGAAAGGCGTCTTGCAGTGCCTTCACAAAAAGGTGCAAAATCACTCTTGCGCACCTTCACCTGGTCTGTTCCTCGCTGGTGGAACGATCTGCCCATTACCACTAGGGCAGCAGAGTCACTAGCAGTCTTCAAAAACCAACTCAAAACTCATCTTTTTCTTTGCACTTGACCCAACATTGATAGCACTCTCTTCTTCTTCTTCTTCTCCTGCTCCTCCTTCCTATCCTTTTAAAAAAAAAAAAAAAAAAAAAAAAAAAAAAAAGCCTTGTGTCTGCGTTAGGTAAGACAAGACCCCACTCAAGAGCACTTATGCACTACTGCCCTTTTGCTGATATTAATTTGCTTCTATATGCCTACCTCATTTGTACGTCGCTTTGGATAAAGGCGTCTGCTAAATGACTAAATGTAAATGTAAATGCAAAGCACTCAACGCTATACAATTCGGAGCACAGAGTGTCAGTAATGTACAACCACCACGATGAACACTCCATTTCCAGCTAAAGGCGATCAAAACACCCATCGACATGAACAAAGAAACGTCGTTCGGAGCGATCACCTGGCAAACAAACTAAAACTTCTAAAAGTTCTTTCACACGAACAAAATTAAATAAAACCTTTGACACCTGTTTAGCAATCGTAAAAACTAAATAAATCAATAAAAAACACCCACTGACATGAATAAAGAAACACCGTTCGGAGTGATCACGTGTCAAACAAACTAAAAGTAAAAAAAAAAACTAAAAACTACAACAAGTAAAATGAAATAAAAACGGAATCAATTATTAAACAATGCAAACATAGACCAATTGAGTTCAACGAATCGTTGATCCTGAAGACATGGATCAGCATGTTCAGGTCGTTTGATTAGGGTCAGAGCTGAAATTTACAGGAGAGTGGATGTGGTGGATCTTATTTGAGGATTCCTGACGAGGAAAAGGCAAATACGGATTTTGTAGTCAGGCACCCGAGAGGAAACAAATGGGGGCCTAATGTCGAAGGACTTAAAGCGGCCGTGCCTAGGATTTCTTTAAACGAATAAATAATTAGCTCTTCGGTTGATTCTTGAATTTCTTAAATCATTTGTTTATTTATTTATTTTTTCCCCGGTGCAGTTTGCATTCAAGCGGTTGGACTGACAAACAAGACTGGCAACCTCTCAAGTCGAAGAGAAGGGCCCGAGTTGCAAAGGAACGTGCAGCTCTAAAGAGGTCGCTGTAGAGAGAGAGAAGGTCTGTCTATCGCTCCCTGGAGGAGAAAGCAAGAATGACGACGTTGAGCTGTCCTCCGTCACAGCGACGAAGCAGAAAGGCGGCACAGAGAAGGGCAAAGCAAAGCAGCAGCAAATGTAAAAGGGTAAAGGAGCGAGCCAAAAGAGTCGGCCCCTGGAGAAGAGCGCTCGCTGACTGGTGAAGGAAAAGCAAAAGCTTACAGCACCTGGTATTCCCAGGCGGTCTCCCATCCAAGTACTAACCAGGCCCGCCCCTGCTTAGCTTCCGAGATCGGACGAGATCGGGCGTGCTCAGGGTGGTATGGCCGTAAGCGAAAGCAGCCTGCGAATGCGAGCTATTTAAAGAAGGCACCGGCAGCAGGCCAAAGACGCACACCAGCTTTTCCACTCCACTCTTTTCATGTCTTCTGCAACTCTTCGACATTGTCTGCCCGAGAAAAAGGCGCCCCACCGGCAAACTTGGCCGGAGCGCGGCGTTTACGCCGTCCCTCACCACGCCAAAACAACACGTCCATTTCCCCTTCTTTTTCACGCCTTCGTCCCTACATCAATGCCTTCCTTCCTTAATAAATCAACTCACATTAATTCAGTTGGAAGACAAACATCGCTGACGCTGCGAGCCACACTGAGTGCAAGTAAACGCAAGTCTATTTCTCAACGATATCAAATTAATCAGGCACCTTTATTTACATTTCAACCATATCCTGTCAAAGCACTCAACGCTATACAATTCGGAGCACAGAGTGTCAGTAATGTACAACCACCACGATGAACACTCCATTTCCAGCTAAAGGCGATCAAAACACCCATCGACATGAACAAAGAAACGTCGTTCGGAGCGAACACCTGGCAAACAAACTAAAACTTCTAAAAGTTCTTTCACACGAACAAAATTAAATAAAACCTTTGACACCTGTTTAGAAATCGTAAAAACTAAATAAATCAATAAAAAACACCCACTGACATGAATAAAGAAACACCGTTCGGAGTGATCACGTGTCAAACAAACTAAAAGTAAAAAAAAAAAACTAAAAACTACAACAAGTAAAATGAAATAAAAACGGAATCAATTATTAAACAATGCAAACATAGACCAATTGAGTTCAACGAATCGTTGATCCTGAAGACATGGATCAGCATGTTCAGGTCGTTTGATTAGGGTCAGAGCTGAAATTTACAGGAGAGTGGATGTGGTGGATCTTATTTGAGGATTCCTGACGCAGGAAAAGGCAAATACGGATTTTGTAGTCAGGCACCCCGAGAGGAAACAAATGGGGGCCTAATGTCGAAGGACTTAAAGCGGCAGGAAAATCAGACCATACTTATCAGAACACGCTACACAGATCCTCGTCCAGGCACTAGTCCTGAGCAGACTGGATTACTGCAACGCCCTCCTTGCTGGCCTCCCAGCCTCTACAACCAGACCTCTTCAGATGGTCCAGAATGCAGCGGCTAGGGTGGTCTTCAACGAACCAAGGAGGGCCCACGTCACACCCCTCTTCATTAGTTTACACTGGCTTCCTATAGATGCCTGCATCAAATTCAAATCCCTGATGCTGGCCTACAGGACAATCACAGGCTCCGCTCCCTCGTACTTACACTCACTAATTGAATCATATGTTCCCTCCAGGTGCCTACGCTCTGCAAACGAAAGGCGTCTTGCAGTGCCTTCACAAAAAGGTGCAAAATCACTCTTGCGCACCTTCACCTGGTCTGTTCCTCGCTGGTGGAACGATCTGCCCATTACCACTAGGGCAGCAGAGTCACTAGCAGTCTTCAAAAACCAACTCAAAACTCATCTTTTTCTTTTGCACTTGACCCAACATTGATAGCACTCTCTTCTTCTTCTTCTTCTCCTGCTCCTTCCTATCCTTTTATTGTTTAAAAAAAAAAAAAAAAAAAAAAAAAAAAAAAAAAAAAAAAGCCTTGTGTCTGCGTTAGGTAAGACAAGACCCCACTCAAGAGCACTTATGCACTACTGCCCTTTTGCTGATATTAATTTGCTTCTATATGCCTACCTCATTTGTCGTCGCTTTGGATAAAGCGTCTGCTAAATGACTAAATGTAAATGTAAATGCAAAGCACTCAACGCTATACAATTGGAGCACAGAGTGTCAGTAATGTACAACCACCACGATGAACACTCCATTTCCAGCTAAAGGCGATCAAAACACCCATCGACATGAACAAAGAAACGTCGTTCGAGCGATCACCTGGCAAACAAACTAAAACTTCTAAAAGTTCTTTCACACGAACAAAATTAAATAAAACCTTTGACACCTGTTTAGCAATCGTAAAAACTAAATAAATCAATAAAAAACACCCACTGACATGAATAAAGAAACACCGTTCGGAGTGATCACGCGTCAAACAAACTAAAAGTAAAAAAAAAACTAAAAACTACAACAAGTAAAATGAAATAAAACGGAATCAATTATTAAACAATGCAAACATAGACCAATTGAGTTCAACGAATCGTTGATCCTGAAGACATGGATCAGCATGTTCAGGTCGTTTGATTAGGGTCAGAGCTGAAATTTACAGGAGAGTGGATGTGGTGGATCTTATTTGAGGATTCCTGACGCAGGAAAAGGCAAATACGGATTTTGTAGTCAGGCACCCCGAGAGGAAACAAATGGGGGCCTAATGTCGAAGGACTTAAAAAGCGGAAAATCTAGGATTTCTTTAAGCGAATAAATAATTAGCTCTTTGGTTGATTCTTGAATTTCTTAAATCATTTGTTTATTTATTTATTTTTTCCCGGTGCAGTTTGCATTCAAGCGGTTGGACTGACAAACAAGACTGGCAACCTCTCAAGTGGAAGAGAAGGGCCCGAGTTGCAAAGGAACGTGCAGCTCTAAAGAGGTCGCTGTAGAGAGAGAGAGAAGGTCTGTCTATCGCTCCATGGAGGAGAAAGCAAGAATGACGACGTTGAGCTGTCCTCCGTCACAGCGACAAAGCAGAAAGGCGGCACAGAGAAGGGCAAAGCAAAGCAGCAGCAAATGTAAAAGGGTAAAGGAGCGAGCCAAAAAGTCGGCCCCTGGAGAAGAGCGCTCGCTGACTGGTGAAGGAAAAGCAAAGCACAGCACCTGGTATTCCCAGGCGGTCTCCCATCCAAGTACTAACCAGGCCCGCCCTGCTTAGCTTCGAGATCGGACGAGATCGGGCGTGCTCAGGGTGGTATGGCCGTAAGCGAAAGCAACCCGCGAATGCGAGCTATTTAAAGAAGGCACCGGCAGCAGGCCAAAGACACACACCAGCTTTTCCACTCCACTCTTTTCATGTCTTCTGCAACTCTTCGACATTGTCTGCCCGAGAAAAAGGCGCCCCACCGGCAAACTTGGCCGGGCGCGGCGTTCCTATAAATCCCCTCACCACGCCAAAACAACACGTCCATTTCCCCTTCTTTTTCACGCCTTCGTCCCTACATCAATTCCTTCCTTCCTTAATAAATCAACTCACTTTAATTCAGTTGGAAGACAAACATCGCTGACGCTGCGAGCCACACTGAGTGCAAGTAAACGCAAGTCTATTTCTCAACGATATCAAATTAATCAGGCACCTTTATTTACATTTCAACCATATCCTGTCAAAGCACTCAACGCTATACAATTCGGAGCACAGAGTGTCAGTAATGTACAACCACCACGATGAACACTCCATTTCCAGCTAAAGCGATCAAAACACCCATCGACATGAACAAAGAAACGTCGTTCGGAGCGATCACCTGGCAAACAAACTAAAACTTCTAAAAGTTCTTTCACACGAACAAAATTAAATAAAACCTTTGACACCTGTTTAGCAATCGTAAAAACTAAATAAATCAATAAAAAACACCCACTGACATGAATAAAGAAACACCGTTCGGAGTGATCACGTGTCAAACAAACTAAAAGTAAAAAAAAAAAACTAAAAACTACAACAAGTAAAATGAAATAAAAACGGAATCAATTATTAAACAATGCAAACATAGACCAATTGAGTTCAACGAATCGTTGATCCTGAAGACATGGATCAGCATGTTCAGGTCGTTTGATTAGGGTCAGAGCTGAAATTTACAGGAGAGTGGATGTGGTGGATCTTATTTGAGGATTCCTGACGCAGGAAAAGGCAAATACGGATTTTGTAGTCAGGCACCCGAGAGGAAACAAATGGGGGGCCTAATGTCGAGAAGGACTTAAAGCGCCGTGCCTAGGATTTCTTTAAACGAATAAATAATTAGCTCTTTGGTTGATTCTTGAATTTCTTAAATCATTTGTTTATTTATTTATTTTTTCCCCGGTGCAGTTTGCATTCAAGCGGTTGGACTGACAAACAAGACTGGCAACCTCTCAAGTCGAAGAGAAGGGCCCGAGTTGCAAAGGAACGTGCAGCTCTAAAGAGGTCGCTGTAGAGAGAGAGAGAAGGTCTGTCTATCGCTCCCTGGAGGAGAAAGCAAGAATGACGACGTTGAGCTGTCCTCCGTCACAGCGACGAAGCAGAAAGGCGGCACAGAGAAGGGCAAAGCAAAGCAGCAGCAAATGTAAAAGGGTAAAGGAGCGAGCCAAAAGAGTCGGCCCCTGGAGAAGAGCGCTCGCTGACTGGTGAAGGAAAAGCAAAAGCTTACAGCACCTGGTATTCCCAGGCGGTCTCCCATCCAAGTACTAACCAGGCCCGCCCCTGCTTAGCTTCCGAGATCGGACGAGATCGGGCGTGCTCAGGGTGGTATGGCCGTAAGCGAAAGCAACCCGCGAATGCGAGCTATTTAAAGAAGGCACCGGCAGCAGGCCAAAGACGCACACCAGCTTTTCCACTCCACTCTTTTCATGTCTTCTGCAACTCTTCGACATTGTCTGCCCGAGAAAAAGGCGCCCCACCGGCAAACTTGGCCGGAGCGCGGCGTTTACGCCGTCCCTCACCACGCCAAAACAACACGTCCATTTCCCCTTCTTTTTCACGCCTTCGTCCCTACATCAATTCCTTCCTTCCTTAATAAATCAACTCACTTTAATTCAGTTGGAAGACAAACATCGCTGACGCTGCGAGCCACACTGAGTGCAAGTAAACGCAAGTCTATTTCTCAACGATATCAAATTAATCAGGCACCTTTATTTACATTTCAACCATATCCTGTCAAAGCACTCAACGCTATACAATTCGGAGCACAGAGTGTCAGTAATGTACAACCACCACGATGAACACTCCATTTCCAGCTAAAGGCGATCAAAACACCCATCGACATGAACAAAGAAACGTCGTTCGAGCGATCACCTGGCAAACAAACTAAAACTTCTAAAAGTTCTTTCACACGAACAAAATTAAATAAAACCTTTGACACCTGTTTAGCAATCGTAAAAACTAAATAAATCAATAAAAACACCCACTGACATGAATAAAGAAACACCGTTCGGAGTGATCACGTGTCAAACAAACTAAAAGTAAAAAAAAACTAAAAACTACAACAAGTAAAATGAAATAAAAACGGAATCAATTATTAAACAATGCAAACATAGACCAATTGAGTTCAACGAATCGTTGATCCTGAAGACATGGATCAGCATGTTCAGGTCGTTTGATTAGGGTCAGAGCTGAAATTTACAGGAGAGTGGATGTGGTGGATCTTATTTGAGGATTCCTGACGCAGGAAAAGGCAAATACGGATTTTGTAGTCAGGCACCCCGAGAGGAAACAAATGGGGGCCTAATGTCGAAGGACTTAAAGCGGCAGGAAAATCAGACCATACTTATCAGAACACGCTACACAGATCCTCGTCCAGGCACTAGTCCTGAGCAGACTGGATTACTGCAACGCCCTCCTTGCTGGCCTCCCAGCCTCTACAACCAGACCTCTTCAGATGGTCCAGAATGCAGCGGCTAGGGTGGTCTTCAACGAACCAAGGAGGGCCCACGTCACACCCCTCTTCATTAGTTTACACTGGCTTCCTATAGATGCCCGCATCAAATTCAAATCCCTGATGCTGGCCTACAGGACAATCACAGGCTCCGCTCCCTCGTACTTACACTCACTAATTGAATCATATGTTCCCTCCAGGTGCCTACGCTCTGCAAACGAAAGGCGTCTTGCAGTGCCTTCACAAAAAGGTGCAAAATCACTCTTGCGCACCTTCACCTGGTCTGTTCCTCGCTGGTGGAACGATCTGCCCATTACCACTAGGGCAGCAGAGTCACTAGCAGTCTTCAAAAACCAACTCAAAACTCATCTTTTTCGTTTGCACTTGACCCAACATTGATAGCACTCTCTTCTTCTTCTTCTTCTTCTCCTGCTCCTTCCTATCCTTTTATTAAAAAAAAAAAAAAAAAAAAAAAAAAAAAAAAAAGCCTTGTGTCTGCGTTACGTAAGACAAGACCCCACTCAAGAGCACTTATGCACTACTGCCCTTTTGCTGATATTAATTTGCTTCTATATGCCTACCTCATTTGTACGTCGCTTTGGATAAAGGCGTCTGCTAAATGACTAAATGTAAATGTAAATGCAAAGCACTCAACGCTATACAATTCGGAGCACAGAGTGTCAGTAATGTACAACCACCACGATGAACACTCCATTTCAGCTAAAGGCGATCAAAACACCCATCGACATGAACAAAGAAACGTCGTTCGAGCGATCACCTGGCAAACAAACTAAAACTTCTAAAAGTTCTTTCACACGAACAAAATTAAATAAAACCTTTGACACCTGTTTAGCAATCGTAAAAACTAAATAAATCAATAAAAAACACCCACTGACATGAATAAAGAAACACCGTTCGGAGTGATCACGTGTCAAACAAACTAAAAGTAAAAAAAAAACTAAAAACTACAACAAGTAAAATGAAATAAAAACGGAATCAATTATTAAACAATGCAAACATAGACCAATTGAGTTCAACGAATCGTTGATCCTGAAGACATGGATCAGCATGTTCAGGTCGTTTGATTAGGGTCAGAGCTGAAATTTACAGGAGAGTGGATGTGGTGGATCTTATTTGAGGATTCCTGACGCAGGAAAAGGCAAATACGGATTTTGTAGTCAGGCACCCCGAGAGGAAACAAATGGGGGCCTAATGTCGAAGGACTTAAAGCGGCAGGAAAATCAGACCATACTTATCATAAACACGCTACACAGATCCTCGTCCAGGCACTAGTCCTGAGCAGACTGGATTACTGCAACGCCCTCCTTGCTGGCCTCCCAGCCTCTACAACCAGACCTCTTCAGATGGTCAGAATGCAGCGGCTAGGGTGGTCTTCAACGTGCAACCAAGGAGGGCCCACGTCACACCCCTCTTCATTAGTTTACACTGGCTTCCTATAGATGCCCGCATCAAATTCAATCCCTGATGCTGGCCTACAGGACAATCAGACAGGCTCCGCTCCCTCGTACTTACACTCACTAATTGAATCATATGTTCCTCCAGGTGCCTCGCTCTGCAAGCGAAGGCGTCTTGCAGTGCCTTCAGGAAAAGGTGCAAAATCACTCTTGCGCAGGCCTTCACCTGGTCTGTTCCTCGCTGGTGGAGCGATCTGCCCATTACCACTAGGGCAGCAGAGTCACTAGCAGTCTTCAAAAACCAACTCAAAACTCATCTATTTTTCTTTTGCACTTGACCCAACATTGATACACTCTCTCTTCTTCTTCTTCTTCTCCTGCTCCTGCCTATCCTTTTATTGTCTAAAAAAAAAAAGGCGCCCCAAAAAAAAAAAAAAAAAAAAAAAGCCTTGTGTCTGCGTTAGGTAAGACAAGACGTCCCACTCAAAACACTTATGCACTACTGCCCTTTGCTGATATTAATTTGCTTCTATATGACCTACCTCATTTGCTGCGAGTCGCTTTGGATAAACGCGTCTGCTAAATGACTAAATGTAAATGTAAATGCAAAGCACTCAACGCTATACAATTCGGAGCACAGAGTGTCAGTAATGTACAACCACCACGATGAACACTCCATTTCCAGCTAAAGGCGATCAAAACACCCATCGACATGAACAAAGAAACGCGTTCGGAGCGATCACCTGGCAAACAAACTAAAACTTCTAAAAGTTCTTTTCACACGAACAAAATTAAATAAAACCTTTGACACCTGTTTAGCAATCGTAAAAACTAAATAAATCAATAAAAACACCCACTGACATGAATAAAGAAACACCGTTCGGAGTGATCACGTGTCAAACAAACTAAAAGTAAAAAAAACCTAAAAACTACAACAAGTAAAATGAAATAAAAACGGAATCAATTATTAAACAATGCAAACATAGACCAATTGAGTTCAACGAATCGTTGATCCTGAAGACATGGATCAGCATGTTCA
This sequence comes from Puntigrus tetrazona, assembly GCF_018831695.1. Taxonomy (NCBI): domain Eukaryota; kingdom Metazoa; phylum Chordata; class Actinopteri; order Cypriniformes; family Cyprinidae; genus Puntigrus; species Puntigrus tetrazona. The sequence goes on along the minus strand of NW_025048303.1, from coordinate 315,333 downwards.
GGTCGTTTGATTAGGGTCAGAGCTGAAATTTACAGGAGAGTGGATGTGGTGGATCTTATTTGAGGATTCCTGACGCAGGAAAAGGCAAATCACGGATTTTGTAGTCAGGCACCCGAGAGGAAACAAATGGGGCCTAATGTCGAAGGACTTAAAGCGGCCGTGCCTAGGATTTCTTTAAACGAATAAATAATTAGCTCTTCGGTTGATTCTTGAATTTCTTAAATCATTTGTTTATTTATTTATTTTTTCCCCGGTGCAGTTTGCATTCAAGCGGTTGGACTGACAAACAAGACTGGCAACCTCTCAAGTCGAAGAGAAGGGCCCGAGTTGCAAAGGAACGTGCAGCTCTAAAGAGGTCGCTGAAGAGAGAGAGAAGGTCTGTCTATCGCTCCCTGGAGGAGAAAGCAAGAATGACGACGTTGAGCTGTCCTCCGTCAGCAGCGACGAAGCAGAAAGGCGGCACAGAGAAGGGCAAAGCAAAGCAGCAGCAAATGTAAAAGGGTAAAGGAGCGAGCCAAAAGAGTCGGCCCCTGGAGAAGAGCGCTCGCTGACTGGTGAAGGAAAAGCAAAAGCTTACAGCACCTGGTATTCCCAGGCGGTCTCCCATCCAAGTACTAACCAGGCCCGCCCCTGCTTAGCTTCCGAGATCGGACGAGATCGGGCGTGCTCAGGGTGGTATGGCCGTAAGCGAAAGCAGCCCGCGAATGCGAGCTATTTAAAGAAGGCACCGGCAGCAGGCCAAAGACGCACACCAGCTTTTCCACTCCACTCTTTTCATGTCTTCTGCAACTCTTCGACATTGTCTGCCCGAGAAAAAGGCGCCCCACCGGCAAACTTGGCCGGAGCGCGGCGTTTACGCCGCCCCTCACCACGCCAAAACAACACGTCCATTTCCCCTTCTTTTTCACGCCTTCGTCCCTACATCAATGCCTTCCTTCCTTAAAAAATCAACTCACATTAATTCAGTTGGAAGACAAACATCGCTGACGCTGCGAGCCACACTGAGTGCAAGTAAACGCAAGTCTATTTCTCAACGATATCAAATTAATCAGGCACCTTTTATTTACATTTCAACCATATCCTGTCAAAGCACTCAACGCTATACAATTCGGAGCACAGAGTGTCAGTAATGTACAACCACCACGATGAACACTCCATTTCCAGCTAAAGGCGATCAAAACACCCATCGACATGAACAAAGAAACGTCGTTGGAGCGATCACCTGGCAAACAAACTAAAACTTCTAAAAGTTCTTTCACACGAACAAAATTAAATAAAACCTTTGACACCTGTTTAGAAATCGTAAAAACTAAATAAATCAATAAAAAACACCCACTGACATGAATAAAGAAACACCGTTCGGAGTGATCACGTGTCAAACAAACTAAAAGTAAAAAAAAAAACTAAAAACTACAACAAGTAAAATGAAATAAAAACGGAATCAATTATTAAACAATGCAAACATAGACCAATTGAGTTCAACGAATCGTTGATCCTGAAGACATGGATCAGCATGTTCAGGTCGTTTGATTAGGGTCAGAGCTGAAATTTACAGGAGAGTGGATGTGGTGGATCTTATTTGAGGATTCCTGACGCGAGGAAAAGGCAAATACGGATTTTGTAGTCAGGCACCCGAGAGGAAACAAATGGGGCCTAATGTCGAAGGACTTAAAGCGGCAGGAAAATCAGACCATACTTATCAGAACACGCTACACAGATCCTCGTCCAGGCACTAGTCCTGAGCAGACTGGATTACTGCAACGCCCTCCTTGCTGGCCTCCCAGCCTCTACAACCAGACCTCTTCAGATGGTCCAGAATGCAGCGGCTAGGGTGGTCTTCAACGAACCAAGGAGGGCCCACGTCACACCCCTCTTCATTAGTTTACACTGGCTTCCTATAGATGCCCGCATCAAATTCAAATCCCTGATGCTGGCCTACAGGACAATCACAGGCTCCGCTCCTCGTTTACACACTCACTAATTGAATCATATGTTCCCTCCAGGTGCCTACGCTCTGCCAACGAAAGGCGTCTTGCAGTGCCATCACAAAAAGGTGCAAAATCAAAAAGGTGCGCACCTTCACCTGGTCTGTTCCTCGCTGGTGGAACGATCTGCCCGTTGCCACTAGGGCAGCAGAGTCACTAGCAGTCTTCAAAACCAACTCAAAACTCATCTTTTCTTTTGCACTTGACCCAACATTGATAGCACTCTCTTCTTCTTCTTCTTCTCCTGCTCCTTCCTATCCTTTTATTAAAAAAAAAAAAAAAAAAAAAAAAAAAAAAAGCCTTGTGTGTGTCTGCGTTAGGTAAGACAAGACCCCACTCAAAGCACTTATGCACTACTGCCCTTTTGCTGATATTAATTTGCTTCTATATGCCTACCTCATTTGTATGCGTCGCTTTGGATAAAGGTGTCTGCTAAATGACTAAATGTAAATGTAAATGCAAAGCACTCAACGCTATACAATTCGGAGCACAGAGTGTCAGTAATGTACAACCACCACGATGAACACTCCATTTCCAGCTAAAGGCGATCAAAACACCCATCGACATGAACAAAGAAACGCTGCTCGGAGCGATCACCTGGCAAACAAACTAAAACTTCTAAAAGTTCTTTCACACGAACAAAATTAAATAAAACCTTTGACACCTGTTTAGCAATCGTAAAAACTAAATAAATCAATAAAAAACACCCACTGACATGAATAAAGAAACACCGTTCGGAGTGATCACGTGTCAAACAAACCAAAAAAAAGTAAAAAAACTAAAAACTACAACAAGTAAAATGAAATAAAAACGGAATCAATTATTAAACAATGCAAACATAGACCAATTGAGTTCAACGAATCGTTGATCCTGAAGACATGGATCAGCATGTTCAGGTCGTTTGATTAGGGTCAGAGCTGAAATTTACAGGAGAGTGGATGTGGTGGATCTTATTTGAGGATTCCTGACGCAGGAAAAGGCAAGTACGGATTTTGTAGTCAGGCACCCCGAGAGGAAACAAATGGGGGCCTAATGTCGAAGGACTTAAAGCGGCCGTGCCTAGGATTTCTTTAAACGAATAAATAATTAGCTCTTTGGTTGATTCTTGAATTTCTTAAATCATTTGTTTATTTATTTATTTTTTCCCCGGTGCAGTTTGCATTCAAGCGGTTGGACTGACAAACAAGACTGGCAACCTCTCAAGTCGAAGAGAAGGGCCCGAGTTGCAAAGGAACGTGCAGCTCTAAAGAGGTCGCTGTAGAGAGAGAGAGAGAAGGTCTGTCTATCGCTCCCTGGAGGAGAAAGCAAGAATGACGACGTTGAGCTGTCCTCCGTCACAGCGACGAAGCAGAAAGGCGGCACAGAGAAGGGCAAAGCAAAGCAGCAGCAAATGTAAAAGGGTAAAGGAGCGAGCCAAAAGAGTCGGCCCCTGGAGAAGAGCGCTCGCTGACTGGTGAAGGAAAAGCAAAAGCTTACAGCACCTGGTATTCCCAGGCGGTCTCCCATCCAAGTACTAACCAGGCCCGCCCCTGCTTAGCTTCCGAGATCGGACGAGATCGGGCGTGCTCAGGGTGGTATGGCCGTAAGCGAAAGCAGCCCGCGAATGCGAGCTATTTAAAGAAGGCACCGGCAGCAGGCCAAAGACGCACACCAGCTTTTCCACTCCACTCTTTTCATGTCTTCTGCAACTCTTCGACATTGTCTGCCCGAGAAAAAGGCGCCCCAAGGGCAAACTTGGCCGGAGCGCGGCGTTTCCGCCGCCCCTCACCACGCCAAAACAACACGTCCATTTCCCCTTCTTTTTCACGCCTTCGTCCCTACATCAATTCCTTCCTTGTGTTTGGAAAATCTTCGTTGTTTCCCTCTCAGGTTCAGGTCTGTCAATGATGAGACTTACTTTTAAACCTAAAAATCTTAATTAGTTTAATAAAGTCAGAATAATTCAGACTGAGCTCAGGATATAGATCAACAGCATTAAAGGCATGCAGGGCAGTCCTGTATGCTCACACTACATTTCACACAATAGTTATATTCTTGTGCTTGCCTCTTCCTCCCACTCAGGTGTCCTTCACAGAACCAGGTGCAGTTGTTTCTTCTCGACCAGTAGATGGGCTCAGCAGTCTCCATATCTTGTTTCTGTAGATAAGACATTTTGCACAGCACATACACATAATATCAAGTAGAAAAACTCAGAGCCTTTATGAGGCCTGGGTACAGTGCTTCTATTGAGTAAAACCTGTAAAACATAAATCCTTTAAAACATAAATCAACTCAAATTAATTCAGTTGGAAGACTAACATCGCTGTTGCTGCGAGCCACACTGAGTGCAAGTGAGCGGAAGTGTATTTCTCAAAGATATCAAATTAATCAGGCACCTTTATTTACATTTCAACGATATCCTGTCAAAGCACTCAACGGTATACAATTCGGAGCACAGAGTGTCAGTAATGTACAAGCGACCACGATGAACACTCCATTTCCAGCTAAAGGCGATAAAAACACCCATTGACATAAACAAAGAAACGCCGTTCGAGCGATCACGTGGCAAACAAACTAAAACTTCTAAAAGTTCTTTGACACGAACAAAATTAAATAAAATCTTTGACACGTGTTCTTAAATAGTAAAAACTACTCCCAGCTCAACGTGATCACTCCAAACTGTGTTTCATTGTTCATGTAAACGGGAGTTTTTAATCGACTTTATTTGAAATGGATTGTTCAACGTGGTCGCTGTGCAATACTGATACCCTGTTCTCCGAACTACTAAGCGAATAAGATCAAATAAAGTCCACCACATCCACTCTCCTGTAAATGGAGAGAGAAAAGGTTTGTCGGTCTGACACAGAGTGTCAGTAATATACAACGACCACGTTAAACAGTCCATTTCCAGCTAAAGGCGATAAAACACCTGTGAGGGACCGAGAGGTCAAGAAAAGGAACACCCAGGTTTACACACACAAAAAAATGGGTCTTTATTTACCCAAATCAAATAAGTCAAACTTGTCGCAACCAAAACAAGTGAAAACAACCAAACAAGAACTCACACAGGGGTAAGCTGGCCAATTACAACTCCCCAAATAAACAAAACGCACAGCTTATAAAAAGGAAAAGATAGGCCCATTACAACACAAAAAGGGGAGACACAAAAAAGTTAAATTACATTAAACACAAAAATAAATGACAACATCAAACAATACAATTCAAAATTAATACTAAAAGAAACACTAAATAGATAACTACAATTCAAAACCCCAAACAATTAATATAAAAAAATCCTCAATTCTCTGTTTCCCCCATTCCACCTTAGCCAATGGTACATCCAGGCGGAACCAATAAACAATTCCCTTGTTCCCGCCAGGACTCCAATTTCCCCAAGTATTGCAACTCTCCCGTCTGCGGCTAGCCAGGCCGGTAACTTAAACTCAGAATAGAAAACAAATATTAATAACAAAATACAATGCAATCCATCTGTGTGCACTCCAAATGAACGCGATTGTGAATGAAAGTGATGAAAAGGGTATGCAAACCAAAATAAAGTAATAATTGTTTAACAGATGCGTGTTGTGTATTGTTACTATAAACGTGATTAAGAAAATAAACCAAACAAAGAATGGAAATGATAACCTTAAATCTATATGAAATGTATAAAAGAAACTGAGTGAGCTTTGGCTACCTTAATGATCTTGTGCGGCCACATCTCGGGCTGCATCCCCCTTCAAGGATCGCACTGGTACAGCGAGAGAGGTAATCAGCTGTAACGTTGGCTTTACCAGGCACATGTTTGATCTTGAACCGAAAGGGCTTCATGGCCAGGTACCATCTTGTGATCCTTCCATTAGTATCCTTCATTTTGTCTAGCCACTTCAATGCTTTGTGATCGGTCTCCAAAATAAACTCACGGCTAAGCAGATAATATCTAGGGAATCCAGGGCCCACTTTACTGCCAAGCACTCCTTTTCCACAATCGAATAACGAACTTCTCTTGGGAACAGGTTGTGACTGATAAAAGCTACTGGACGTCGACCCTCTGATAGTCCCTGCAGTAAAACTGCTCCTATGCCCCTCTCAGAAGCATCAGTTTGCACGATGAAGGGTTGACTAAAGTCAGGATTATGAAGAACAGTATCAGTTGTCAAAGCTGTTTGGATATCCCGGAAAGCTTCTAAACTCTCCTCCATCCACTGTAGCCGATTCGGATGATGTGCCCCTACCATGTCTGTTAAAGGAGCAGCTCTAGTAGAAAAATTTGGGATAAAGCGATGGTAAAATCCAGCCATTCCTAAGAAAGATCGCAAGTTCTTACGTGTTTGGGGCTGTGACGAGCGTCCCGAACCGCCATCAGCGTCGCCCTGGAAACCAACGAGGAGCACCTGGCCACACTCGTCACAGGCTGATCGGACCCAGCTGCTCCCCATTACCTGCGCAGCATAAGAAGACCACGCAACATGCCACATGGAGGAAGATTGTCTCCATGAATGCTGAGCCTAACTCCTCTTCTCTTGTTCCCCGCAGAGAGCAGCATATGACCGGTCAGCCTGCACAAGCACAGCACGGATCCACTGCACCAGGAGGGATAAAGCGAAAGAAAGAAAGAGAGCACCTCAGCACCAACCCACACCCGCTAGCCTCACTTGCACCTGTATTTCACCCGTGGTTTGCACAATAAATCCACCCTCCTTTCTTCACCCCGTCACACTGGTGGAGAATGCGGACAGTTGTGTGAAGAAACACCAGCCAGTAAACTCGCCTTCACCCCGTTTTTTTTTTTTCTCTCTTTTGTCTCCCATTTAGTTTCCCCGCGTGGCGTAGCACTCCTCCCCCATAATGGAAGAACTGCTACAGCGGCTCACCGAGGTCAGCGTCCGTCAGCAGCAAATAGCGGAGCACCTGGCGACCCAATAGAGCAAATCGGAGCAGGAGCTCCTCGCCTTACGGTCCGCTGCCGCTCAACAAATACCGCTGCCCGATCCCCGCGCCCAAGCCACCAAGCTATTACCCAAAATGTCAGCCCACGACGACCCAGAGGCTTTTCTTCAGATGTTTGAGACGACGACCAATACAAAAGGGTGGCACCCCGATGAGTGGGCACGAGTGCTGGCTCCCCTTTTAACCGGTGAAGCCCAGCGGGCTTACTTTTCTCTCTCTGGCGAAGCGGCGGAAAGCTATCCGGAGGTGCGAAGAGAGATTCTTGCGCGGCTGGGACTTTCCCCGATATCAGCCGCGCAACAATTCCACAGCTGGGAATACAACCCTCGTCTCCCAGCACGAGCACAAGCCGCGGAGCTCTCGCGCCTCGCGCAACATTTTTGCGTTTAGACGGAACCCCGTCAGCGAGTCAGGTGACAGAACGGGTCGTCGTTGACCGGTTTCTCCGAGCTCTCCCTCGCTCACACCGACAGGCGGTAAGGATGAGGAACCCCACAACGACCATGGAGCTCGTCGAGGCAGTGGAGCTGGCGGACGCAGCCCAACATCGGGAGCCGGGGGAGCGAGCGCCGCTGCCTTTTCCCTGGAGGGTGGTCAAGGAGCGACCAGTCAGCAGGCCAGCGGTTCCCTCTGCACGCGATGAGCCAATGCCGACGGAAGACCCGGTCCGCCCCGGCCATGCCTGGCTGGCAGGCTGCATCGTTCACCACGAACCACCCAAAGGAGCCCCCAAGGTTTAGGTAAAAGTGAACGGCAAGCCCTTCCGAGCCCTCCTAGACTCCAGTAGCACAGTCACCCTGGTGCGAGCGAACCTCCTGGCCCCGCGGGGAGAAAAAAAGATTTACATCCCCATCACCTGCGTGCACAGGGACACCCGGCAAGTCCCGGCTCGGCGGGTCAACCTTTCGGCCGGCGTGGGTACCTGGCCCCTGGAAGTTGGAGTGGATCTCCCGGTCCCGGTGTTGCTAGGAAGGGACTGGCCAGGGTTCGATCGCCTGCTTGGAGCCGCCACCCAGCCTGTCAGCCCCAGAGGAAACCGCCTCCGACGGAGACCAGCCCGCAAACCGCAGGATCATCCCGTGTTGCTGGCCTCGGACAGCGGGAGAGATGGTGAGTCCCCTACCATCCTTGATGTCTTTTAGCAGGTTTTGGGAGGAGGCTCCTTCGCAAAAGCCCAGAAAGAGGATGATCGACTCAAGCACTGTTGGCCTCAAGTGCGAATCATCGAAGGACGAGAAGTGCGACCTGGGCCCCATCCTCTCCCGCACTTCATCGTCATAAACGGCCTGTTGTACTGTGACGCCCAGCGGAGGGGGGAGGAGAAAATGCTCCTAGTAGTTCCAAAATCGAAGACCGAGGCAATCCTGGAACTGGCCCACTCTCACCCGATGGCAGGACACCTCGGGACAGCTAACACTGCTCAGCGCATCCGTGACCGCTTCCACTGGCCCGGCCTCGATGCTGAAGTCAAGCGGTTCTGTCAAGCTTGCCCCACATGTCAGTTGACGGCTCCTCGAACTCCTCCCCCCAGTCCACTCATTCCGCTGCCCATCATCGACGTGCCCTTCGAGCGCATCGGGATGGACCTTGTCGGGCCACTGCCAAAGTCCGCCCGGGGACATGAACATGTGCTGGTCATAGTCGACTATGCCACCCGCTACCCTGAAGCCGTTCCTCTACGGAAGGCCACAGCGAAGACCATCGCCAAGGAACTGTTTCTGTTCTTCAGCTGGGTTGGCCTCCCAGCCGAGATCCTGACCGACCAGGGTACCCCCTTCATTTCCGGCTAATGGCTGACCTCTGCCGGTGACGGAGTTTTCCTTCAGTGTTCTTTTATAATTTCTATACATTTATGAGTTAACTACATGTTACTTTTGTGCCCTTCTTAAACAGAATGGTGTCTGCTGTTGGAAGATTGCATGTGAAGGCAGTGGGGGCTAGGTTGCGTCATGAAGGTAGTGGGGTCTGCAAAACATACATCAGACTTGAATAAAGTTTTTCCTGACACCTAAAATCCTGCTGTATGAGTCTCTTTGCTCAAGAAGTGAATTCGGCTCCAAATCAACAATAACTTTCCACAACATAATTTGCGCCCAACGTGGGGGCAGGACAGAGGTTTTGAGAAGAAGAAGAGACAAAAGACGATTGCCAAGGAGGGTCAGGAGGCTGACTACACAAACTCGGCTGGCGCCAGAAAAATAAAAGGTAAGCAGTTTTTGCTTATATGCCTCTTTGTGTAGTCTGCTGATTAACCAACCTATGGTAATTATAAAGAACCTCTCCTGCATGGAACCCAAAATACACAAAAATGTATATATAAATGGATTTTAGGTGTCAGGAAAAGGAGCAGTCATTTTGTTTTGTTTATTGGTTTAGTTATGTTTTGTTTAGCTTGTTATTTTAGTTTGTTTTAAAGTTATTTTCAGATATTTTAATTTTGAGTGAATGCATTGCAATGGACACTATTGGCTGATGAGTGAGGGCTGAGAAAAAGGCAGTTCACTTACAGTTAATAGTGTGTGTGTGTGTGGGTGTGTGTGTGTGTGTGTAGGGGCGATGGAAGCTCTGGGGATTCTAGGGCTATCATGAAAAGTCCCTAAAAAGCCTGCAGCGTGCTGTTTTTTTACTATGAGGGTAGTGGAAGAGCGAGCAGAACTGACAGGTCACCGTAAGGAGTGTTTATGTTGTTTTTAGTTTGCGCGCCTGCAGGTATCAAGACCTGAAAGGGGGTGTGAAAAAGGTCCTAATTAGGTTAAAGTCCTCTTGTCGGGCAGAAAAAGTCCTATGTTAAAGGGAGGTGTTGGTCAGATAATTCTAGAACTCATAATGAGAGATAGAGAAACACAAAACAGTAGAAATGCAGCAATTCAACATAACAGGAAATAGCTGACCCTCAGAAAGGTAACGAAAGAAGAAAACAAAACTGATAATAAAGTGACCATGACAATATTTGAAAAGTAGTGTATAGGGCAGTTTTAGTGCCGGATATATCGATGCTGAAGATTAACAATAGGTAAAAATCCTGCAGCGTCTGTCTTTATTTTTGGCTGGCCTTGTCTTATATGTTGTATGTTATGCGTTTGCTAAAAGTTGAGTGAGAACTGTTGAAAGTGTGTTGTGGAAAAAATTTCTCCAGGAAGGGTCAGGGAGAGATTGAAGTTGTGTGTGTGCGAGTGAGAGCTGGTTATGGAACTGGCGGGTGGTGTGTAAATGAGAGTGGGTATAACTTCTGTCAGTGAGACCAATTGCATCAATAAAAAAAAAATAAAAAAAAAAGGAAAAATAATAATAATGTAATAATAAAATAAAACAATAGAAATAAAGAAGAAGTAAAGAAAAACAGAGAAATAAGAACAAGATTTGATTAAAGGGAAATTGAGTGGTTGGATCACTTGAGAGAAGTTATATGATGTGCTGTGGGATAATATGTGAATGAATTTAAAGTGTGTGTGAAGTTTTATATTATGTGATGAAATAAAATAAAATTTTGTACTTGTTTCACCAAAAGAGCTCTTGGTGCAAGCAAATTACAAAATGCAAATTGATAAATAAAAAAAAAAAAAAAAAAACAGAGAAATAATAAAATAAAAGGGAATATTATAATATAAGGGTGTGGTGTGGAAGGAAAAAGAAGGAGTGAAGGGTGTCACAGGGTGTTGAGAGAGACTAGAAAAGAAAAAGAAGGTAGAGAAAGAAGGAAAAGAGTAGAGTGCTGTAATGGATGAGGAGGGAATGAAATGATTGTTGACCTATGTGTATATGTATATGTGTATATGTACATGTATATATGTGTGTATGTGTATATGTACATGTATATATGTGTGTATGTGTATATGTACATGTATATATGTGTGTATGTGTATATGTACATATATATATATATATATATATATATATATATATATATATATATATATATATATATAGATAGATATAGATAGTAGTGTGGAGTCAAACGGTATTTGGATTAATTGGAAATTTGAAACATACACTGGAAGTTTAATATGTATTATTATTTTGCTTAATTCTGTATGTTCCTTATTTGAAATCAGGTGGCTGCACCGAATAAGAGGAGCTGATACAGTAAAAACTATCTAACTGTTGGCAGGACTTCCTATGTGGTGCAAAAGCCATTGAAGAGCTGAACACAAGGGGGCAAGTGAAAATTTGATACTTGTTATTTTTGGAAAAATTGTATTTTATAGGAAAAAAATTAAGAAGAAATAGTAATGAATTAGATTTAATGTTAGTAAATCAAGAAATTAATTTAAAATAAGAACATAATAGGTGCAGAGTGATAAAGAAATGCAGAGTGGAAAGGTATAGAAAGTCAAGAGCAAAGGAAAGGAAAAAAGGAGGGGAGAGTGAGAAGGAAGTTAGGCAAAGTAAGGGGGGTTGACCTGTGACATTGGAGCAGGTTCTTGTGACGGAGCGTTTGCAGAAGGAGGGAGATAGAGAAACGGGGGAGTTATAACTTACTTGGTGGTGACTTTTCATTTTGACTGAGGAAATAATTAAGATTAGAAAGCCGGAGTAAAATAAATTGAATAATAGATAAATAAAAAGGACAGTGAAGAAGTTATTATTGGAATAGTATTGAAATAGAGTGGTGATTGAAGATTGAATAGATTTAACTGATAATTGAATAGAATAGATAATAGAATAGATAATATCTATTGAATAGAATTGAATAGATAATAATAGATAGTTGATCACAAATTTGAGATTTAAGTATATGACAAAGTACTTGATTTTAATTGGTGATTAATTGTTAAGCTTTATTTTTTATTTGAATTTTTATTTGAATTCTGGGTTGAAGTTTTGACATCTAAAAAAAAAAATGGCATCCTATGAGAAAGGAACCCCTGTAGAAGTGATTGGTCTTCAGCAACCTTTATGCAAAGATATAATACGTCGCATATCAAAAAAATGGGAGAAGCGAAAAAAATATCTAAACACAAAGTGGCCTGCAAAAGGAACATTTAATGTGATGGTGTGTAGGGGGATGGAAGGATTGATTAAAAATCACAAATCCAATGACAAATCAAAGAAAAGAGAAGAAAAGAAAGAAAGAGAATTGGGAATTTTGAATTTGTTCAAAGGTTATGGAATAAAGTTAATTAAACAGGAAAGACAGGAAAACACACGAAGAGATGAAGAAAACCCTCCACCTTATGACCCATTGTGGAGTAACCAAAAACAAATGGCTCTCAGAAAAGTCCAGTTTAAAGGCAAGATAGAAATCAACGACAAGATAGAGAAGGGAGGAAGCACAGACAAACGTGCACAAGACTGGAAACAACCTGAATGGAAAGAGAATCGAGAGGAAACTCCAACATGTTCGTACAGGGAAAGAAAGACAGCAGGTGAGGAACTAGAGAAAAATCCAGAAGGAGATCCAAGCTTGATGACCCTCTTCAGAAATGCCATAGTAGAAGACATGCCTACAGTGGTTAAAGAAAAGCTGGAAGACGTAGTGGGACTCAACTCCAAACCACAGAAAGAGTTCTGTGATTATGTGGCACATGAAGTGGACCAATACAGGAAAGATGAAATGAAGCAGAAGAACCAAGAACGAGAGCTCCTAAGAAACCTGAACCACCTTCAACTAGAGGAGTTAACGAGCAAGAAGAAAAAATTCAAGCTCCTGTTAGAGAACAAACCCAAGCTAATACGATGGCACCGGTGACGGTGGCAGCTCCAGCTATTCAACAAGCTATGATAACACCATCAGGGCAACCAACAACAAGACAAGCAAGTAATGGACATGATGGAACGACACCCAGCACAGCAGCTGCTCTTACTGTAATATATTTAAAACTAGACCAACAAAACAAAAGAGGATGGACAAGATCCTTGGGAAGGGAAGAGGACAGCAAGTGTATAATCAACGCAGTATGAATGGACCACCTGGAGTGTGTTGGGGGTGTGGACAACCAGGACATTTGAGAAGAGAATGTCCAGCCATCCCAAGACAAGTACAAAAAGCCTAAAGACAAGGACCTGTCAACCCATGGCGAGGCCCTGCACAAGGATATTAGGGATGCCCAGAGGATCCCAGGGGGAGGTATCAGCTTCCAACAATATCATGTGATGCTGATCAAGAACCAATGCTGCAAGTCCAAATTGAAGGAAAGACCACTTCTGTCCTTCTTGACACCAGCGCAGCCTTCTCCTGTCTAAGAACAAAGTATGCAGCTCACCTCCCCAAGTCTGGTCAATATGCTAAGACAGTAGGATTTTCGGGAATATCACAGCTAATACCATTGACAGTATGGTAAAGAACAGTAAAGAACAAGGAAATCAAAATTCCTCTTCTGATATCAGAACATACACCAGTGAATCTTGGACGCGATGCCATCTGTAAAATGAACTTGAAAATTTGGTGTTCTCCAGATGGAATCTACATTGAGAGTGAAGGAACCAAACAACTAACAGTGAGACAACTTCCACGCAATCATGGACAAGAAGTAAATGTCTACTGGCTAGGAGACATAAAAGAGGAAGTAAGGAAAGTCACTGACAAGTGGGGAAAATATGTAACAGTCCAGTTACAAGAACCAAGACATCCAAACACCGAATTCCATTGTACAATGGCTTATGATCCCACTCAGGATGCAAGCTTCGAAGAGCTATGGTAAACACAAAATAAAAAACACAAAATAAGAAAGTAGCGCTACAGTCAACAAGCATTGTAGTAGGACCAGATGGAGCAGCTCTAAAAGTAGAGAAAAATTAGTTCATAGGAAAGTTGTTTCAAATTGTAAGGAGGAGGCGGAAGCCGATTGCGATTCCATGTGCGGATGTTTATTGGAAACACACACACAGATGAGGATGGTCAAAAACAAGCAAGGGTTGGCAACAGTAATATCAGTCCGGAAGGCAAACATACACAAAGGAAATCCGTGGGCAAAGTCGAATGGAGGCAATGGTCAATATCAAAGTTCAGTAGTAATCGGTTACCGTAACAAACAAGGATGATCCGTGAAGCCGTGAGTCGATGAAGCAAGCAAAGGTCATACACAATAGTAGTCAGTAGAACAATGGTAAAGCGCTTGGTAAGGCAGACAGGCTGGCAATACTTCGCCCTGAGCACATGGTGCTCTACGCTTAAATAGCCTAACCCGGAAGTAGTAGCAGAGGCGCGGCTCGGGTCAGTACTCGGGAGAGGGCTCCCTCTGCTGGCTGGATGTTACATAACCCCCCCCTCAAGGAGCGACTCCTGGAGCTCTTTGTGGACGTCCTCGTGGGCGTCCCTGTGGTTGTGGTTGGTCCTTGGTGAATCTCGTGGTTGGTTTCGTGGGCGTCCCCGTGGTCGTGGTTGGTCCTGGGCAGAATCTCGTGGTTGATTTTTATCGGCGCGTCCCGTGGTCGTGGTTGGTCCTGGGCAGTTTCTCGTGATTGGTTTCGTGGGCGCCCCGTGGTCGTGGTTGGTCCTGGGCAGTTTCTCGTGATTGGTTTCGTGGACGTCCCCGTGGTCGTGGTTGGTCCTGGGCAGTTTCTCGTGATTGGTTTCGTGGACGTCCCCGTGGTCGTGGTTGGTCCTTGGTGACGCCGACAGAGGGAGGAGCCATGGAGGGGGAACGGCCTTAGACTCCATGGGACCGACCGATGGCGGCGGGGCCGGTGGTCGAGGAGACTGAGGCGGAGGCGGAGAGCCAAAGAGCCAGGGTGACACTGAGGCGCTGGAGGTCCTAGGCGACACCGCGGGCTCCGGCGACTGATGCGGAGACGGGGGACGAGAAGGACGCGGCGAAGCCAGAGCGACAGAGGACTGAGGTGGAGCCGGGGGGAGGGAGGAGCCTGACAGAGCCGGAGGGATGGAGGGACGAGGCGAAGCTGGAGGAGTGGAATCCTGAGGCGACGGATGGTCGACGACCGACCAAGGCGTAGCCGGAAAGACGATGGAGCCTGGTGGAGCTGGTGGACTGACGGAGCACGGTGGAGAGGAGGGAGCTAGAAGCCCAGGGAGAGCCGATGGGTCCACAAGCCGAGGTGGAGTCTGGGACTCGGAGGCAGGACGATGAAGCGAGGGATCCTTCAGCCACAGCGGCGATGGAGACTGGCAGACCCATGGCGAGCTCCAGCTGGAGGGCAGAGGATGAGTGCAGGGGCTGCTGGGATCCATCGTCGGCGTGTGGCAAGGGTGGGAGGGTGGGATAACTTGAGGCGGCGCACGAGGCGCGGGCACTGGAGGCGGAGGGCACTGGAGGAGGCGCGGGCACTGGAGGCTTGGCACGAGGCGCGGGCACTGGAGGCTTGGCACGGCGCGGGCTCTGGGCAGGCGGCCATCTTGGGAAGCGGCTCTGGGCAGACGGCCATCTTGGGAAGCGGCTCTGGGCAGGCGGCCATCTTGGGAAGCGGCTCTGGGCAGGCGGCCATCTTGGGAAGCGGCTCTGGGCAGGCGGCCATCTTGGGAAGCGGCTCTGGGCAGGCGGCCATCTTGGGAAGCGGCTCTGGGCAGGCGGCCATCTTGGGAAGCGGCGCTGGGAAGAAGGCGGCCATCTTGGGCATCGGCTCTAGGAAGAAGGCGAAGTCTGCTGGAGAAGACGTAATAGGTGGTAGATTCCGAATGTACCGGGTGAGGTGTTCGTTCGCTGACTGCAGTTGATTCAATTGGGACTGGTAACCTTTCAATAGCTCCTCCTGGTATGTCCTCACTTGTTGCACGTGTGTTACATCCGCTGGAGTCTGGTTAGCGAAGTATTCTGTAAGGAGGAGGCGGAAGCCGATTGCAATTCCATGTGCGGATGTTTATTGGAAACACACACACAGATGAGGATGGTCAAAAACAAGCAAGGGTTGGCAACAGTAATATCAGTCCGGAAGGCAAACATACACAAAGGGAAATCCGTGGGCAAAAGTCGAATGGAGGCAATGGTCAATATCAAAGTTCAGTAGTAATCGGTTACCGTAACAAACAAGGATGATCCGTGAAGCCGTGAGTCGATGAAGCAAGCAAAAGGTCATACACAATAGTAGTCAGTAGAACAATGGTAAACGCTTGGTAAGGCAGACAGGCTGGCAATGCCGCCGCCCTGAGCACATGGTGCTCTCACGCTTAAATAGCCCTAACCCGGAAGTAGTAGCAGAGGGCGGCTCGGGTCAGTACTCGGGGAGAGGGCTCCTCTGCTGGCTGGATGTTACACAAATGCCAGAAAGGTACCTCACATAGCCCTATACTACAGTAAGGGAAAGTGTTCTCAAGATGTAGAAAACATGATGAAAGAAGCTGAAAAATGTGAATGGAAAAGCACTGAAAATCCATTTATTTTTGAATCTTCAGACAAGACATACTTAAAAATCATGTGTGACATACCTTTGACTGCAGTTCCCAAGCTGATAGTAGTGACAAAAAAAGAACAGACTGAAATAGTTCCCAAGATGAATGAAATAGTGAGAGAATTGGAAGAGAAAGTGCCAAATGAGTTATGGGCTAAACATGAAACTGATGTAGGGTTAGTTAAATCAGCAAATCCTATAAAAGTAACAGTAAAGCCAAATGTCACACTGCCCAGGTGGATGCAATATCTTTTGAAAAAAGAGGCAGTAGATGGAATAAGACCAACGATTGAGGGATTAGTGAAGGCAGGAGTCTTGATTCAGACATCAACCTAATGCAAAACACCGATTATGCCTATCCCTAAAGCAAATAAAACCAAGTGGAGGTTGGTACATGATTTGAGAGCAGTAAATGAGGTAGTTGAGGATTGGCCAGCGGAAGTTCCAAATCCACACACCTTGCTGACAAATGTTCCTCCTGCTGCCAAGTATTTTACAGTGATTGATTTGTGTTCTGCTTATTTCAGTGTCCCAATAGCACCTGAAAGTCAGCACTTATTTAGTTTCACGTATGAAGGAGACAATATACATACGCTCGACTACCACAAGGGTACAAACATTCACCACATGTATTCAATCAAGTATTGAGAAGAGATCTAGAAGACGTATAGTTAGAGAGTACATTGATTCATTATGTTGATGACTTGTTGATCTGTTATAATAGTGTGGAACAATGTCATCAAGATTCTATTAAGGTGCTCAAAACTTTGGCAAAAGGAGGCCATAAAGCCTCCAAGGAAAAGATGCAATATTGTCAATCACAAGTTGAATACTTGGGTCGCATTATTGCATATGGGACTAAAGCAAATTTTGCCAAGTCAGTTAGAAGGAATAAGTAAAGCTCCAAAACCTCAAACAGTAGGCCAAATGCTGACCTTTTTAGGAATGACTGGATTCAGTGCAGAATGGATAGAAGATTATGCTATCAAAACTGCCCGTTAAGAACATTAACTAAAGAAATAGGACAACAGAACTTAAGAGAGCATCTGATATGGAACACGGATGCATCAATAGCCTTTGAATCCATCAAAAGAGAATTACAAACAGCACCAGTATTTACTCATCCTAATTATGACAATGTGTTTCATCTTAATGTAGCCAACCGAAAAGATGGATATGCATCAGCAGTGTTAATGCAAGACACCTGTAGTGGTCGGAAAAAACAACCAATAGCATATTATAGTACAAAATTAGACAATGTAGCACAGGGCTACCCACCATGCTATCAGCAAGGGTTAGCTGCAGTATATGCAATGTATGAAAAAGCATCAACAATAACAATGGGATATCCAATCATTATTTACACACATCATAAAATAGTGGAACTGTTGGAAAGAGGAAAGGGATTTGTTCTGACCCAAGCAAGATGCTTGCAGTATTCTGTATTGCTAATGTAACGGAGTGCAAATGTAAAATTACTGCATAAATGGGGACAGCGCCATCTACCTGGTGCAGGATGTAATTTAGCGTGTGGAGTAGGGACCGCCCACAGCAGAGTTAACGAAGCATTGCTGTGGGTAAGTTGCACGTTTGTCGCGGTCTGAGAATTACCATTAATAAGTGTTCAAATCACACAAATATTTGCTTTATAGTGACGTTATCTCTCAATGAACATGTTGAGACTCTGTTAAGTTATGTTTGGCGTCGAGTGTGTTGCTTAATGTCGAGTTATAATGAGATTATATTACGAGGAGCGATTGTAATCTGTTTGTGTGTTGTGTTTTATGTAGAATGGTTTATTCTCAACGAACGTGCGAAACCCTATTTACACACACTGTCTCCATTGTGCAGGTATGTTGTTGAATGTGTTGTTAAAAGTTGTGTTAAATTGTTTGATTCAAAATGTGTTGCTCAAATTCTCCGCTAGGTGGGGATGTTTCACTTATAATACGGTTTAATTGTATTGCTCTGTATTATATTTAGGATCTCTACTCATGTGCTTTATAAGTAATTGAAAATGTGTCACGTATAAAAAAAATTGTTAACATCTAAAACAAACACTATACGATCACAAAGTTAAAAAGAATTCAAGAAACAGAATTGAAAGAGCTGTTTTCAAATAAATAGAGCAGAGTTAACGAAGCATTGCTGTGGAATGGTTTATTCTCAACGAACGTGCGAAACCCTATTTACACACACTGTCTCCATTGTGCAGAGTTCACAAAGCATTGCAGAGGCCGCCCAGGCAAGACCGTCACATTGGTGCCGTGAAGTTGTGATGCTGCTGTGTTGCCGTGGGTCGTGTCTTCAAGCAAGCTGAGCGTGATCACCGTGTTGACTCTTACGGACTTTAAGCATTCATCATCGTTGGAACAGTTCATCATCAGTCCACAGCCTTTCGAAATCAAGGGACTCACTCGCTTTATCCTTTTTCGGCTTCTTGCTCTGCTCATCTATATTGAATTAATTTTTGCATGTGTATATACTCTTTTTTTTGAAAACTTTGCTGCCTATGATGAGTAACAGTAAACGGTTTTTACCTGACCAATGTACTCCTGGTCCAGTAGGCAGAGGTAGAGGGGTTTTAGGGTTTCCAATTCCCTTTTCAATGAACAGTCCCAGTGCTAACGATAGTTGTAGGCCTGGCAGAGAGTATGATGACACACAGTCAGATGTCAATCACAGAGCAGCCTGCGCTTCACACCTAACAATGATAGCGTGCATGACATGTTAGGGCAGATGACTTCAATTGTTCAACAGATTGGCCAACAATTAGCAGACAACATTATGTCTCATCTCAGTCCTTATAGCTTAGACACTGACACACCAAGTAAACAGCACACTGATGATAGGACTACTCAACCTTCAAGCATGTTAAATTTGTCTCAAAACCAAGTGATTCAGCACAGGAAAGTCAAGGAGCCGCCTTCCTTCAGAGGATAGCTCTGACACGATTGTAATTGAGGAATGGGAGGATCTCATGAAGACATTTGTTAAAAAGAGCAGTATGAGTGCTGATGAACATGTGGAAGAAATCCTAGTACACCTTCGTGGTAAAGCAAAAGATGTAGTCAAGTTCTGGATCAGAAATTGTGATTCTGCAATTGCTGTCTGCCCAAATTCCGTTTAAAGCCTGCTTTCGCAAACATTTCAGCTCTAATCATTACTCTCCAGTTCCTCTTGTCGACTTTTATACTACCTTACCTGAAGAGGATGAAAACCCATACGACTACTGGTTGAGACTCAACAAAGCAGCGGATGTTGCCTCTGAATGCCCTGCGAGAGCAAGGTAAAACACTTGACAAGCCTCATGTGGAAATAGTTCACATGTTTATCAGACACTGCCCAAGTAAAGACTTAACCTTGACCTTCAGATCCAAGCCGATTGACAAGTGGTCAGCCCATGAAGTTCAGGCCGTCCTTAATGACTATCAATCTGACTTATCGTTCAAAGCCACCAGTACAGTGCATCGCAGCCACAGTGAAAGAGTTTCAGTTAACAAGATTGATGTTAATTCAGTTCCAGCGCCTGCTCCTTCAATGTGCGAACAACAGAAAAGTCCAGATTTATCTGCTCTTGAAAAGGTCATCAACATGCTTGAAAAGGTCCTGCTAACCAATACTAACAGAACTCAGTCCCGTCCTAAACAGCAGCCTTACAGCAGACTTCCTAGGATTGAAGGTTTTGATGGCTTGCCATGTTCTATCTCAATGACGACGCTTTCCCACTCTGCCTTAACTCATTGTCGTGAGCATCGGCTATGCTTTCAGTGTCAGTCACCAGGTCATTCCAGACGGTCCTGCCCTAGGTGGAGACGGTCACCTCAGCCTCATCAGGAAAACTGACAGGTCTGTGCGTAAAGGAGGTTAGTGCAGACCAAACTGATAATCCTCCAATGTTTGCCACACAAGATTATGAGTCTATTTTTGAGAAGAACAAATCCAGTGTCTCACCTGAGAAAACAGCTGTATTTCAAGGGATACAACGAGTTCCTAGAGCCGATTCATTATTCTACACTGCTGTATCTGTGGAAAATGGTCCGTCTTTCACTGCATTACTCGACAGTGGCTCAATGGCGTGCACTCTCAGTGAGGCAGCTGAAGCTAAGCTGCTAGCAAGTGCTTCTACATTGTCAAAGAGTTTTGCCGATGATGTTGTGATTATTGGATGTGGTGGTCATCGTGTCACACCAACGGCAATGTATGATTTGTCCATCTGTGTCTACGGATGTAAAATGATAGTACCTGTGCTGATTGTTCCAGGCCAGACTGATGAGATGATCTTGGGCAGCAACGCCATCAAGAGCCTGGTGACTATTCTGAAAATACGGATGACTACTGGAAATTGATTTCACTACCAAGCGGTAATGGACAAAAGGAGTGTTTAGAGTTCATTTCCTTGCTGTCCAATACACAGCGATGGAGAGGTGATCACGTACCTGAGAAAGTTGGTACTGTTAAACTCAAGCACTGTGTCACGCTTCAACCCCAAACTGAACACCTTGTATGGGGCAAGCTTCCCGTCAACTCTGTGATGTCTGTGGGTAGTACAGTGTTGGTGGAGCCTACCCAATCCAAATGTGGCCCTAAGCAGATCATGGTGGGTCGAGTCATTACACCTTTATGGGGTGACGGCTGGATACCTGTGAAAGTTATAAATCCCACAAACAGTGTGTTGACATTGAGAAGAAATGCAAAGATTGCGGATGTTTCTCCTTGCATCGCTGTTGAAGATCTCCCAGAGAGTGACTATATTAAGTCTCAAGTTCAACACTTTCAACATGATGATGGCTCCCAGGAATCTGAAGATGAGATGGTACAGACCTTGAATGATTTGGGATTGAACGACTTGGATCTAACAGCTTGTGAAGTGCCTTCAACATGGAAGATGAAATTACTCCATCTTGTGAAGAAATATGAGTCCATATTTTCGAGGAACAAAATGGACTGTGGCGAAGCCAAAGATTTTGTACATCGGATCCGCCTAATCGACGACAGACTTTTCGCCTCCCCTACCGTCGTGTACCGCCTAGACATTATGAAAAGCTGAGAGTAGCGCTGGATGAAATGGAAGAGAAAGGAATAATCAGAAAATCAAACAGTGAGTACGCCTCCCCCCTCGTCCTGGTGTGGAAAAGAACGGTGATTTGAGGATTTGTACTGATTTTCGATGGCTGAACACCAGGACTGTAAAAGATGCCCATCCTCTGCCACACCAGTCAGACGCTTTAGCTGCTCTTGGAGGAAACGCTTACTTCTCGACTATGGACCTTACCTCAGGCTTCTATAATGTTCCTTTGCATGAGGACGATAGGAAATATACTGCTTTCTCTTCACCATTTGGGCTGCATGAATATAACAGGATGCCCCAAGGCCTTTGCAACAGTCCAGCTACATTCATGCACATGATGATGTCAATCTTTGGTGATAAGAACTTCACAAGCTTACTTTGTTATCTCGATGATCTCATGGTTTTTGCCCCCAACGAGCAGGTTGCTCTTGAAAGGCTGGAGATGGTGTTTTCAAGACTCAAAGCCCACAATCTGAAGCTATCTCCTAAAAAGTGCCATTTCTTGAGAAAATCTGTTAAGTTTCTTGGCCATGTCATTTGTGAAGATGGCGTCAAAACAGACCCTGGGAAAATAAAGGCCATCACAGATGTTAAAGCAGTTGACTTGATGGATTCTGATGGAGCTACTCCGTGCCACAAGAAAATTAGATCTTTCTTAGGCATGGTATTATACTACCAACATTTTATAGAGCGATGTTCTGCCAAAGCCAAGCCTTTATTCGATCTCATCTCAAAGACTGACACGAGAGGCTCTAGAGCAGGTGTCACCAACACGGTGCCCGCGGGCACCCGGTCGCCCGCAAGGACCACATGAGTCGCCCATGGCCTGTTCCAAAAATAGCACATCTCATAGAGAGCTGCGTCTAAAAATTAATTTTGTTCTGTTGCTATTATTTTTTTAATCACACTTGTATGTATATAGATTTAAAAAATACTATCTTAAAAATACTTTAAGGTTAACGCGCACAATATTTACCTATGGGCAGTAAAGTAGAGCTTGTGGGATGTGGAGAGTAAGCTAGCGGGCGCTGTATGCACTTTCGTACCCCAAAAACATGGCAGAAAAAAGAAAGAAAACGTATCTCTTTCACAGTGAATGGGAAGAGGAGTTCTTTTACGACTGTAAAAGAAACCTGCGTGTGTCTGATTTGCGGGACGACCGTGGCGACAGCAAAACGGCACAATGTGGAGAGACATTTCAATACGTGTCACAAAAGCTACCATGATAAATATCCACCTGCAAGCGCCCTACGGGCAGAAAAAGCCCGTGAGCTAAAGACCGCTCTGGGTAAGCAACAGTCTTTTTTACGAGGCCGCCAAAAACTCACAAAAAGCAACCGAAGCCTCGTTTAGAGCTACACATTTTCTGATCAAGAAAAAAAAGGCATTTACAGATGGAGAAGTTGTCAAAGAAGCGATGTTATTAATTGCTAACACTGTATTTAAAGACGAGAAAAATGGAAGCGACCTAATCTCCACTCTTTCCGACGTCCAACTGGGGCATCTACGATGGCAAGACGAGTATCAGCTATGTCCAGTAACTTGGTCGATCAGTTGGAGCAGGATCTGGCGAAGTGCAAGTGGTTTAGCCTCCAGTGCGATGAGTCCGTGGACAGCAGCAGTACAGCGCAGTTATTGGTTTTTATCCGGATGGTGTTTAATGATTTCTCCACAAAAGAAGAACTCCTGACACTACTGCCCTTAAAGACAACTACGAGAGGAGTTGACATTTATAACACGGTGAAGGAGTTTTTCGTGCAGAAAAAGGTGCCATTGGAAAAGCTGGTAGCGGTGACAACAGACGGGGCTCCTGCTATGGTCGGTCGACAGACAGGTTTCATCGCTCACTGTAAACGTGACCCAGACTTCCCCAAATTTCTGCATTACCATTGCATCATTCACCAGCAGGCGTTGTGTGCGAAAGTGATCGGCTTTGGGCACGTGATGACTCCCGTTGTGAAAATCATAAACAACATCCGCTCCAAAGCAAAGCAGCACAGGATTTTCAAGGTACTATTAGAGGAGATGTCAGCAGAATATGGGGACCTACTGCTACACACAGAAATCAGATGGCTCAGCAGAGGACGAGTTTTGCATCGTTTTTTGTCTCTTTTGCGTGAAATCAAAGAGTTCATGCAGTCCAAAGGCGAAGATGTCTCACTGCTAGAGGACACAGAGTGGACACTTGACCTTGCATTTTTGGTGGACATTACTGGGAAACTAAACCTCCTGAACTGCCAGCTGCAAGGCAAAGGTAAGACTGTTGTCGATATGATAAGTGCTTTAAATGCATTTAAAGCCAAAATGAATGCATTCTCTGCAGATTTACAGAGAAAAAAAGTTCTGCACTTTCCCTCTGTGCAGTCAGTGCTGAAAGACAATGCTTCTGCATCTGAGACATTTGAAAAAGTGGCAGAAAAGTACATTGAAGTAATAAACAGACTTGGGCAAGAGTTTGAGAATAGGTTTTGTGACCTTCATCAGCTTGAACCATGTGTGTTCTTCATTTCCAACCCTTTCATGAATGGGGACACCACATGCTTTGCTGAGCAGTTAAGTGCAACGTTCAACTTGGATGCTGGACAGGTGGAGATTGAAATTATAACATTGCAAAATGATCTCCATCTCAAAGCCTACCAGGCTGCACCAAACTTTTGGCGCCTTGTTGACACAGAGAAGTACAGTGGAGTATGCACAGCAGCCATGAAGGTTGCCAGCCTGTTTGGCTCAACCTATCTCTGTGAATCAGCATTTTCTGACATGAACTTCATCAAAAACAAACACAGAACACGCCTCACTGATGCACATCTGAGAGACTCACTCACAGTTGCAGTGTCAAGTTACACACCAGATTACAACACACTGGTGAACAGCATGCAATGCCAGTCTTCCCACTAACCAAGGACGGATACCAGATGTAGTCAGTGACAACATGGTAGTGCCATGGCAAAGTTGAATTAAAATATTGAAGAATTGTGTTCAATTTAAAAGTGTGTTCATGACATTTAAAAGTTATAATTTTGTTAAACATAACACAGACTTGGCCATTAGTTCAAAATGTGAAATAAAAATGTATTACATATTTAAAAATATGTAAGTTGATTTTGTTTAACATTACATAATTGTTAACTTTTTGAAACATGTTGCAACATAGTTCATGATTTGTTAACAGGGCATGTCAGTGGCTTGTGCAAATGGGATATTTTTTGCTAAAATGTAGTGATGTAAGTGATCATCTGAAAATGTAACAAATACTGTGATTAATAGAGATAAAGTGTTGAATATTGATATCTGTTTCCCACCTTGTTGTCATTTTTGATAATCATTGTTAGAAATCATTAACATGATCAGTGTCTTTACATAGGTGAGTATTACTAATCATTATAAATAATGTATAACTAAAGGCAAACTGAGCAAATTTGTTATTTCAGAAGAGCGTATCAAACTGGTAGCCCTTCGTATGATTCAGTAACCGTGAAGTAGCTCTCAGTTTCAAAAAGGTTGGTGACCCCTGCTCTAGAGGAAGGAGAAGGAAGCTTAGCTCAAAAGCTATGTGCACCAAGCTCGCACCTACAGACTGGACTGACAAATGCCAGGATTCATTTGACACCTTGAAAGAGGATCTTCTCACAAGCGTAACGCTAGAACACCCTGACTTTAACCGTGAATTCATATTATCTATAGATGCCTCGTTTGACGGCTTGGGAGCTGTTGTTTCTCAGATTCCTGAGGGTGGCACTATAGCTAGGCCCGTGGCATTTGCTAGCAAGACGTTGTCTCGTTCCCAGATGAATTACCCGGCTCACAGGCTAGAATTCCTTGCGCTCAAGTGGGCGATATGCGACAAGTTCCATTATTGGTTGAAGGGCCGTCATTTTACAGCTTGGACGGACAATAATCCCCTCACTTACATACTCACCAAGCCACGCCTTGATGCATGTGAGCAACGCTGGGTTGCTAAATTAGCCTCTTTCAGCTTTGACCTAAAATACGTACCTGGCTCTAAGAACATTGTCGCTGACGCCTGAGCAGGAGCCTTTCGTCCCGTCAAGTGTAAGTCATCGACTTGTCACAGAACCTTACCACTCTTTGCTCAATCAGGTTAATGGAGTTGTAGATCAAGTCGTCCAAGATTCTTTCCGTCTTACCACAAACTGTCAAGCATTAAGTTCTGCTGATGATCCTCTGATACAGCTGGAGTTAGTGGCCAATGTCTAACGTCCCCAGGTGCTTTGAGTTCGCAGGATGTAGCTGCAGTATTGGACGCACATTGTTCTGGCGGTGTAGGACAGATGATGGGCGTGGAATCCATTCCACACTTCTTCAATATGGACCAGACTACGGCACTCACTGCAAGCACTCTGTCAGCTGCACAAGAACAGGATGACACTGTGAGCAGAGCTCTCTTTTATGTTCAACGACACAGACGCCCTGACAAACATGAACGTGCTAATGAGCCCTCGTCCTGTCATAAGGCTTCTTAGGCATTGGAATAAACTTAACATCAGAGATGGCATGCTTTTCAGAGTTAAAAGAGACAATCATATGAACAAAAAGCTGTATCAATTCGTCGTTCCAGATACTCTGAAACAACAAGTGCTTCATGGTCTGCATGATGCGGCTGGTCATCAAGGTCGCTCCAGGACACTCGTTGGCCAGACAAAGGTTTTTCTGGACAGGCATGCAACGCGACATAGCAAATTATGTGAAAAACTGTATGCGGTGTCTCGTAGGCAAGACCCCTGAACCAAGAGATCGTGCACCTCTTGAGAACATTCACACCTCTGAGCCGATGGAACTCATCTGCATCGATTTCTGGACAGCGGAGCAGGGTGATAACAGGAGTGTGGATGTTCTTGTAGCAACAGACCATTTCACCAAAATGGCCTACGCTTTTCCTGTAAGAACCAGTCCGCAAAGCAGGTTGCTCATCAATTATGGAACGGTCTCTTCTGTGTTTACGGATTCCCGATGCGTGTGCATTCGGATCAAGTCCCGAGCTTTGAGAGCAAATTGATGAAGGAGTTGCTGGATATGGCAGGTGTTAAGAAATCACACAGCACCCCCTACCACCCAATGGGGAATGGAATCACGGAACGCTTCAACAGAACCTTAGGGAACATGATAAGATCCTTACCTCTTCAGTCCAAAGCCAAGTGGCCACAGTCTTTGCAGATGCTGACTTTCTGTTATAACTGCACCGTTCACGAGACCACAGGCTTTGCGCCTTTCTATTTAATGTTCGGGCGAGTCCCACGTCTTCCCATCAATGTGATGTTCCAGCATGTTCTCAGAGATGATACTGTTGTGAAGTATTCAGATCTCGTATCCAAGCTTAAATGTGACCTCGGCGAAGCTGCAAAAATTGCACAGAAGCACAGTTCTACTGAGCAAGCTCGTCATGCAAGAATCTACAATCGGAAAGTAAAAGGATCACCTTTGACTGTCGGTGACAGAGTCCTTTTGGCGAATCGTGGAGAGCGTGGAAAAAGAAAAATCGCAGATAAGTGGGAGTCAAACCTCTACGAAGTGATGTCTGTGAGATCGCCAATAAATGTCTATCGGATAAAAGACACAGAAACGGACAGAGAAAAGATTGTGCACAGGAACCTTTTACTCCCTGTTAACTTTCTGTACAACGATGAAGTTGATTTACCATCTCATTCAACTGATTTGACCTCAGACTTGCCTGATCATCCTGACAATGACGCAAGAACGGCTCACTGGGTTATGCAGTCTGATCAGCCCAACTGCCCCGAAAATGACAGTAACTCAAGTGCCTTGTCCGGAGTTCAGTGTTCTTTGGATGTCCAGAATTCCAATTCGAAAGCAGACTCTGATACCTGTAACAGCTCAGTATCCACTGAACAGGGAAGTGACCTTCAACATGTGTTGGGCCAGAGTTCCTCACAGCACTCTTCGACTATGCCAGTTTCTCCACCTTCACAAGTAGACAATAACCCTGTTCTGGATACAGTTGACCCTGTAATTTGCACTCAACCAGAACTCATTCCCACAGACACAATTAGAACTTGGGCTGGTAGGACCATTAAACCTCCACAAAGATTGATCTATGAGATGAATAATCAGTTTCTGCATGATTCATCACCTTCAGTAATTTCTCTTTTGATGTGGTGAAAAACCTTTTCATGGGTAATTTTCATGGTTACAAGTTGAATTGTAATTTTTGAGCTGAGATCTTTCTTAAGAAGTTGACTTCTCAATCCTTGAATAGTGTATATAAAGAGAGGTGTTTAGGGCATCTCTTCAGTCTGTGTTTTGCATGGATTTTGGTACCAGTCCATACTTGCACACTTCCTATGGAGGAATTTTGTAATTGACATTCACACTGAAGTGTTTCAAGGACATTCTCACAACTATTTTCTTGTCTTGCTTTTGTTACCTTTCTCTGGTTCTTGTGGTGTTAAGCTCTCTAACTGTATAGGCGCTTCCCAGTTTAGCATAATTTTAGGGGTGCATGTAACGGAGTGCAAATGTAAAATTACTGCATAAATGGGGACAGCGCCATCTACCTGGTGCAGGATGTAATTTAGCGTGTGGAGTAGGGACCGCCCACAGCAGAGTTAACGAAGCATTGCTGTGGGTAAGTTGCACGCGTTTGTCGCGGTCTGAGAATTACCATTAATAAGTGTTCAAATCACACAAATATTTGCTTTATAGTGACGTTATCTCTCAATGAACATGTTGAGACTCTGTTAAGTTATGTTTGGCGTCGAGTGTGTTGCTTAATGTCGAGTTATAATGAGATTATATTACGGGCCGATTGTAATCTGTTTGTGTGTTGTGTTTTATGTAGAATGGTTTATTCTCAACTAACGCGCATGAAACCCTATTTACACACACTGTCTCCATTGTGCAGGTATGTTGTTGAATGTGTTGTTAAAAGTTGTGTTAAATTGTTTGATTCAAAATGTGTTGCTCAAATTCTCCGCTAGGTGGGGATGTTTCACTTATAATACGGTTTAATTGCATTGCTCTGTATTATATTTAGGATCTCTACTCATGTGCTTTATAAGTAATTGAAAATGTGTCACGTATAAAAAAAATTGTTAACATCTAAAACAAACACTATACGATCACAAAGTTAAAAAGAATTCAAGAAAAAGAATTGAAAGAGCTGTTTTCAAATAAACAGAGCAGAGTTAACGAAGCATTGCTGTGGAATGGTTTATTCTCAACGAACGTGCGAAACCCTATTTACACACACTGTCTCCATTGTGCAGAGTTCACAAAGCATTGCAGAGGCCGCCCAGGCAAGACCGTCACACTAACATACCCGGACATAACTCTTAAGCGCTGCTTGACAAACAATCCGGCTGATTACATTCCCTTAGATGATGAGGGAGAACCACATGAATGTGTAGCTGAATCATTAGCATTCACATGCTTGAGACCAGATTTAGAATCTAATTCTATCTGGAACGCCGATGTGGATTACTTTGTTGATGGATCATGTTACAGGGACCATCTAGGTAATCATGCAGGTTATGCCATAGTCAGAAGAGAAGGGAAAAATTTTGTGCTCACTGACCTGCAACATTGTGACCAACCATGCTCAGCACAGCTCGCTGAACTTAAAGCCCTAACAGCAGCGTGTTTATTGGCAAAAAATAAGGTGGCCAATATCTTCACTGATTCGGCTTATGCTCATGGAGTATGTCATTTAGTTGGAGCAGTGTGGAAGCAAAGAGGGTTTAAGAAGAGTGACGGAACACCAATACAGCATGGAGAATAGATTGTTGAACTAATCTCAGCCATGATGCATCCAAAGAAACTGTCTATTGTAAAATGTCAAGCACACAAAAAAGGCAATGACTTTGTAGTACAAGGTAATAATGCAGCTGACTTGTACGCTAAGCAAGCGTCAGGTTGTCAAGTTACAGTGATGGCCCCTACAGTACTAATACAGCCAGACCCTCAATTGGCAGACCTGGTTCGTATTCAAGAGCAGGCCACACAAGCTGAACAGACAATATGGCAACAGAGAGGGGCAACAAGAGATACAAATGGAGTTTGGAGATCCCATGAGGGGTACATAGTTGCTCCAACTGCTTTACTTACTATAATGATTCCTGATGCACATGGATTTGATCAATGTGCATGAGGAGAAGTTATAAGAGTAATCAAAAGGCAAGGGTACTGGTCGCCGTATTTACAAGCCATGGTTGATAAGTTCTTAGCTGAATGTGAGATCTGTTCACAAAACAATGTAAGAAAAGGAACTACAACACCTTTGTCTTACATACCAACACCTGAAGGTCCGTTTAAACATCTAGTACTGGATTATGTGGACATGATTAAGTCAGTCAGAGGAAAAGGTACATGTTAGTAATAATTGATCGGTTTAGCCGTTGGGTAGAAGCAGTGCCATCTCCAGATCAAAGCGCTCAGACAGTGATTAAATTCTTGACCAGAGAAGTGATTCCAAGGTTTGGAATTCCGTCACAAATCAGTTCAGACAATGGTTCGGTGTTTGTGTAACGAACTGTCAAAATGGTGTTACAAGACTTAGAATAAAACAGACGTTAGGATGTGTGTAAGCAGCTAAGTCCACTACTTTAAGCTGCTGAGGGATGCTGGTCGGTGCTTGTAAATGGACGCGCACTCTTACATTTATATTAAATAGAATGTCCACACAAGATATTAAAATGCTCATGGTTGTCGATTTATTTTACCTGTTCCTGGTCTTCATTTCCATATGACAAGAATCCAAACAAACAGTCAATAAATCCACCTGTCCATCACCTTACAACTTGTAACGTGGTACAAACTACTTAGCGTAGCGGTCAAAAAACTGTGTGCACCTTCCCTCCAGCAACACCTGTCACCTGAGGGAAGGTTCCCACTATATACTGTGCCCAACCCACCAAGAGTGACCCCTACTGGACACACATGCACACAATCCAAAGCAAACCCATAAAATGGCTCTTACATACCAGCCCCTAATTGGGATGGATCAACATACCAATTCCACACACATAACAAAGAGCCATACACAAATACAAATAATGAGTACAATGTATACATAAAACTCATAATAACACCTCTTAAACCATAGAGTCGTGTAAAAGCAAAGTTTTGCTACAGGCCTATGAACCACACTTGTCTTAGTTTGTAAACGAACAGAGCGCACCAACCCATTCTTGTCAGGGAATGTTTCCACAACTCTTCCAAGTGGCCAGGATCCTCGCGGTGCCGTTGGATCCATAATAGCCACAATATCTCCAGACTTTAGGCTATTTTTAACCTTGTTACATTTCTGCCTCTCCTGCAACAAAGGTAGATATTCCCTCACCCATCTCTTCCAAAAAAGGTCTGAAATATACTGAACCTGTTTCCACCTTCCTTTTATATACAAATCATGAACATCAAACAATCCAGGAGATAGGGACGGTTTTCCCTTGAGCAACAGAATATGATTGGTAGTAAGAGCTTCAAGATCCATTGGATCGTCAGACAATCTGGTGATTGGTCGATCATTCAAGATCGCCTCCGCTTCACACAAAATGGTATGCAAACTGTCATCATCTCCTGCAAGCTCTGGCAGGTCTTCTTCAGCCAGGTCTTCTTCCTGTGACCGCTGCTCTGGTGTGCTGAGCTCTGCTGCAGGGTGGAGCCGAGAAACCCAGGGCTGCCCAGTGGTTCTCTTTCTTCATCTGGAACGTCCTGTAAACTCTCTCTGCCCTCATCAACAAAATCCAAAAGATCTTTCTCTCTGGGGTTCAATCCAGCTCCAAAACTCTTTGTGACTCTCGTGGTGCCTGGAATTCCCAAGACAGCACCTCCTCCCTCTGAACGGTGAGCTCTACAGGTTATTTGCTCTAGATATTTTGAGGTATTAATATTTTCGTGTTCAGCTTCAACCTCCTCCTCATCCTGGACTTCCTCAACCTCCTCCTCATCCTGGAGTTCCTCAGCCTCCTCCTCATCCTGGAGTTCCTCAGCCTCCTCCTCATCCAGGACTTCCTCAGCCTCATCCTGGACTTCCTCAGCTGCCTCCTCATCCTGGAGTTCCTCAGCCTCCTCCTCATCGAAGTCATGATTATATTGTTTACGCAGCATCTCCTCCAGTCTACACACAGAAATCCTGTTTACCACTGCAGAACAATCTTCACCTTCAAAGCTGCCTGCATTTAAAGGACCATTGATGACCCAACCTAACGCCATTCTTATGGCATAAGGACCATCCCCACGGCTATTTATAACTTCCCAAGGCTCCAACATCCTAGGTACATTACTCCCAATCAACAACTCAACATTAGCCTTTATATGGGGAACTTTAACCTTTTTCAAGGTAAGGCCACTTGGACAAATCTCCTTCAGACACGATATTGTCAGAACTTACAGGCATTTGTTTCTGTGTAAGTGTTTGTGGAAGCTGATAGAAGATACTGCAATCAATAGCAGATACTTCCAAATCTGATAATACATATGCAGGTACAACCTTTTCCTGTCCCATAGTTTGTAACAGAAACTGAGTTTTCTACCAGAAATATTAAGCCGCTTCATAAGGCTTTCAGTGCAAAAAGGTCGCGAACTGCCAGGATCCAAGAATGCATAGGTTTGGACTATCTGATTTCCTTTGCCAGTCTTAACTTGCACTGGTAAAATAGAAAGAAAACAACGATCCTTTCCAGCCCCTGTATGACCACATGTTTCAGTAGATCCCAGAAACCTACATGCCTCTGACTCCTTGGAGGCTATGTCCAAACTGGCCATATTTCTGTCTACATGGAGCACAGTAGGATGTTGCTGACTACATATCCTACAAGTCAGCCGCTTACCACAGTTACGACTCATGTGCCCGATACTTAAGCAACCAAAACAAAGCTCTTTCTCTTTTAGAAACTCCATCTTTTCTTTGTGCTTCTTGCTTTTAAATTGTAGACAGTTTTCCAATGTATGATACTTAGCACACCACACACATAATGGAATTACTTTAGAATTACTTGATTGCAATTCTGTTCTTGTATTCTTAGTAATTTCCCCAAATTCTACAGGTGCAACAGTAGTGGCAAAGATGTTTCCTTTAATTCTACCCTCTGAACGTAATTTTGGCTGATTAACAGGCCTCATACTAGTTGGCAAATCTCTAATATCACCAAACAAAGGATCCATTAGGATGCCAACCTGTCTTTCAATAAATTGAACAAGATCTTTGAACAATGCTCTGCACTGAGTGGTTTCCAAAATGTTATGTGCAACAGATCTCCACCGTTCTCGGAGCTTGAATGGAAATTTAACTATAATGGCTCTCATATTGCTTGGCATATCCAACTCCTGAAGGTACTGCAATTCTTCAGTGACATTGCAACAACCACGCAGAAAGAGGGCATAGGACTGCAAAGCATAAACATCCTCCCCCTTTATTGAGGGCCAAGACAAGGCTCTATCCAAATAAGCAGTGGCAATCTTATACACATTACCAAAATGTTCCTGCAATAACTCTTTTGCCTTTGCATAACCCAAATCATTGGTCATGTGAAGACAACTGCGGACCAGCTCTCTAGGCTGTCCCCTGGTAAACTGTTCCAGATAATATAAGCAATCACTATGACTTGCCTTCTCCTCCACTCTCTTTTCAAACGCCTTAATAAATGAAACATACTGAAGAGGATCTCCATCAAACAAGGGAATATCTCTTGCTGGTAAGGTTGAGCAACGTTGCTGTTGGACAAGAGCTGCTGTTATTTCATTTTGTCTTTGCATTATAGCAACAATGTCACCACACTGACTCCTGGTTTGTGGCTGACAACTTACATAAGATGCATGATGTTCATGAGACTGAACTGATGTAGGCTGAGAAATCCTACCGGATGCAAGAAGTCCATGAGGTTGAACTGATGCATGCTGAGAAATCCTATTGGATGCAAGAGGTCCATGAGGTTGAACTGATGTCTTTCCTAGTATATGCTGGGAATTCCGTCCTTCTAAATCAGCACATTCCTGCCAAGACTGTTGACGAATGTCCTGATGCCAAACGAAGATCCACTGCTGATGCTTGCTTTTCCATTCTACTACAGACAGCTGATTTGAACTCCTCTGCCATTGGATTCACGGTAATTGAGGATGTCTTTTCCCTTTCCAACTTAGAATGTGTACTATAGGAGGCCTTCGAAACACTGCGACTTTCAGAGGCCTGTAATACTGCAAGTTTAGCAGTAGATTCTGCTAGCATTGCATCCAACTCGAGTTGCTCCTTTTTCCTCTTTATCATCTGCTCTTGCTCCTCCAAAGCATGTTTTTCCTTTAATGCTGCCATACGAGCAAGCAGCGCAGCCTTATCTGCCTCAGCTATAACTCTGGCAGAAGAAACACTGCTGCATGCACTTACTTTACTTGAACATCTAGTACCAACATTTGAAATACTGTCATGTGGACCAACCCCATCAAACTTGTCCTGTATGACCTCATTTAAAATAGGCCTAACTTCATTTTCAGTACCTGATACCCACATTTTAACTTCAGAAATAAAATCATTATTTCCGATCATTTTCGCTTTAAACCATATATCATGTTTTTCCTTTTCACTTTCAGGTAACAGACCCATCAATGAATCATGAATATCTTTTGCTTCATCACACAAATTTAAAAGATCATCAAAGGCACTTTGTACATCTTTTACATTTCTTTGTTGCATAAGACCTTGCATATTTTTTCTTAAATTAGTAGCTTTAATTAGCACAGATTTTCTATCACTCTGCAACCTTTCAACCTTTGCAACAAATGCCTTATGAGTTAATTTCACAACACGTTTTTCTTTGTCCATTTGAACATCAACGTCATTTAAAACACTCAACTGCTGCGTTTCGATTGGCCTGTGTTCACTTTCAGATGCCTCCATAATTCACAAAGTCAAACACACGCTCAAACGATAATGAGCCCAGTTCGCAAAGTCAGTTAATTTCTTTTGACAACCAATGCATTGGATTTATGTCCCATATTGTGTGCACACAAAAAATTAAATGGCCATTCAATAAGTAGCGCTACAAACATACCTCTTCACGTTGGGCGCCAAAGTTTGAACAGGTTACTCCGCTGATGTTTGTAGAACAGCTCCAATGTCTTTTGTTGCGCTGATAACGATCCAAACCCAAAGAGAAAAACGTGCGTATAATCCTCAGCTGCGAACGCTAAGACGTCATGATTGGAAACAGAGTCGATGCAGCTCTTCCAACAATCCACTTGATTCTTTTCAGCAAATGATGAACGTTACATAAACTAAAGACCGCTCCTTTCAAGACGATAACAGTTTTTTGACTAAATGTAAGCAGCTAAGTCCACTACTTTAAGCTGCTGAGGATGCTGGTCGGTGCTTGTAAATGGACGCGTAGCTCTTACTCTTACATTTATATTAAATAGAATGTCCACACAAGATATTAAAATGCTCATGGTTGTCGATTTATTTTACCCGTTCCTGGTCTTCATTTCCATATGACAAGAATCCAAACAAACAGTCAATAAATCCACCTGTCCATCACCTTACAACTTGTAACGTGGTACAAACTACTTAGCGTAGCGGTCAAAAACTGTGTGCACCTTCCTCCAGCAACACCTGTCACCTGAGGGAAGGTTCCCACCTATATACTGTGCCCAACCCACCAAGAGTGACCCTACTGGACACACATGCACACAATCCAAAGCAAACCCATAAAATGGCTCTTACAATGTGTTTATCATCCTCAATCACAAGGAATGGTAGAAAGGGTTAATGGAACCATCAAAGCAAAAGTCAACAAAATATGTGCAGGCACAAAGCTCAATTGGGTAGATGCATTGCCACTTGCACTAATGAGTTATAGAATGCAAACAAACAGGATCACCAATTTGACCAATGCCTGTACCCTTTCTAAGAGGCCCATATGAAGGCCCGTCATTAGAACAGCTGCAATTGGAATTACGGTCATATATGAGACAATTAACTGCGATACATAAAGCCATCTACTTACAGGAGCAGAGCAAAGTACCCAGACTGGAAGAGGAGACACCCCTTCCAGGAATACCAGGTGACCACGTGTACCTCAGAGTGTTCGGACGGAGGTGGTACGAACCATGACGAAGGACCATATAAAGTAACAAAAGCTGGATTTGAGTCATTGATTTTACACATAACAGTAAACAAATGTTGAATGGATTAATTACGTTTACTATAATCAGCAGCGATTCATCAATCATAACGATGATGCTCTAAGAGCTCTAGGAGAACAACTTGACCCCATAAGTAAAATGGCTTATCAAAATAGATTGGCATTAAATTGGCTATTGGCAGACAAAGGAGGAGTATGTGTGATGTTTGGAGATGAGTGATGTACTTTTATTCCTAATAACACAGCACCAAATGGATCCTTCACCCAGGCAATGGAGAGACTGAGGAACTTAGACTTGAACTTAAAGCAAAGCGCGGGAAGAGATCTAGCTTTGGAAACTGGTTTGATAATCTTCTTTATAACTGGAAAAGTTGGATAACAAAATTGGGGTACTAGTTGGGTTCTCTCTATTATTATGCTGTGTCTTTCCTATTCTCAGGTCTATGATTGCGCATGCAGCTGCCAGACAGATGATCAACATAACTGTGGGAGAAACAGCACCAAAGCCTCATGTCACTAAACAGCGTTAACCTGATGTAGAATTAGAAGAAGTAGATGGAATATGGTAAATGGGGTTGCCTTTTGATTTGGGAATTATTTTGATGTTTTTGTCATTTGAGAGAGAGGGAGAGAGTGTATACATTGTAACTGAGAAAGAAGAATTCACACTAGTATATAAAGAATTAACAAGGAATTGGGTAGTGTAGGCAGGTAGTTAGAGGGTGTTTTGTTTGTTATGTTTATGATTTGGCATATACCCCTATATTGTTGTATCAATAAAACCTATGAACCAAGTATAAGAGTAACTATAGAACCACACATCTTCTCCATACAACCCAAAACCCTGGTACCCTTGAACACCTGGAGCAGTTGGACCTCGGTGGACAAGCTGACAATCAACGAACATTGGCAACCACAGACCAAGCTACTTGAACTCTATTCACGACCTCACAAAAGAAAATCTTAAGCTGACTGTTGAATGACTTATTGAATATGTAACCTGTGTGTTAATGCTTGAATATCCTTTGAAGGAATATATATGCATGTTTATATATAATTGAATGTGTACAGTCCCCAACGAGAAAAGAAGAATAGAGGTGTAGTCTTTTTGACTCTACTCAAAGAAAAAAGAGGGAGTTTTTTGGCTGCACTCTCTACAAGAGTATTCTTTCATAAGGTGGTCCTTTATAAAACTTCAGCCTATTTAGGCACTAGCCCATATGATGACTCTTTTATGTGATAAGACTCTTGAGCAAGTAAGGTATGAGACTTAATAAAGTCTCAGAGAGGGATTTGTGGAGTTTTCCTTCAGTGTTCTTTTATAATTTCTATACATTTATGAGTTAACTACATGTTACTTTTGTGCCCTTCTTAAACATAATGGTGTCTGCTGTTGGAAGATTGCATGTGAAGGCAGTGGGGGCTAGGTTGCGTCTGCGAAGGTAGTGGGGTCTGCAAAACATACATCAACTGGTAAATGCAATAAGGTTATAAGCCACCAGGTTCCCATAGAAAGAACCCATAAGTAAGGGGGCCTCATGTCAAACACACACACACAGACCCTATAGAATTGACAAGGGACTAAAACAAAACCCTAAGATTGTATACAGATGTTCTTACCTAAAACTGATGGTATGTGGGGTGGGACGCTAGCAGGGGTTTAAAAAGAGGAGACAGAGACCAAGAGGGGAGAGGCGGACTGCTGCTATCTCAGACTTGAATAAAGTTTTTTCCTGACACCTAAAATCCTGCTGTACGAGTCTCTTTGCTCGAGAAGTGAATTCGGCTCCAAATCAACAATAACTTTCCATAACACCAGCTGCTGCGAATGAAACAACTCAAGACTACTGTCTATCACCCCCAGACGGATGGCTTGGTCGAACGGTTCAAACAGACCCTCAAACAAATGCTTCGGCGCATGGTGGCGGAGGACCGGTGGGACTGGGACCTAATGTTGCCATACATACTTTTGGCATCCGGAAGTCCCCCAAGCCTCAACCGGGTTCACTCCCTTTGAGCTCCTCTCTGGACGGCAGCCACGGGGCCTCTTGGATGTCGCCAAGGAGGCCTGGGAGCAGCAGCCAGCAGCCAGCAGCACATCGCACTGTCGTGGAGCACGTAAAAGAAATGAGGGAGAGGATAGACCGCGTCATGCCGTTAGTCCGGGACCACCTATGCAAAGCCCAACAAGCACAACAGCGACACTACAACAGGGCAGCCCAACCACGGGAATTCCAACCCGGTGACAACGTTCCCACAGCAGCATGCAAGTTCCTGGCCACCTGGCAAGGGCCCCACACGGTAGTAGAGAGAATCGGCCCAGTCACGTACCGGCTACATCAGCCAGGCCGGCGGCGACCAGACCAACTCTACCATGTCAACCTGCTTAAAAAGTGGAAAGGGAACGAGGGCCAATTATCCGGCCTCACGTCCACCGATCCCGTTGTTGTTGACGTCAACCCCCACCTCTCGGCTGCCCAGAAGGGGGAACTCCAGCACCTGGTCGGTCAGTACCCTGACGTGTTCTCCCCTCGGCCCGGGCGGACTCATGTCATCGTACACGAGATCCGAACGCCACCTGGAGTTATCGTCCGGCAGCGGCCCTACCGGGTCCCTGAGGCAGGCTATTGAGGAGGAAATCCAACAGATGCTCAAGATGGGGGTAGTCGAACCGTCGCGTAGCCCCTGGTCCAGCCCCATCGTGATGGTCCCGGAGCCTGACGGCACCCTCCGCTTCTGTAATGATTTCCGCCGCCTAAACGAGGTCTCAGAGTTCGACGGTCACCCCATGCCGCGGGTAGATGAGCTGCTGGACCGACTGGGAAGGGCCCGGTATATCTCCACCCTGGACCTGACGAAGGGTTACTGGCAGGTACCTCTCTCTAAACATTCTAAAGCCAAAACTGCTTTTTCTACCCCCAGTGGCCACTGGCAGTACCGGACCCTTCCCTTCGGTCTTCACGGGGCCCCAGCAACCTTCCTGCGCATGATGGACGTCATCTTACGGCCGCACCAGAATTACGCCGCGGCCTACCTTGACGACATTGTGATCCACTCAGAGACCTGGGAGGATCACCTGAAGCGTTTGCGGAGGGTGCTGTCTGAACTCCGGCGGGCTGGGCTCACAGCCAACCCCAAGAAATGTCATCTGGCGCTCTTCGAAGCAAGGTACCTGGGTTTTCAAATCGGGAGGGGTCTCATTCGTCCCCAAGAGAAAAAGGTGGAAGCAGTACAGAATGCACCTCGGCCCCTCACCAAGACCCAGGTACGTGCCTTCCTGGGGTTGGCGGGCTACTATAGATGTTTTATCCCCAACTTCTCCTCTTTAGCTGCCTCCCTTTCAGACCTGACCAGGAAGGGGCAGCCAGAGAAGGTGAACTGGACACCCATCACGGAGAAGGCCTTCCAGGAGATCAAGACTGCACTGGCGCCGGAACCAGTGCTCCGAGCCCCAGACTTCAGCTGCCCCTTCCTGTTACAGGCGGATGCCTCCGACACGGGACTGGGAGCAGTCCTATCCCAGATCCAGAAGGGAGAGGAGCATCCCATCTTATACATCAGCCGAAAGCTGACCCCGGCCGAGAGAAACTATGCTGCAGTAGAGAAGGAAGCCCTGGCCGTCAAGTGGGCAGTCCTGGAGCTAAAGTATTACCTTCTCGGTCGAAAGTTTACCCTCCTCACTGACCATGCTCCCTTACACTGGATGGCCCGGGCCAAAGAGACCAACGCAAGGGTGACCCGGTGGTTTCTGGTGCTCCAGAACTTCCACTTTGTTGTGCGTCACCGAGCCGGAGCGGCAAACGCCAACGCTGATGGCCTCTCTTGGATCTGGGCAGCGTTCGCAGGTCTGGCAGGGTCACTCCCCACCCACCCCTGTATTTCCCCTAACTGCACATCTCATTACAGCACCAGGACGACGGCAGGGGAGTGTAGCGGCCCGAACCGCCATCAGCGTCGCCTGGAAACCAACGAGGAGCACCTGGCCACACTCGTCACAGGCTGATCAGACCCAGCTGCTCCCCATTACCTGCGCAGCATAAGAAGACCACGCAACATGCCACATGGAGGAAGATTGTCTCCATGAATGATGAGCCTAACTCCTCTTCTCTTGTTCCCCGCAGAGAGCAGCATATGACCGGTCAGCCTGCACAAGCACAACACAGATCCACTGCACCAGGAGGGATAAACGAAAGAAAGAGAGCACCTCAGCACCAACCCACCCCGCTAGCCTCACTTGCACCTGTATTTCACCCGTGGTTTGCACAATAAATCCACCCTCCGGGGCCTGTGTTTGGAACTCTCTTGCCGTGTGTTTCTTCACCCCGTCACAGGGCAAAGGACACTTCTCCAAGGCTTGAATTTTTTCCACTTGTGGTCGGACAACTCCCTGGCCAATAACATATCCTAGGTAGGCCGTTTCCTGCTTAGCCACCGCACACTTACTGCACATGCTCCTCCCAGGTATTGCTATAAACAACGATATCATCAAGGTATGCAGATGCAAATGTTAGATCACACAATACCTGATCCATCAATCTCTGAAAGGTTGCCACCGCCCCATGAAGGCCAAATGGAAGCACCTTAAAATGGATGAGGCCTCGAGGTGTTCTGAAGGCAGTCAGTGGCCGAGAGGATAGGGTCAGTGGAATCTGCCAATATCCCTTAGAAAGGTCCATTTTCGTCAAGTATTTGGATTGGCCCAAGCGATCGATCAAATCACTGATACAGGGAGTAGGGTAAGAATCAAACTTTATTACTGAATTCAAATAACGGAAGTCTATACAAAATCGCATACTCCCATCCTTCTTGGCACAAGGACTATTGGATGGAACCATTCATTGTTTGAGGATCAATGATTCCCAAGCGGAGCATCAATTCCACTTCCTCCTTTAATGTCTCCTGAAGGCGCTCTGGTATCCTATAGCTCTGACGTTTCACAACAGCATCAACATTACATTATGTTCAATTAAGTTGGTAAATCCAGGAAATTCAGAAAAAACTTTTGAGGTAAAAAGGGCTTGTACATGTGATCGTTGGGACCATGTCAGGTGTTCTAGACTGATGTCCCCAGGAACTGGCTTTGGCAGGTACTGATCATCTGACTCTTCCCCTTCAACACAACAAATCACCAAAGAGGACAGCGACTCCTCAGATCGAGGAACCCATTCCTTCAACAGATTGATATGCAAACCCGACTGGGCGCTCTTCACCAGGCATACTGATTTCATAAGTTGTAGATCCAAGGCGTTTCTTAACTTCATAAGGGCCCTGCTATTTCGCTAGGAGCTTACTTTCTCGACTACGCAACATGACAAGGACCTTTTGGCCAACATCCAGACTCCTTTCCCGAGCTAGTGGATCATACCAAGTCTTCTGCTGTTTTCTGGATTCTGTCAAGTGATTCTGGGCCAACGCAGTCATTTTCTGTAGACGTTCCCTCATTTGTATCACATAAGACACAACATTGGTGGGTTCTTCCTTTCCCCTACTTCCTGTCCACATTTCTTGAAGCAAAGCAAAGCCTTGACCTCATGCCCATATAATAGCTCAAAGAGAGAAAACCCTGTAGAAGCTTGAGGGACCTCTCCATAAGCAAAGAGGAGATATGGCAGCCATTGGTCCCAATCTCTGCCAGTCTCGCTGACAAACTTCCGGAGCATCTGCTTTAATGTCTGATTAAAGCGTTCAGTTAGTCCATCCATTTGTGGATGGTAGGGCGAGTGCATGAGACTTTTAATTCCCAAGAGCTGGTAAACCTGCTTCAACAAGGTGAACATAAAATTAGTGCCCTGGTCGGTTAAAATCTCTGCTGGAAACCCGACTCTAGAGAACAACTGGACCAAAGCAGTAGCTATAGGTTTAGCTTTCACAGACCATAAAGGAAATACCTCAGGATATCTTGTAGCATAATCTGTTATCACCAACATCTATTCCCCGTTCGACTCCTCTTGACCGGACCGACAACATCCATCCCAAGCCTCTCAAATGGAGTGCCGATGATTGGAAGTGGTTGTAATGGGGCTTTACGTGGGCGCTGGAGAGAAACCTTTTGACAAACAAGACAGCTCTTATAAAATTGAGTTACATCCGCTTTCAAACCGGGCCAGTAAAAATATTTCCTGATTCTCGCAGCAGTTTTATTTTTCCCAGGTGGCCAGCCCAAGGAATTGAGTGGCTAAGATGTAACACCACCTCTCGAACATTCTGTGGAACCACAAGCTGTTTTTGTGACCCAATCTGGCGGTAGAGTATTCCCTCTGTCAACACATAAGTCCCGGTTTTTCCATCAGAAACCTCTCCTCTCTCCTCCGCAGCCCTGGAAAAGCACTCTTTGAGGCTGGTATCTTCTTGCTGTAGCCTGATGATATCAGTAGGTAACTGTAAGTTCAGGGCAAATTACAAGGATTATCTTCAGACATTCTAGAGGCAACATATTTTACCTTCTCTTGTCTCTTTTCCTTGAGTCTTCCTCCACACACCAACCTCAATGTCAGCATTAAAGAAAGGTAACACGCTCAGCCCCAACTCTTCTGACTGTTTAGATTTTGCTCTGGTTACCACCATGTGACACTCATGGCCTAAGTTTAATAACTCCATCAGCGCTGGCATGTCTCGACCGGGATCACAGGAAAGGACAGGTTATCAGCCACTCCTACTTCCAACAGGTAAGTCTGATCCTTCACCTTAACATAGACATTGGCTGTGGTCAATAATCTCTCATCCCCATGCACACAACATATAGGCAAAAGTTAATCAATGACGGTGATAAAAACTTCCTATTCACAAAGTCTGATCACTGCCAGTATCGATTAAAGCAGTCAACTTTTCACCATTAACTTCCACACTTGCCGTTCTGGAGAAACTTGAATTCTCAAGTATTTTGTGCCTGGGAACAAAACATAGCTGTGTAAGTTGAACAGAATTCTTTGGACAGTTTGGCTTGATATGCCCTCCTTGACCACACAGATGGCATACAATTTGTTTCGGAGGAAGATGGAATTTGGCTAGAGCAGGTTTCCCTGTGGGAGGCTTACCAAACCCCTCAGCTTTCCTTGGTTGAGTCTGTGGAAGATGGATCGACGGTCATTACCAAATCTCCAGGCCCAGGGCTTACTCTTCCCCTGGCAGCAACAAATACATCTGCCAAGGATGCCGCTTCTCCTGCCGTACTTGGGTCCCTTTCTCGAATCCACACCTGAAGTTCAGGAGATAACAATCTAAGGTATTGTTCCAAGATAATAATCTCACTCACCTCCTCCACAGTTTTCCCTTTAGGCTGGATCCATTTATTGAAAAATTCCTTAAGTCAATTGTAAAGCTCTTTTGGGCTCTCAGATGAATCTACTGATAAGGAACGGAACCTTTGACGATAAGTTTCAGAATTAACATCATATTTCTTCAAAATAGCAGACTTCACTTTATCATATTCAGTAGACTCACTCAGATCCATATTGACATATGCTGCTCTTGCTTTACCCGTCAATAAGGGAATAAGATGCCAAACTCCTTTCAGCCGAAGCTAGAGAATGTCTATCAGAATCTAGAGGGTTATGGTCTGACCTTTCAGTAGCTTCCTGGTCCGCCTCAGAAACATGAAGAGTAGGAGAAGTGCGTGCCTGGACCTCCATTTGTAATAAGCTGAACTGATGCTGAAGAGCCTTAAAGCGTCGTTCCTGATCTGCGTGCTCCTGCTGCCTCATTGTTTCTCTGCCTTCAGTCCTGGACATATGGGCTCGAAGCAGACCTGCCAACTCTGCCACTGAAACTTCGTTTCCACTGCCTCGCCTTCTACAGCCCCTTCCTCAATATCCTCATCCTTTTCTTCCTCCTGTTGCAAGGAAAAACAGCCACGTGGGGCAAAACAACAAAAAAAACCTGATGTCCTTAGGCAACCGGAGATCCCACTTCTGACACCATATGTCAGGGACCGAGAGGTCAAGAAAAGGAACACCCAGGTTTACACAAAAAAAATGGGTCTTTATTTACCTAAATCAAATAAATCAAACTTGTCGCAAAACCAAAACAAGTGAAAACAACAAAAACAAAACGAAAACAACCAAACAAGAACTCACACA
The DNA here is from genome assembly GCF_018831695.1 of Puntigrus tetrazona. Lineage (NCBI taxonomy): Eukaryota > Metazoa > Chordata > Actinopteri > Cypriniformes > Cyprinidae > Puntigrus > Puntigrus tetrazona. The sequence goes on along the minus strand of NW_025048303.1, from coordinate 271,886 downwards.
GGGTAAGCTGGCCAATTACAACTCCCCAAATAAACAAAACGCACAGCTTATAAAGGAAAAGATGGGCCCATTACAACACAAAAAGGAGACACAAAAATGTTACATTACATTAAACATTCAACACAAAAATAAATGACAACATCAAACAATACAATTCAAAATTAATATTAAAAGAAACATTAAATAGATAACTACAATCCAAAACCCCAAACAATTATTTTAAAAAATCCTCAATTCTCTGTTTCCCCCATGCAGGCGGAACCAATAAACAAATCCTTTGTTCCCGCCAGGACTCAATTTCCCAAGTATCGCAACTCTCCCATCCATGCTAGCCAGGCCGGTTGTTACGACCCCACGTAGGTCTAGGGGTACAGGGTATAACATTTAAAAGATAGACCTTAAAAAGCGTGCGCATAGTGTGTGGGACAAAGAAAACAGTGCAAACTAATGTATAAGATAATAATTTTATTTGTGTAGGTGATGATTAAATACAAGAGGTGCAATGGTGATGGAAAATGGAAAAAGGTATACATACGCACGTACACTATTTACATTATTTACAGGAACAAAAAAACACAAGACAGAAGGAACGGGAAGAAGAGACGAGGGTGGTGCTAAAGTCAAGAAAATAAATCAAAACCGTCTCCAGCTACTTAACTTCCCCCCTAGACTATCTACCAACAATAATCATTTGAAAAGAAAAATGTCTTCAGCGTCCGTGGCCCCTAACTTATATTACGCTCACTGATCAAAACCAAAAAGTACATGGGGTGGCACGCGTCCCTAACCTAATGTACTATACAAAGTAGATTCCTACGTGTTGCAATGTAAGTCATGTGACGTTCTTACCTGTCCACTTCTCCCCGGCCTCATAACACACAACGAATGATAACTAACAATATGAGTGGAAAAGGGAACGGGAAGACAATACACAGTAACGAACATCAAACAACGCAATATACAATAATAATCAGTATTCCAAACAAGTAACGAGCAAACAGCAAAACAAAATGGGGGGGCTTGTGGGTGGTCTGGCGGGCTCTTTTATTTGAGGTGGTTTGGAATGATTGGAGATTGCGGAATGGGTGACGTCAGCGCTGATGATGATTGATGGGTGACGGGAACCAATGACCGGCAACTAAGAGTGTAAAGGGCGGAGAACAGAGAGAGGAAAAAAAAAACACACGACAAAACGCGAACACGTAACACCGGTAACTTAAACTCAGAATAGAAAACAAATATTAATAACAAAATACAATGCAATCCATCTGTGTGCACTCCAAATGAACGCGATTGTGAATGAAAGTGATGAAAAAAGGTATGCAAACCAAAATAAAGTAATAACTGTTTAACAGATGCGTGTTGTGTATTGTTACTATAAACGTGATTAAAAAAATAAACCAAACAAAGAATGGAAATGATAACCTTAAATCTATATGAAATGTATAAAAGAAACTGAGTGAGCTTTGGCTACCTTAATGATCTTGTGCGGCCACATCTCGGGCCGTCACAACACCCATTGACATGAATAAAGAAACTCCGTTCGGACTAATCACGTGGTCACGTGATGACGTGTCAAACAAATTAAAACTTCTAAAAGTTCTTTGACACGTACAAAATTAAATAAAATCTTTGAAACGTGTTCATAAATCGTAAAAACTACTCCCCGCTCAACGAGATCACTCCAAACTGTGTCTCTTTGTTCATGTAAACGGGAGTTTATATCGACTTTAGCAGAAATGGAGTGTTCAACGTGGTCGCTGTGCGATACTGATACCCTGTTTTCCGAACTACTAAGCGAATGAGATCAAATCAGTTCCACCACATCCACACTCCTGTAAATGGAGAGAGAAAAGGTTTGTCGGTCCGACACAGAGTGTCAGTAATGTACAACGACCACGTCAAACAGTCCATTTCCAGCTAAAGGCAATAAAAACACCCATTGACATTGTTGGAAAAATCTTCCTTGTTTCCCTCCCAGGTTCAGGTCTGTCAATGATGAGACTTACTCTTAAATTTACTATTTTAATTAGTTTAATAAAGTCAGAATAATTGAGACTGAGCTCAGGATACAGAACAACAGCATCAAGGCATGCAGGGCAGTCCTGTATGCTCACACTACATTTCACACAATAGTTATATTCTTGTGCTTGGGTCTTCCTCCCACTCAGGGTGTCCTTCACAGAACCAGGTGCAGTTGTTTTCTCCCTCTCAATCAGTAGATGGGCTCAGCAGCCTCCACGTCCTGTTTCTGTAGATAAGACATTTTGCACAGCACATACACACATAATATCAAATAGAAAAACTCAGAGCCTTTATGAGGCCTGGGCACAGTGCTTCTATTGAGTAAAACTTGTAAAACATAAATCCTTTAAAACATAAATACCACAACATGAATAAAGAAACTCCGTTCGGACTAATAAATCGTAAAAACTACTCCACGCTCAACGTGATCACATAACGTTTCCCACGTCTTGATTTTTCCATCTTGTAAAGTAAAGATTTGTAAAGATTTTTTGTCTTTGTAAAGTCACCCTGTTCAGTGAGCACACAGACTGCCTTGCGTACTTCTCTGATATATTGACGTGGGCAGCCACTCCACTTTATATACGGCAGCGCAATCTAAGAGAAGGCAGAAATGGAGCTCTGATTTTGGATGGAGATGATAAGCCACTGAAACCTCTACTACAATGTCTAAGTCGTTAGTTAGCATCACCCTCTGCATCCTCATCCCCACGGTTCATCCTCCTCTTGCATGAGCAGGCCATCAAACAGCAGCTTCCATCAAACCACTCTGGACAGACATGGGTCCTGCTTGTTAACCACCGTCACTCTCAGCCTTTGCTCAAGGATTTTCACTGGCAATGATGCACAGTGAGCGCATGTTTGTAGACCTGTCAGCGATATCTGAGTGTGTTTTGAGCTCATACACATGATGCACGCTCACAATGAGGATGGACGTGGGCGGGATGAAGATGTCACAATCTACTTCCTCATATTTGGTGATGGATTCCAATGACGTCTTGTCTGTTGAAATGTTTAGCGAAATCAGCAAAGACAGAATGTGCTGAGAGAACTTGCTGCAGTCTCCAATGGGACAAAAGTGCAAATGAGGTTGGTAGAGGTCAACTGACTGATAACTTCCGCACTTGATCAGGCCCAAAGCGACCCATTGAAAATAAAGAATCTAAAAAAAATACCAACTGATCAGCACAAGAATACTGATCCATGATGTTGATACAATTTTGCAGTCACAAACTGGCAACATGGCAACATATCCAGGAATTTAACTTGTCACAAGATAACTAGTTACGTCGCATTATATATATATATATATATATATATATATATATATATATATATATATATATATATATATATATATATATATATATATATATATATACACATAATATAAACATAATAAATATACAAAGTAAACATATGTAATCAAACACTTTGACTTTGTATTCAATTAATTGTAATTAATCATTTGACAATCATTATCTTATCAATATTACAAACAATACATCATTTGACATAGTCAGATAATAACATTGTGTGTCATTTTTAGTCAGATTGTATTAGTCAAAAATTCCACCACCATCATTTTCAACATGAAATTCATAATATAATACATAAGCCTATAATTTACCTATTGCCCAAACTATGTAGAAGCCAGATAGAGACTTTAAGGTGGGCTCTTTTGTAACCACCTGGCAACCGCCCTTAACACCCTGACTACTAAAAACTTCCTTCATCACCGCATATAACGCTACAAAGATTTACTGCTGCTAATTAGAACTGGAGCGGCGCCAGGTAAAAGAGCTACTGAATCACTTCCTCAGATGGGTTGATTGTGGCAAATGGAGCTCAGCTTTGTGCTGGGCTCTTTCTGTCCCATCAGGTCTGTGGCTGGCGCTGACCTCACTGACACCATCTCTCTGTTTAATGTGTGTGATGAGAAAGGAGACTTTTTCTGAGTCCACATTGGTAAAGAGGGTTCAATCCCAGAGGCAGCAGTCAGTCGACAGGGGTAACAAGGTGGGACTGGAGTTAGATAAGTTAGATAAATTAGCCATTGAGATAAATTTGGGTTTTCTGTATGATGGCTTGGAAAGACGGCTGTGCCATTACTTGAACTTCTTTTATAGGACATAGGACATAGGACATAGGATATATATATATATATATATATATATATATATATATATATATATATATATATATATATATATATATATATATATATATGTACTGTTTATAAACTAGGGTTGCGCAATGTGTCAGCACTGGATACAGGAAAATATTACATATTGTTTTATTTAAGCATATAAACTGACAATTATGCATTATCATTCTCATTTGCACTTTTTACCTTTGACATCATATATATATATATATATATATATATATATATATATATATATATATATATATATATATATATATATATATATAAATCTCATATAATATAGTGATGCCTGAAATTCACTTTTAGCATTGATTTTAGGGTCTTTTGCGTAAAAGTGAATTCTAGCCTAACAGAAAGATTTCAATTAGTAAATAATTGTTAAATATTAGGACAGATTTTGATTTGACAATCATTGTACTCTTGGAACTAGTCAGTAAAACTGACATTTTCATTGTATTAAAACCGTCAAAGCATCATACGTCTGAGCTGATCATAATGGATGGTTTCTACTTAGTCTTAAAATGTTTTTGGAAAATGTAGGACATTCTGCAAAATATAATTTTTTTGTGTTCCAAAGAAGAAAAAGTGAAATGACATCAGGGCAAATAAATGATGACAGAATTTTCATTTTCTTCCTCGAATTGTTTCCAATGCTCTGAGACAGAAAGCGAGATTGTATTGTGGTGTGAGTGATATCTGAACAGCATTTCACGCTTTCTGCTGGCCCAGACTTATCTGCGTCAGCTGTGTGCTGTTGTGGGCCAAAGGGTAATGACCCAGTTGAGCTGCTCTCACCCTTGATTGGTCCTTCCCGGAGTGAGACAGCCAGCCGAGAGAGAAAGTGAGGCATCTGTAAAAACCCTTCAATTGAGTTCCAAAAGATAGTTTGGGAGGAGCATGCTGATATAATTCCACCAATCACGACAAGGACATGTAAAATGCCTCCACACTCAATTTGACAATTCTTCTGACGTTCCTCCTCCGTCTCACCTCCTCCTTTAATTGTAATCAGATATAATCTTTAATTAAAAATAATTAATCTTTAATCTGTAATCTTTACTTAAAAATAATTCAACCCAGGGGAGAAACTTTGAGTTGGATTTGAGTTTCATGCTCCATTGAAGACACAAATCCAAATGTTTGCTCCGTCTCATTGCTTATTCTGATTAGAATGTGAACATTTTATCGTTCTGTCTAAACATGTTCATTTGAACACTTTTAGAAACTGTTTTCCTTCCTCTTTGTCTTTGATTAAAGCTTAAATCTGGGGACACAGTAAGTAACATTAAATGAATAGTCGTTCACCAAAAATGAACATTGACACACTTATGTCATTATAAACCTGTATGCATTATTTCATAATGCAATGGAATGTGATATGTAACTATTTTACATTTACAAGGACACTAAAGCTTAAAAAAATAAATAAATAAATTAGGCTATACAATATTTTAGGCATGATATTTATTTGCTATTTAGGCTTTAATATCTCTTAGAACGACAGATCAATAAAATGGTAGAATGAAGGGATGGACGTGAGTGAATCATTGAATCATTCACTCCGCTCTAAGATTCGATTCAGGCTGTTTGGAAATTTGGCGGTTTCTGTAAGTTTACTCCGCGTTGTTTTCATCGATGACACGGTGATGCTATGTAACTATAGTTGACTTAAATCTTTTTGAATAATTCATTTCAAGATCTGCTTATTTTTTTGTGATTTGAAGTCGCTGTTCGTTTAGGGTCGGACGCGTTTTCTCACGATTATTTCGTGATATCATTATTTACTGACTATCAATGCTGACTTGCCATGTTTCCAAACTCATTTACAGTCACATGCTTTGAAGCCTACTACCTTAAAGCTGTTTGGTAGGATTAACAGCGAACTGTGTGTAACATACTGTGGAGTTGTTTGTTTAATATTCATTGTGTTCTATTTTTGCATGTTTCTGTTAAGGACTTTTATTTTGGTGTTGCGTCCTCCTGGGAAGGAGGGGGCTGGTGAGGTAAAGGGAACGCGCGGAGAGAGGAAAAAGATTTAGCGGGCTCGGAGACGAGTGTGGTTGTCCTCCCAAAGCTGGCTCAATAAAAATTACTAGTCGTCGGTATTTTCAAGTCCTTCGTCTTTATTTACACCAGCAGAAACCTCACGCCTTACATATTTATTGGTGGCAGCGGTGGTTACCTCCGGCATCTTTGGAGAAGTTGCTGTTGGACTGGTATGGTGACAAAGCGTAAACTATATGATTATCACTGGCCTTTCGTCGTATACTGGATCAGTTGTACTGGTGGATTAATTTAGACTGAACCGTGTTTTGCTTTCCATACCATTACAAATTCGTGGACTGTATTCCGACAGACTATTTGTAATTTTAGAGTATTTTTGTTTTCACCATCGTGTGAGTTTTCATTTCATGTTAAGTTATTTCGTGATTTCGTTTCTTTTCTGAGAAAAAGTGCAAGAAGACGTTTGCGACTGGATTATTAGAAGTTGGCTTTTTGCCAGGATTGAACAGCGCTCACTTTTCTCACACGTGTGCGCGTTACTCCCTCCTGTGGCGGACTTGGTAACTGCACATAGACTCAGAATCCAAGGACACGTATTGTATTGCAAAAAAAAAGAAAAAGAAAAATAACTTCTTCATCGACCTTCACCATACTAAATCTGTCCTGCAGATCATTTTCATCAATAAGAGACTTTGCGGGATTGAACTGATAAAACACTTCATTGACTTCACTCTTTTGAAAAATGGCGGAGGACAATGGAACAAACCCACACGTGCACTTCAGAGCGTTTTACCCCAGACTTCACTGGGGATGGCAACGAAAGTTTTTCTCAATGGGCTCGTCGTTTTCAAGTATGCTGTGAGACCTCAGGTATGGACAAACCTCAGCTTGCCAAAGTCCTTCCTTCAAGATTGGCAGGTGCTGCATTCAGTTACTGGGATAGTTTGGCAGATGACACAAAAGCTGATTATGACGCAACGTGTAGCAAATTGGCTGCAGTTTTTGATCAAAAACAGCTACTAAGAACATTTCAAACTTACTTGCATGCCAGACCGCGTCTGAGTAACGAGCCATTGGAAGTATATGCTGCTGAATTGACCCGCCTTGTTCACCAAGCTTTTCCAGATTATGGAGCATCGGCCATTAAAGGTGAAATTTTGCGGAGATTTATAGCTGGACTTGAACCTGCATTGCAAACTAAGTTGTATGAGTTTGGTGTTACTACACTGGAAGAAGCCATTAAAGTAGCTGGTCGGTGTGAGAGGGCACGCCCGCAGCCACTGAGACTTTTTCTCTGCCAGCACCTGCTTCACCTCAGCCTGCCGCAGTGCACAGCCTCACAACAGAATCTGCCAATATGCTTGCAGCTCAGCTCAGCGAACTCCATCTGAAAGTAGACAAACTTCAGTCGGTTGTTACTATGCTGACACAACCCAAGTCTCCTTATACCAGTTCAGTCTCATCTCCTGACCGTCGCCGCCTATCGTCAGCGATCCCCTGTTCCTGAGAGAGCAAAAGATGATCGATATTTGTCACCTTCTCGCTATCATTTCACTGCATCTGATGAGCCCTACTGCAGGGGAAGGTCTCCTGTACGTTCCACTGACAGCTATCACAGACCACAAGGGAGCCCTAGGCCGAGTTATCAGCAGCAGCGAGGCTATGACAAATCTTTACACTATGACAGTCGAGATGTTCGCTTTAGCCCTCAGAGGAGATCTGCTGCATACAACGACTCAGTGACTTCTCAATGCAGCTACTGGCGTCATTCGAAGGATGACAGCAGCCCAGGTGGGGACCGAGATCGACGGAGGGTGAGCAGTACTACAGACACCGCTCTCCAAGTCCACAACGACCACATTCACGCCATGTACATTTCTCCGAACATCAGAGGTCGGGAAATGAATGGTAGCTGGAGATGAGGCCAATCTTCAGTTCAACTGTCAGCGGCCCATAGTGACAACAAAGTGGGATCTTCGGACTCTGCGATCTGGACACCATACATAAAATGACTCATTGAGGATCAAGAAGTCAGTGTTTTCCTTGACACTGGTGCTGGTTTGTCACTCATTAGTGAGTCTTTACGCCAGCGTATCCCTGCCTTGAAACATCGACCCTTACTGAAAAGTTTCCAGGTGGCACACACTCTGACAGGACAACAATTAGACATTTTAGGCTCATTACCTGTCACGTTACGTCTTGGGTCACACACATTCAGTATGAACATGTTTGTTGTAAGAGACTCTAGACAGGATGTTCTTCTTGGGTGGGACTTTTTCAAAACATATGGTGCCTCAGTTGACACAGCCTGTGGGGCTTTTATGTTTAATGATGAGAAAATTTCCCTTCTCAGTTCCTCACATGCATTGCCATTTTGCTGTAATGTGTTCTTGCTCTCACAAGTCTCAGTCCCTCCTGACATAGATTGTTGTTCCTGCCTCAGTAGCATGTTCCTCAGAATCAAGAACGCAGCTTCATGGTTTTCAGGGTATTCTAGAACCGAATTTGACATTTGACAAAGACTTAGCTGTTGCTCGTAGCTTCTCTAATGTTGAAAATGGGCTCACAGTAGTTCATCTACTTAATCCTACACACCAAGACATTGAGCTGCCCAAAGAAACCCAGTTAGGTCAATTTTACACTGCACGTAATGTGCCTTCTGATTTCTATAGGCCTGTAGATAGTCTTGTGGCTCAGGTTAGCCTTCCAAGCCCTTCATGCCAAATACCTGATGTTCACATGGGTACTGACACACTTACTTCCAGTGAGGTAGAAGTAGTTAACTCCCTCCTACAAGAGAACTGTGATGTCTTTAGCACCACCTCTACCGACCTAGGAAGGTCTGATTTGATTAAGCATAGCATACGGACATCCTCTACGTCCCCTGTGCGTCAAAGAGCATACTGTACATCCCCTGTCCTTTCGAAAGGAAATTGACAACCAAGTGCAGAAACTTCTTGATGCTGACTTAATTGAATCTAGTCATAGCCCATGGGCATCCCCAGTGATACTGGTCCGTAAGAAGGATGGCTCTTACAGATTTTGCATCGATTACAGACGTTTAAATTCAGTTACTATCAAAGATGCACACCCACTTCCACGTGTGGACGACAGTTTAGATGCCCTTTCTGGGGCCACCTTGTTTAGCACTCTAGATTTGTCCAGTGGCTACTGGCAGATTCAGATGGACGATTCTAGCAAGGAGAAAACTGCCTTTACTACAGGTGATTCCCTCTATCATTTTAAGGTCATGCCCATGGGCCTTACTAATGCCCCCAACATTTCAGCGACTGATGGAGCTCTTTCTCCGTGGTCTCCATTGGTCCAATACTCTAGTATATCTTGATGACATAATAGTCTTTAGTAAGACCTTTACAGACCACATTCATGATCTCTCTGAAGTGTTTGGTAGGTTACGGCAAGCTGGCCTCAAACTCCATCCTCAAAAGTGTCAGCTTTTCAAGCAGTCTGTACTTTTCCTAGGACATGTTGTTTTGAAGGATGGCATCCAACCAGACCCCAAAGTGACTGAGAAAGTACTGACCTGGCCTCGTCCGACTACACCTACAGAGGTTAGAGCTTTCATAGGCCTCTGTTCCTACTACCGGCGTTTTATCAAAGACTTTGCGGAAAAGGCAGCCCCCTTACATAATCTGACAAAGAAACATGCCAAATTTGCATGGAGTGAACAATGTGAGGACACTTTTCAGCATTTCAGACATGCTCTATCTTCTCCACCTATTCTCACCTACCCTGACTTTAGCAAGTCTTTTATTCTGTATACGGATGCATCTCACCATGCCCTTGGCTCCGTTCTTGCACAACAACAACAGGGTGTTGAGAAGGTAGTAGCCTATGCCAGTCATGTGCTAAGTGCAACAGAGCGCAACTGGTCCACTTTTGACAGAGAATGGTGGGCTATTGTTTGGTCTGTTAGACATTTTTCGCACTATTTGCAAGGGTGCCCCTTTGTAATTGTTACAGATCACCGCCCATTGTTGGGGTTAAAGAAAATGCCTATTGATCGAGATCCAACAGGTCGTAGGGCACGCTGGGCATTGGAGCTTGATGTGTACAGTTGGGTCATAAAACACAGGAATGGGGCTAAGCACACAAATGCAGACTCACTATCTAGACGCCCGACTCAAAGTGATGCCACTCCTCAGCCTAATTCTAATACCTTGTTGTCAGGTGAGCCAGGATCTTCTGTAATCCCAGCCCCTCTTACTGTGCACTCTGCCATAGACCTTTCTCAGACTTTGTCAGTCGATATAGCACAGTGTCAAAAAGATGATGTCACACTGAGGACAGTGAATGAGTGGTTGACGGAAGGAAGGAGACCTCCAGCTTGGGCACTAAAGAAAGGTTCGTCAGAGCTCAAAGTATACTGGCGACAGTTTGATAGACTGCATTTGCAGGATGGGAAAATCTACCGTTTTGCCTGTAACAAACCAAAAGAGCCACCTACTCTTCATGTAGTCATTCCCAGCAAAGCTGTTGCTCAGGTGTTACAGTTTTTACATGGACATTCCACTGTAGGTCACCTTGGACATAAAAAGACACTTGCAAGAGCTAGAGAGCACTTCTACTGGCCATACATGGCTAGAGACATAGAGAACTACTGCCAGCAGTGTGTCCCATGTCAGTCAAGATCTATGCCAGTCCCACATCGTGTAGCTCCCCTTCAGACTATTCATGCCGCTCATCATTTTTGAAAAAGTGGCAGCTGACATTACCGAGCTTCCTGTGTCACCATCAGGCCATAAATATGTCCTTGTCCTCCAAGACTATTTCACAAAGTATGTGAATTTGTACCCTATGAAAGACCAAAGAGCTGTAACGGTTGCACAATGTATTTTTGAACAGTATGTCACGGAGCATGGTGTTCCTGAATATCTTCATACAGATCAAGGCTGTCAGTTTGAGGCAGACTTAATCAAGGAGTTGTGTTCCAAGTTGGGTGTCACCAAAACCAGAACTTCTCCTTATCATCCTGAGGGAGATGGTTTAATCGAAAGGTTCAATCGCACCCTAAAAGACCAGCTGAGCAAATGTCTGTACCAGCAGACAGAGCCATGGGATACCATGTTAAGGGCAGTACAGTTCTCTTATAATACTAGTGTACACAGCAGCACTGGATACACCCCTTTCTTCCTTGTTCATGGACGTGAAGCTAGACTTCCGGTGCATTTACTCTTTCCTTGTCCTACTGAAGCTTCTAGTGCCTCTGCCGGCACCCCAGCAGAGTATGCTACGTCTGTCTACAGGAAATTGCAGTTCGCTTTCAAGTTCCGTCAGGAGAATCAGGAACATGCTCATGAGCAGCAAAAAGCACAATATGACAAAAAGGCGAAGTATACCACATACAATGTTGGAGACTTGGTTTGGTTAAATGATCCTGCTAATTCCCGATGTAAACTGGCCCCACGTTGGAAAGGACCCTACATTATAACAGGAAATGTTCAGACAAATGATGATCATTCTGTGCTGTATGCTATTAAGCCAAAAGGAATGCTTGCAAAGACAGCGCAAGTGGTACATCATAACCGTCTTAAACCTTACCTGTCTTCCACCTTTCCGCTTGGACAAACAGACGCATCATCTCCCATATTACAGCCTGTTGAAAGGGAAGCACCCCCTAGTACTTCCAATTCTTCTACACTTGCTGCCCAGGAGAACTTGCCTTCTGTTGTCTTTACTGGTGAGGTTCTAGTCGGAGTCCAGCTAGGTCTTTGCTTTTGGGGCAGTCCCCACTGAACTTATCTCGGAACACTGGAGAGATTAATCTCACACAGTCTGATGACATGGACAATGTATCTTCAAACATGGACCAGCCTCAAGATGTGACTCTGCAGGGTATGCTAAACCCTAGACCGCTAGGTCGCAGGCCTGTGAAATTGCCTGCAAAGTTTAAAGATTATGTTGTGAAAAAAAAAAAAAAAAAAATTAATGTTCTTTGTCTTAGAACCTTTGCTGTAGTTCACATACACACCCTGTATTATGTTTATTGAAAATTTGGGTTATATTGCAAGAATAACCTGCACATTGTTTTGTCTGGTTTAAGAACATTTGATACTTTTTGTATGTTGGAAACGTGGACGTTTCTTTTCCAACAGGGTAACTAATGTGGAGTTGTTTGTTTAATATTCATTGTGTTCTATTTTTGCATGTTTCTGTTAAGGACTTTTATTTTGGTGTTGCGTCCTCCGGGAAGGAGGGGCTGGTGAGGTAAAAGGGAAACGCGGGAGAGGAAAAAGATTTAGCGGGCTCGGAGACGAGTGTGGTTGTCCTCCCAAAGCTGGCTCAATAAAAATTACTAGTCGTCGGTATTTTCAAGTCCTTTGTCTTTATTTACACCAGCAGAAACCTCACGCCTTACAATACTATGATGTAAAATGAACACAGCGAACAGCAGCCATGTTCAGTTGCACCTGAACGTTCTGTTATTATTATTATTATTATTATTATTATTATTATTATTATTATTATTATGACATCATGTTTTTGAAAAACAGTTGTGTTGTAATCTTTACTCTGTTTTTAGCCATGTTGCCATGGTAATGGACATTAACATTAACAAGGTAAGTGCAGTAAACAAAAATGTATTACGATATAAAATCTCTATTTTATTGTCTTCTGTGTCTCTTTTTATACTTTATACTTTATCTACATACCACTGTTTGAGCCTTTACCGCGGTAAATGTGGGTTGTATAACAACATCCAACTAACAAGGCAGGTTTAGTAACCCAAATGTTTATTACAAAATAAAATCAATTTTTTTTATTCAAAAGCATAAAATCTGTGTATTTCTAAGACTTCTGTATTTTTTTCTACATTTCATCTACATGCCACTGTTTATAGTTTTTACCATGGTAAAAGTGGATTGCAATGTTGAATTAACAAGGTATGTTGAATAACCCAATTGTTCAATGCAATACAAAGTCTCAATGCATTTAATTTCAATGCACTACAAAATCATTGTATTTCTGATACTGGTCTTCTGTGACTCTTTATATATTTCATCTACATGCCACTGTTTGAGTTTTTACCGTGGTAAAAGTGGATGACAACATTAAATTAACAAGGTATGTTGAATAACCCTAATGTTCAATGCCATGCAAAGTCTCAATGCATTTAATTTTGATGCACTACAAAATCTGTGTATTTCTGATACTGTTTTTTTTTTTCTGTGCTTGAATCTCTCCATCTACATGCCACCATTTATGTCTTTACCGTGGTAAATGTGGATGACAACATTAAATTAAGAAGGTATGTTGAATAACACAAATGTTCAATGCAATGCAAAGTCTCAATGCATTTAATTTCAATGCACCACAAAGTCTGTGTATTTCTGATACTGGTCTTCTGTGTCTCTTTTTATATTTCATCTACATGCCACTGTTTGAGGTTTTACCGTGGTAAAAGTGGATGACAACATTAAATTAACAAGGTATGCTGAATAACCCAATTGTTCAATGCAATGCAAAATCTCAATGCATTTAATTTCAATGCACCACAAAATCTGTGTATTTCTGATACTGGCCTTCTGTATCTCTTTCTATATTTCATTTAAATGCCTCTGTTAATGTCTTTACCGTGGTAAATGTGAGTAAGTTACTAACATTAACTGAACAAGGTAATTTCAGTAAAAAAAACCCCAAACATTCACTATAGTATAAACCAATAATTTTTCTAATTTGTATACACCATGTTCAGTTTCACCTGAGCATTCTATTATTGTAATTATGACATCATGTTTTGGAACACAGTTGTGTTGTAATCTTTACTCTGTTTTAGCCACGTTGCCATGGTAATGGACATTAACATTAACAAGGTAAGTGCAGTAAACAAAAAATGTATTACGATATAAAATCTCTATTTTTTTCGTTATATACCATAAAATCAGTGCATTTCTGATACTGGTCTTCTGTGTCTCTTTTTATACTTTATACTTTATCTACATACCACTGTTTGAGCCTTTACCGCGGTAAATGTGGGTTGTATAACAACATCCAACTAACAAGGCAGGTTCAGTAACCCAAATGTTTATTACAAAATAAAATAAATTTTTTTCATTCAAAAGCATAAAATCTGTGTATTTCTAAGACTTCTGTATTTTTTTTCTACATTTCATCTACATGCCACTGTTTGAGTTTTTACCGTGGTAAAAGTGGATGACAACAATAAATTAACAAGGTATGTTGAATAACCCTAATGTTCAATGCAATGCAAAGTCTCAATGCATTTAATTTTGATGCACTACAAAATCAATGTATTTCTGATACTCGTCTTCTGTGACTCTTTATATATTTCATCCACATGCCACTGTTTGAGTTTTTACCGTGGTAAAAGTGGATGCCAACGTTGAATTAACAAGGTATGTTGAATAACCCAATTGTTCAATGCAATGCAAAGTCTCAATGCATTTAATTTCAATGCACCACACAATCAGTGTATTTCTGATACTGGTCTTCTGTGTCTCTTTGTATGTTTCATCCACATGCCACTGTTTGAGTTTTTATCGTGGTAAAAGTGGATGACAACTTTAAATTAACAAGGTATGTTGAATAACCCAATTGTTCAATGCAATGCAAAATCTCAATGCATTTAATTTCAATGCACCACAAAATCTGTGTATTTCTGATACTGGTCTTCTGTGACTCTTTATATATTTCATGTACATGCCACTGTTTGAGTTTTTACCGTGGTAAAAGTGGATGACAACATTAAATTAACAAGGTATGTTGAATAACCCTATTGTTCAAAGCAATGCAAAGTCTCAATGCATTTAATTTCAATGCACCACAAAATCTGTGTATTTCTGATACTGGTCTTCTGTGATTCTTTATATATTTCATCCTCATGCCACTGTTTGAGTTTTTACCTTGGTAAAAGTGGATGCCAACATTAAATTAACAAGGTATGTTGAATAACCCAATTGTTTAATGCAATGCAAAGTCTCAATGCATTTAATTTCAATGCACCACAAAATCTGTGTATTTCTGATACTGTTTTTTTTTTTTTCTCTGCTTGAATCTCTCCATCTACATGCCACCATTTATGTCTTTACCGTGGTAAATGTGGATGACAACATTAAATTAAGAAGGTATGTTGAATAACACAAATGTTCAATGCAATGCAAAGTCTCAATGCATTTAATTTCAATGCACCACAAAATCTGTGTATTTCATGGGATCTGTCGAGGAGAGATATTAGATATCTGAGAACCATATTCTGGTTGGCCAACGGGGCGCTATGAGTAAGAGGCGAGACCCCTGTTGACGGACCTTGGCTAGGACTCCGGGGAGCAGAGCAATCAGAGGAAATGCATAAAGACGCATTCTGGGCCACACATGGGCCATCGCGTCCAGACCCAGGGGAGCTGGATGAGTCAGAGAGAAGTAGAGGGGACATTGTGCTGTCTCCTGTGAAGCAAAGAGGTCCACCTCCGCTTCGTAAAATCTTTTTTCCAGATTTGACTGACTACTTCGGGGTGGAGTTTCCATTCCCCATGTGTCACAGCTTGTCTGGACAGCAAGTCTGCTCCCATGTTCATGTGCCCGGGAATATAAATCGCCCTGAGGGACAGGAACTTGTCCTGTGCCCAAAGCAGAACCTGCTGCGTTAGCTCGTTCAAGCGGCGCGACCGCAGTCCGCCCTGGCGATTTATGTAAGAGACTACTGCCATGTTGTCCACCCGCACTAGGACATGGTAGCCTCTCAACTGCTGGAGGAAGTATTTCAGGGCCAGAAATACAGCCTTCATTTCGAGGCAATTGATGTGCCATTCGAGAAGATGACCTCTCCAGATCCCTTGGGCTGGACGGCCATCTAAGACCGCTCCCCAACCCGTGAGGGATGCGTCTGTCGTTAGCAACTTGCGACGACAACACGGACCTAGAGTGGGACCCAAAGTCAGAAACCGGGGTCTGAACCACATAGATAGGGTACGAAGCCCTCGACGCGTAACCCTTATTTGCCTCTGGGGATTGGCCCTTGGATGAAATCCCCTGGCTCTGAACCACAACTGAAACGATCTCATGTGCAGGAGGCCCAAAGGTATCACTGTGGAAGCAGCTGCCATGAGACCTAGAACTCTCTGAAAGTGATGAAGAGTGACTTTCTGGCCTAGCTTGATGCTATTTAGAATGGATTTGAGGCGTGCAGGAGACAGCGGTGCCTGCATCGTGGTCGAATCCCATACGACCCCCAAATATGTTGTCCTCTGAACAGGGGAGAGAACGCTTTTCTTGGCATTGAGTCTCAACCCCAGCGATCCGAGATGAGCTAGGACGACATCCCGATGTCGAAGCGCAAGCTCTTGAGACTGAGCCAGAATCAGCCAGTCGTCTATGTAATTTAGAATGTGGATGCCCTGGAGTCGTAAAGGAGCCAGAGCTGCATTCATGCATTTTGTGTATGTGCGGGGTGACAATGCTAGGCCGAAAGGAAGAACCCGATACTGGTAAGCTTCGCCCCCGAAAGCGAACCTCAGGAACTTCCTGTGTTGTGGCAATATTTCTATGTGAAAATATGCGTCCTTTAGATCGATTGTCACAAACCAATCGCCCGGTTGGATTTGAGAAGCAATCATTTTTATTGTTAATATCTTGTATGTTCTGAGGTGATGGTTCAATCCTCGAAGATCTAAAATCGGACGCAGCCCCCCATCTTTCTTGGGAACGAGAAAATACCGGCTGTAATAGCCTGACTGTCTGTCTAGTAGGGGAACACGTTCTATGGCCCCTTTGTCCAGCAGAGTTTGCAACTCCTGTATCAACAAATGCGCCCGTTCCGGTTTCACGGAAGTGAAAATCACGCCGTTGAAACGCGGAGGACGATATGCGAACTGAATCCTGTAGCCTCTTTCTATGGTCTTTTGGACCCATGGGGAGATATTTGGCAGTAGCTTCCATGCTGCCAGCTTCTCTGAAAGGGGCACTAATTTTGACACTTCGTTTTGTTGGGGGGTTGTTAGATGTTCGGCGTCCTGAAACGTGGCAGGAGGCGACCGAACATCCAACGTTTCGTTGGAAACCATTGCTCCCCGAAACACCAGTGGTGGCGGAGATTGAACAATGGCTTCCTGGGGGTGCCGGGAAGGAGCCTTTATTCTCTGTTGGAATTTTTTGCGCCCCTCCCCGGGGGGAGGCACCCCCACGGTCCTGAGCGCACCAGTATCAGAGCTTCTTTTTCGTGGAGATTATGCTCCGCAGGTCCGGTCTCCTTGAGGCGGACTGTGAAGCGTGGCGAGCCACACCCCAGTCTCTACGAGGGGGTGCTCGGCTCGCTACACTGTCCTTCTGTGCCTCACTCTTCAAAGGAACTGGACCTGGTCAGGGCCGGGTGGCCGACGTCCCGACTCTTGAGCACGGCGGGGAAGAAACCTCACAAACGCTTCCTCATAGCGTTTCGCCTCCCGAAGCCTAGTGGCGACGGTATTAACTGCGTCGCCAAATAGGCCGGAAGGCGTGACAGGGGCATCAAGGAGGATGGCACGGCTTGGTGGGGAGGGGTCAGCTTTTTCAGGGACGATGAAGTCCCAGGGGAGAGATAGCCCGCTAGTGTCTCTTCCACCTGGGGCATCATTGAGTAGCCCCGTGCCTTCGCATCCACGATAGTCGAATAAATCGACGTCGATGGCACGAAGACACGGGACGAATAAGGCTTACTCCACGAGCGCACCAACTCCTCGTGGAGATTGCCAAAGAAGGGGAGAGACCGTCGCTGATGCCCTCCCCGGCCACCCGACAGAAATCTGTCGTCTAGTTTATCGAGCGCTTGAGGGTCTCTCGCTCCTGGGGCCAGTCTAGATTTAATCTTTCGACTGCGTGAGTTACCACCTCGAGTAGCTCCTCATACGATTTATTGTCGCGGGAGGAGCGCTCTGTGGTGGCACTTTCTGCTTCCCCAGAAGCAAGAGATAAAGTCTCCTCGGTCCGTTCAGAAGAAGCGCTGGGCGCGATAAAGAAGCGGACGCGAGGGGCTTCGCGATCGGCGAGAGCGCGAGAGAGAAAGGGGCTGGTCCGTCTCACGCGCCTCAGCCGGATTGGCACGCGATCCACTCGATCCTCCTTTAAAAAAGGCAAGGCGAGCGCGAAGCACCTTGATAGAAAATAAATCACAGTGCTCGCACTCGCCCTCGAGCCCGAGGATCACATGCTCTTCCTCCAAAACAAAAAGTATGATGATCGTCATCGGAGAGCTGCCTCTGGCACGGAGGCAAGCATCTCCTTTCTTGATGTGTCATTTTAGTTTTACTATCGTTTTTTTTTTTATATATATATATATATATATATATATTTTTGAGTTTTTTTTTTATTTTTTTTTTTTTTTTTTTTTTTTTCTCTCTCACACACTCACACACAATGCGGTCCTTGAAGACAAAAGACCTGAGGATGTTTCGCGTCACATCTATTTATAACCTCCAGGTGTTCGTGATCGGGTGACGTCACCTGACCGAGGTTATATAAGCCAAACTTTGGCGTGTTTGACACACATGCTTCAACAACCGGTCGAACAAAAGACGTTCTCATTAGCGCATTCAGCGCAGCATCGAGAGTAGCTTTTGATAGGGAACTGTGTATTTCTGATACTGGTCTTCTGTGTCTCTTTTTATATTTCATCTACATGCCACTGTTTGAGTTTTTACCGTGGTAAAAGTGGATGACAACATTAAAGGTATGTTGAATAACCCTAATGTTCAATGCAATGCAAAGTCTCAATGCATTTAATTTCAATGCACCACATAATCAGTGTATTTCTGATACTGGTCTTCTGTGTCTTTGTTCATTTAAACGGGAGTTTTTATCGACTTTAGCTGAAATGGAGTGTTCAACGTGGTCGCTGTGCGATACTGATACCCTGTTCTCCGAACTACTAAGTGAATGAGATCAAAAAAGGTCCACCACATCCACTCTCCTGTAAATGGAGAGAAAAGGTTTGTCGGTCTGACACAGAGTGTCAGTAATGTACAACGACCACGTCATTTCCAGCTAAAGGCGATTAAAAACACCCAATGACATGAACAAAGAAACGCCGTTCGGAGCGATCACGTGGCAAACAAACTAAAACTTCTAAACGTTCTTTGACACGAACAACATTAAATAAAATTATTGACACGTGTTTAGAAATCGTAAAAACTAAATAAATCGATAAAAAACACCCACTGACATGAATAAAGAAACGCCGATCGGAGTGATCACGTGGTCACGTGTCAAACAAACTAAAAGTTTTTGAAAAAACTACAACAAGTAGAATTAAATAAAACGGAATCAAATATTAAACAATGCAAACATAGACCAATTGAGTTCAACGAATCATTGATCCTGAAGAAATGGATCAGCATGTTCAGGTCGTTTGATTAGGGTCAGAGCTGAAATTTACAGGAGAGTGGATGTGGTGGATCTTATTTGAGGATTCCTGATGCAGGAAAAGGCAAATACAAATTTTGTAGTCAGGCACCCCGAGAGGAAACAAATGGGGGCCTAATGTCGAAGGACTTAAAGCGGCGTGTGTTTAGGATTTCTTTAAACGAATAAATAATTAGCTCTTCGGTTGATTCTTGAATTTTTTAAATCATTTATTTATTTCATTTATTTATTTATTTGTTTATATATTTATTTATTTTTTCCCCTGTGCAGTTTGCATTCAAGAGGTTGGACTGACAAACAAGACTGGCAACCTCTCAAGTCGAAGAGAAGGGCCCGAGTTGCAAAGGAACGTGCAGCTCTAAAGAGGTCGCTGTAGAGAGAGAGAGAAGGTCTGTCTATTGCTCCCTGGAGGAGAAAGCAAGAATGACGGAGGTGAGCTTAGCTTCTGAGATCGGGCGTGCTTTTTTTTTAATTTTTTTTTTTTATCAAAAGTATCAAATCAATACAACTCATTAACACAGTATGACATAGCCATCCATACAATACATAAACACAAAATCCTTCATTCAGATTGTCACATCACCAAACATTTACACACATATAATCATCCTATGTTATTTAACATTCTTTAGAAATTTAAACTCAATCCTCCTTTGTCATCCACAGATATAAGTCTACATCCATTAATAAAAGCTTTTTCAAAAACATCTTTGCTCAGATATTTCCACATTAGATAAATACTTTTTTCCACAACAGTCCTGAACATCACAGCTACGTCCACTTTTTTCCCTTCATAATATGCCAAATTCCTCCTCGCCCATATTGCATACCTTGCATGACTTAAAATAAAGTTACACAAATTAACCTTTTTTTTTTTTTGTAACAACATTTTTATTTTCAAACACTGTTGTACAAATCTGGATGACAATACAATATATTTTGTTATACCAGGTTGTATAAATGAACAAAGAACAGTGAACCAAGAAGAGAAAACAAAAATAATAATTTAAAAATAAATAATAAAGTAAAATAAAATAAAAATGAAAATAATAAATAAATAAAAATAATTTAGCACAGAGATATCATTAGAGAGAAAAAATATATATATATATATATATATATATATATATATATATATATATATATATATATATATATATATATATATATATATATATATATATATATATATATATATATATATATATATATATATATATATATATATATATATATAATATCTTACCTACAATATCTTTCATGTCTGTATACACTCAATGTCCATCATTTCCACAAAAGAGTCACCATCTAGACTCTGTAAAAAGTCAAAGAAAACTTTCCAGATAGACCAGAATACATTAAGTTTGTTTTTCAAAAATATGTAATCTTTTCTAATGCAAGGCAAGAAGTCATCCCTTTTATCCACTGCGCCACGCCAGGACTTTCTTCTTTCTTCCAAGAACATGCAATTACATGTTTAGCTTCCAATAAACAAAGAGTTAACAACACATTTTCATGTTTGGTAGTTTTAAAGTTCAGAGGTTGAATATGCAAAATACACAAACCAGGATCAAGAGGTATTACTTTGCTAATAATTTGACTTATAATACTCAATATTTTACCCCAAAAACACTTAACTTTGGTACATTCCCACATACAATGGAATAAAGTTCCCTTCTCCTGTTTACATTTGCAGCATACATCGGGAATATTCGGGTTGAAGTGATGTAGCTTCACTGAAGTAATATATTGTCTACCTAACCACTTTTATTGAAGCAGTGTAAAATTGGAGTTCACTGTTTGAGTTTGGGCTTTAGAACATGCTATTTGCCACTCATCCTCAGTTATATCAATCTGAAGGTCATTCCGCCATGCTTGAAGTCTATCATTAAAAGATTCTTTAGAATGGGCTACAAATTTTTTATACAGTAGTGAAATCTGACCTCTACCTTTTAAACTATTAAGTGTAATGCTTTCCAAACTAGAAAGAGTGGGTTCTACCAGGCTTTGGCCTTGTCTTGAATGAATGAAGCTACGTACTTGCAAGTATTTGAAAAAATGCTTTTATGAATTCCAAACCTTGTTCTAATTTCTTCAAAGGACATAAAAATTCCTCCGTTAAATAAGTCTGACACCTTACTAATACCTTGATTCGACCAGAATTTAAATCCTTGATCAGCTCTGCCAGGATGGAAATTTTCGTTGCCAAAAACTGGTGAAAAATATGAAAGTTTTGATAATTCACCTAAATAAGTAAGAGCCTCAAACCAAACTGCTATAGTGTTTCTGGTATATGGATTTTTAGTACACTTTATTAACTTTTTAACATCTGCTGAATATTAATATAAGTTCAAAGGAATTAGAATAGAGTAGGCCTCTATGGATACCCAGGACGGAGGAAAGTCTTTATCAAAGTAAAACATTGCTGCTCTAATTTGAGCCGCCCAGTAGTACCATTTTAGGTTTGGAAGGTTTAGCCCCTCTGTCATAAGGCAAGTAGAGCAAAGAAAGTCTGAGACGAGGCGCTTATTGTTCCAGATGAAATTTGTAAAAGTTTTTTCATCAGAGCAAAAAGATGAATGCGGAAGGAGTGGGATGGATTGGAAGAGGTATAGCAGTTTAGGCAAAATTGACATTTTTAATATATTAACACGGCCAATCAACGAGATAGGAGTTTTATCCATCTGTTCAGCAGGCCAAATATAATATCTGTTATGGGCTTATAATTAGCGGTTACAAGTTCATTAACAGTCGGTGTGATTTTAATCCCAAGATAAATAAAACCATTTTGTGAGATCCTAAAGGGTGTATGAACTGGGGAGAAGCCTCTCTGTTTTGTGGAGGAACAGCAACTCAGATTTAGAATTATTAATTTTATACCTTGAAAATTTTCCAAACATTTCAATCAGATTTAGCAAGGGTGGTATAGATTGTTTTAAATTTGAAAGGAATATAATAATATCATCCATAAGCAATGAAATGCGATGCTCTAAGGGTCCAACCTTAATACCTGAAATATGTGTATGTTTGCGAATTGCCATAGCCAGCGGTTCAATCGCTAGGGTGAAAAGCAAGGAGAGAGCGGGCAGCCCTGGCGTGTTCCTCTGAAGAGTCTGAAAGGGGCAGATATTATTCCATTTGTTAGAATCTCGGCTGAGGGGTTAGCATACAGGATTCGAACCCACTTCATGAAATTGTTACCAAATCCCATTCTCTCCATAGTTTGGAACAAATAATGCCACTCAATCCTGTCAAACGCTTTTTCAGCGTCTAGTGACAAAAGTGCATTATCCTTGGTATTAGATTTCTCATGTAATATGTTTAATACTCTACGAATGTTATGAAATCCTTGCCTCCCCCAAACAAAGCCATTTTGGTCCATATGAACAAGCTTAGGCAAGTGTACTTCTAATCTCTTTGCTAGTACCTTGCAAAGGATTTTTAAGTCATTATTTAGAAGAGAAATTGGTCTATCTGAACCACACTCCATTGGTGGCTTGTTAGGCTTTAACAGCAGAGTTATTATTGCTGTATTTAGAGAAGGAGGCAAAGCCCCATTTTCCAGGGATTCCTCGTACATGTCCAAAAGGGGGCGAGTTAATTTATGATGGAAAATTTTATATAGCTCAATCGGTATGCCATCTGGCCCTGGGGTCTTTCATACTGTTAATGGCCTCAGTTAGTTCTTCACATTTTAGATCATCCTCAAGTGGTTCCATGAAACACAGATTTGCAGACTCAAAATCCAAAGTATCCAGAAAGGCTTTTTGTCTTTCTGCGGCACTCTCTAGATAATCAGAGCTATAAAGAGCCTGATAGTAGTTTCTTGATCAAATGTTACCTCCCCCTCCTTTATCTGAATGGAATTTATGGCTCTTTCATTTTGTAACTGCTTAACACGCCAGGCTATAGCTTACCGCTCTCTCACCCCCTTCATAATAAGTCTGTTTAAGTCTCATCAAACTTTTCTTTGCATGTTCTAATGAAAGCTCATTATATTTAATTTTCAGTTTGTGCAGATCCAAAAGAAGATCAGGCGTAATTTTTTGTTATATTTCCGATTCAATGTTCTTTATTTTGCTTTCCAGGTCTATCATCTCAGCTTGACACTGTTTATATTTATAGTTTGTGTAACTAATCATCTGTCCTCTTATAAAAGCTTTAAAGGCCTCCCACCGAACTGAAGCAGATGTTTGATTTGTATTTATTTCAAAATAATAATCTATCTGTTTATCAATGAACTCCAAGAATTTGGGATCTCTCAGCCAGGTTATATGTAAGCGCCATCTTGGGGATCTGCTTAAAAATTTGGAAAGTTTATTATAAGTGAAACTGCTGCATGGTCTGAGATTAATATGCTATTATACCAGCAATCCTTGACTTTGGAAATTAGATCAACGGATAAAAGAAAATAATCAATACGAGAAAATGTTTTGTGAGTGTTAGAGTAACATGAATAAGTTATACTTTCTGGGTGTCTGTTCCTCCAAATATCAATTAAATTGAGCTCTTGCATAAACTGTTTTACCTCTGTTCTGGTCTGTAAATGAGAGAGGTCTGATTTAGTTGATCGGTCTAATTCTGGATATAAAGCACAGTTAAAATCTCCTCCTATGACAAAATGTCCCGACATTTCAGCCAATAGTAAAAATAGATTTCTGTAAAAGTAGGATTATCCACATTGGGCCCATAAACATTTACTAAATTCAGTTTAACAGAAAATATCTCAGCTTGAATAATTATATACCTCCCAAGTCTGTCCTTAATAGTGTTAATTATTTGTAAAGGTATGGATTTATGTATAAGTGTGATAACCCCCCTAGACTGTGAATTAAAGGAGGCAGAAAACACTTGCCCTGGCCATCTCTTCCTCACCATGTCCACATCCTCTGTAGCTAAATGCGTTTCCTGGAGAAATACTATTTTAGCTTTCATTTGCCGAATTCTATTCATCACTTGTTTTAACTTTACAATTTTGTTTAGACCCTTATATTCCAGGATATAAATTGGATATCAAATAGGGTAGCCATTATTGTATATAAAGCATAAGCTTATTCTGATCCTTGCAGAGAGTACTAGAGTGGATATACAGACTATTATTATTTTTGAAAAAAAAAATACACCATAGTAACATAACGGCAACAACATAGTGAAAGCAAAATACAGCCAAACAAAACTGGCCAACAAACAAGTATTTCAGAATTATTAACCCCATATTACGAAACATATACATATATTATTTAACATGCGTGGTAAACCATAAGTTTGTTTACGTTTATGCAACTGATCCCAGTGAGAAACATCTTCCTTAGAGTGTTGTTATACTTTGTCTTTCAGATCTCGCAAAAATCTCTGAGTATCTGAAGGATTGTCGAACAAGTGGTGCTTTCCTTGTATGTCACGCACAAAGTAGCTGGATGCAAAATCCCGTGCCGCAGTTCGGGAAAGTTGAGATCGCCAAGCTCCTTCTTAACCTCGTCAAATCGTTTCCTTTTCTAGTGCAGTTCAGCTGACACGTCAGAAAAAACATAAGTTTTCTTTTCGTCTAACATTACGGTGCCTGCTGCTCGGGCTGCTTTCAGGTACGGATTTTGTCAGCGTAGTTTTGGAATTTCATAATCACAGCTCGGCGGAGATGCAGAGCGATCTTCGGAGAATCTCCCGATTCGGTGAGCTCTCTCAATTACAAGAGGGCCTGGAAAACTTTCCCTGCCAAGGATTTCGGGAGTAATTTCTCTAAGAAAGCACACATGTCCTTCCCCTCCTTTTTTCTGGAAGTCCCACTAATCGTAGATTACTCCGACGACTGCGATTTTCCAGATCATCGACTTTTGATGATAGAGATTCTATGACCGATTTCAACTTTGTGTTTTGAGTTTGCAACTCTGTGACGTTATCCTCTTGGGTACTTACTCGATCCTCCGCTTCTGTTACCCGTGTTGTGAGAGCTTTAGCTCTCGCACTGCACTCCTAATCGCCTGGAGCAATCCTTCAAATCGCTCTGCAAAGTCCGATTTCAGTGAGTGAATAGCCTCGAGAATTGCAGACTGTTGGCTAACTTCTGGCGGTCCCTCGCTGTTAGCTTCGCTGGATTTAGCATCTGCCTCAGCCTCTTCAGGTACAGTCGATTTAGCTTGTTTCTGCGTCGGTTTAATTGGTTTTGGTGGCATCTTAAAATGTTAAGATGTAACAAAATTCTAAATGGGAACAGTTTGACAACGCTTGTTGGGTTAAAGTATAAGATTTAAATCAGTATTTGTAGCGGAGCTCCGACTCGCCTCCACTCAGCACCACGCCATAACCGGAAGTCCCAAATTAACCTTCTTATCCTTATAATTCATACATTCACCAAATAAAAACAATTTTTTCCATTCATTTCCTGTTACATCTTTTCCCATTCCTCCTTTACCACATTTTTCAATTTTTCATGAAACACATCAAGCTCTTTGCATTCAAAAAAGATATGCATCAAAGTTTCCGGGTCAATCTTACATACATCACATTCTCTGTTCATATTTTTATTTATTTGATGAATTACCACCTTTGTATATATTCTATTATGTCTTAATTTGAAGTCTAAATTTTCACAGTCCAGTCCATTATATTTCACACTTAAATTCTTCCATATTGTTTTAACGTTAAATCCTGGGAACAGTTTTGGCCAAACTGCTTCTGATGCAGGCAATTTAATTTCCCTTTTCAGGAATATTTTATATATCAGCTTAGTATTTATATCAGCCAAAGGTTTCTTTTTACCATTTTCAAAATAAAACATTTCTGGCATTCCCCAATTTCCCGGTTTAACCGTTTCTCTCTCAATCCCTTCTACCCAGCTCCTGGGCAAACTTATTTTAATGTTTTCACATACAGAGTCCACTTTTGATTTTTCAATTTCCTCATCCCACTCTACCCCTTAATCATAAATGGCTCTATTTGGTAAAAAACCTTTCACATATTCATAAGCCATATCCTTTACCTGTCGTACTCCTGCTTTCATGTACAGTCTATTATAAAACATTTTCCCTTTCATCCGTATCTTTGGGTTCAAAAATATTGGCTGCTTGTGTATTTGATTTATATTTTCACACTCGTACTCCACATTCACTAAAAACTCAGACCATGCACTCAATACTTCTTTATAAAACAGTGGCATATCTTCAATCATTGGCTTCTTTAAGGCCATGAATATCCCTTCTTCTCCACAACCACTACTTTTGTCCAGAAAATCTCTCATAAAACCCTTCCATCCATATTCCACTTTATCATATAAGTACTTCTTTATTGTTTTCACTCTTACTGCTTTCCTTTTACATCTAAATCAATCAGCCTCAATCCACCCTCCTTGTAATCTGCTATTAATGTTTTTGTTGATATTTTCACTCCTTTCCCCTTCCACAAAAATGTGTTCACAACCTCCTCATTTCATTCAACAACCAATCCGGTAGATCAATTACTCCCATCACATAATTGCATTTAACAAGCAATAGTGAATTAACTACAACTACCTTTCTTCTTAATCTTAAATCTCTTAATCTCCAAAACTGTAAAACCTGTTTTATTTTATTTAAAATCCCAGTCCATGTAGCATCTCTCGCCTCTTTTGCATTTACTCCTATATTCACACCTAGAATCTTTATATATTCTTTCGCTACTTTAAAAGGAATATCTTGTCCTTCTATATCTATTCCACCTACACTCATTATTTCTGATTTATCAACATTTATTTTAGCACCTGATGCTTTACCGTATGTTTCCATATGTTTCATTACCCTATTTATACTCTCTCTATCTTTGACTGTTAATGTTGTGTCATCTGCATACTGATGAATTATGCTCATTCCCCCATATGGAATTTGGATTCCTTTTATTTCCTTATCTTTTTTAACTAATGTCGCCAAAGGATCAGCCGTTATTGAATACAGCAATGCCGACAACGGACATCCCTGCCTAACTGACCTCTCTATAGGAAATGAGTCTGTTAAAACACCATTAATCTTTACACAACTTTTTGAATTACTATACAATAACTTTATCCATCTTAAAATCCTCTCCCCGAAACCAAATCTTCTCATTACTTGCTCTATAAAACTGTGCTCTACACTATCAAATGCCTTATTTAAATCCATACATAAAATTAAACCCCCCTCCCCATCCTTTCCCATTTTGTCCACAACATCTCTTATTGTGCACACTGTATCTGAAATATCCCTTCCTGGTATACTATATGCTTGACTTGGTGATATTATACTCCCCACTATCTCTTTTATTCTATTTGCCAATACTTTTGTCAATATCTTATAATCTGTATTTAAAAGGCTCAAAGGCCTGTAATTTTCCAACTTAAGCCGACTACCTTTATTTTTGTATACAAGATAGTGATTACGCCTAAAGTCAATGATTCTGGCACTTCCGCTCTCTCTTCCATAGTTTTATATAGCTTCCATAAAATGGGCGCTAAAACCTCGATGAACGTCTTATAAAACTCGTGTGTTAACCCATCCGATCCTGGGCTTTTATTTGGTTTTGTTTGTTTTATTGCTTCTTTTATTTCTTCTATGCTTATTTCTCTATCACACATATTTTTATCGCCCTCTTTTAACTTGGCACTCAACGTGTCTAAAACTTCATCTACGCACTCTTGTTTTACACCTTCTTTCTTAAACAATCCCGCATAAAATGCCTCCACCACTCCTATTATTTCAACATAATCAGTTACCTTTACACCTTTTCCATCCTCCAGTTCCATAATATGATTTCTCTTCTGCTTTCTTTTTTCTAAATTCAGAAAGAACTTTGTACTCCTCTCTCCCTCAACCGCATACTGTGCTCTACTCCTTACTTTTGCACCCTCACTTTTTACTATTTCATACTCATCCATTTCTGTTTTTATCTGACGATAACATTCTTTGCCGTACTCAGGATTACTTTCTATTTTTTTTGCTTCTTTCTCCAACGCCTTTTTCAGTGCTTCTATTCTACTTTCCCTCATAAAGTCCCTTTGCTTTGAATAGCTAATGCTTCTTCTTTTAATTTTTTCTTTCATTCCTTCCCACCACTCACACACATTTTCATCAAACAAAGGGTTTTCCATTTCATAACTTATGCATTTTCTGATATTTTCCTTATAAGCCTCTTCAGTTAATATAGATGAATTCAAACACCACACTCCCCCTCCTCTTTCTCCCAGATTTATACCTATCTTTACTTTTATAGCTGCATGATCACTTATTCCTAAAAAACTGTATTTCACATTTTTAACATAATTTAATATTTCTCTTTTAACTAAACACAAATCTATCCTGCTTTGTTTTAAGCTTCCCATTACCATTTGCCTTCTAGAAAACTCTCTCTCAAATGGGTTTTCTTCTCTCCAAACATCTACCATTTCTTCACTTTGCATCCACTCATTTAAATATTTCCTAGACACATCCGATTTGAAATTAGCAGTGCTTGAAGCATCTAATCTTGTGCACCACACATTGAAATCTCCAACCACTATACATTTACCTTTACATAATGGCTTTGTTTCTTTAAAAGTTCCTTTCTTTCAGCTTCTACATTTGGTGCATATATATTTATCAATCTAAACAATTCATTACAAAACACAAATTCTATAACTAACAATCTCCCCTTATCATCTTTATATATTTGCTTTACACATTTCAGTTTTTCTCTTTTTATCAAAATTGCAACACCACATGCTTTTTGAGTCCCATGATTAACTAAAATATCTTCTTCCCATAATTTTTTAATATTTTCCATAATATCCTCTGTCCAATGTGTCTCTTGTAAACAAATTATGTCTGCTTTCAACATACCAATCACCTTCTCAACCTTTTTTGATTCTCTTAGTCCATTACTATTTAAGCATGCAATGTTCATTGTGCCCCACATAGCGAATATTGCAGTTAAAAGGGTTCTATAGCGCATTTAAATATACTAAAAGTCTTACTTTTTCCCCCTATACTCCATCTCTTTCTTCTTTCTTTGCCTCTGCATGATCTTCTCCTCACATGTGTCCATTTCCTCTCCTCCATTTGATTCTGGAGTCTCTTGCACCACATTCTTTCCCCCTTCTCCACTGACCTTCTCCCTCACCTGAAACGCCATGCCTTGACTTTTGGCATTACTACCTTCTTGGCTTGCAATACCACTTTTTGCTGTCTTCCTCTCTTCTTCAGTCCTCGGTCCTTTCTCTTCTCTCTCCTCTCTCTGACCCGAGATCACGTCCTTTGGACAGGTCTCCTCCCCAGAGCCTCTCTGTTCTGCTGTGTCTTCTTTTCTGCTCCCGTTATCCCTTCTCACCTCCTCCACGGCCACAGAATCTTCCCCCTCCTCATTCTCCTCTTCCTCTTCCACCTCATACAGATCCGTCCACTTCCCATCACTTCCCTCTTCTTCAATCTCCACCACAGTTTCGCACACACAAAATCCAGTTCCCATCTTGCACACGTTGCAGATCCCTTCATTACATTCCCGTGCATAATGTCCTTGTTTGGCACACCTGAAACACTTGAAGCTCGGACAGTCTCTCACAACATGCCCAGGCTGAATGCACAAACGACACACTTTCACCTGTCTGTCATGTATTACTCGAAAGTGCTCAGCACCTCCCACTGTGTCTAACTTTGTAGAATATGGCAACGATTTGACGGTGTCTGTGAACTTAACTTTCAAAAATCTTGTTCCATCCGTGATATCAGTTCCTGGCCACATTCTCCTTTTAATTCTTGAAACCGCCATCACTCCCCATTCCGTCAGCTTTTTCAATATTTCATCGTCCTGGATATATGTGGGCAGACCCAGGAACGAAACCACCAACTCTGTGCTGCTTATTTCTCTCGCCATGATTCTGCTCTTTTTTATATTTAGTCTGTCCAGTAATTTCTCCTTTCCTTTCTCCTCCTGCATAGTCAGCTCATATTCTCCTGGCGTTTTATATCTGCATCCAATAACCACTCCACATTCTTCTTTTACTTTCTTCAACAATTCCATCATAGTAATTCTGTCATCTCCATCTATCACCACGTGTACAGTTAGATGCTTGTCATAATTTCTCTTCCTTTGTTCGCCATTGCTGACTGTCTCCTTCAAATTCCTCTTGTCCAATCTGTTTTCCTTCTCCATGTTCTTTTTCTGCATTTTCCACCTTCTCAGAAACAGAAATATTTATCCCCAAACAGCAAGAGCTGCCTGGGGATTAAAACAACCGTTCAAAGAAAAATCCCTGCTTATTTGACGTAGTTTTCCAACAATAAAGAGTTCCAAGCTCTTCCAAACAATCAATCTCCACCTGTTCTCGCCACTGACTCACTCACTTCCTGAATTCCAAAAGAGGGCGCTCAGGGTGGTATGGCCGTCAGCGAAAGCAGCCCGCGAATGCGAGCTATTTAAAGAAGGCACCGGCAGCAGGCCAAAGACGCACATTTACATTTACATTCAGTCATTTTGCAGACGCTTTTATCCAAAGCGACTTACAATTGAGAGTACAACAGCGATTGATTTTTTTGAGAGACAAACAGACAGAGTAAGTGCTCACACTACATTTCACACAATATTTATATTCTTGTGCTTGCGTTTTCCTCCCACTCAGGGTGTCCTTCACAGAACCAGGTGCAGTTGTTTCTTCTCGACCAGTAGATAGGCTCAGCAGTCTCCATATCTTGTTTCTGTAGATAAGACATTTTGCACAGCACATACACATAATATCAAGTAGAAAAACTCAGAGCCTTTATGAGGCCTGGGCACAGTGCTTCTATTGAGTAAAACCTGTAAAACATAAATCCTTTAAAACATAAATCCCACAATTCCCTGTCTTGATCTCTTTGAAAGAGATCACAACCTTTGCTCCACTTCTTCCTCATCTTCCATGTCACCGACTGCTTCTCCCTCTCTCTGACCTTCTCGAAGGTCAGCTCGAACTGTTGTCAGAGGCCTGCTAGGGGCAGAACAGAAACAGCAAGCAGACAGGTGAAACCATGTGTTACCTTTTCCAGCCAACTGTACGCAGTGCGAGGTTCGCACAGTTATTTTCATGGGCTCTGACCACCTGGGGGCAGACCATTTTCGTTTCATTTGTTTCAGCCTCACCCACTGCTCGTCAGGTCCTCTTTTCGTGTCCAATTCCTGTTGCCCTATTTCAGGCCAAAACTTCTGTGGGGAAAATGTGTCAATAACAGCTCCCACCTTCCGCGGGCAGGCCCCAGGTGCATCGGTGCACCCATACCCAGGCATTGGGGCCCAGGGGCCAGGAAACCGGCGTCCAGTGGTTAATT
This sequence comes from Puntigrus tetrazona, assembly GCF_018831695.1. Lineage (NCBI taxonomy): Eukaryota > Metazoa > Chordata > Actinopteri > Cypriniformes > Cyprinidae > Puntigrus > Puntigrus tetrazona. The sequence continues at coordinate 240,038 of NW_025048303.1, read as the reverse complement.
CAAAAGGAGTAAATCCAGTGGTTCTGTTTATTGAACATCTCACAGACATTAAAGCTATTGGTAATGCTTCTACCCAATTCAGAGAAGTGCTTGCACAGATTTCGGCTATTTTGTTTTTTAGGGTCTGGTTCAGTCGTTGAACTTTACCTTGGCTTTGAGGATGGTAGACTGCTCCATATGAGTGCTTCAATCCTAGAGCTGACTCTACTTGGTTCAGATGCTCATTTTTAAAGTGTGTACCATTGTCTGACCCTATGACTTTGGGGAACCCATGTATAGGTATGTAGTGATTGATGAGGCATTTTATCACTGACATTGCATCCTCCCTGGCACATGAGTAAGCTTCGGGCCATCCTGTGAAACTATCCACCATGACCAGTAAGTATCTCTTTTTTTGTGGACAGGATTTATCATGTCTGTGAAGTCAATCACAGTCATGTACCCAGGGCCTCTATCCGTGGGAAAGTGGCCAGGCAACGGATGTGTGGTGGGCTTGACATTATATTCACTGCAGGTCTGACATTCAGCAATAGTGTTACTGATCATGTGTGGTAAAAATGGATGCCACCACCCCTTTAACCTTTTGGTCATATCTTTTGAATTACTATGTGCTAGCGAGTGGGCCTCTGCTAGCACTGAGACAGCTACTCTAGCTGGCAACACAGGGCTTCCTTCTGGACCTCTCCACAGTCCCGAGGCTGTTTTTGTTCCCCCTTTTTGTAACCAGGTAGTTTGTTCTTCGGGGAGGATGCAGCTTGCTCTCTAATTATGAACTCTTTGATTGGCTTCCCTGTTGATGTCACAAATCCCACTTTGGCCCACCCTTGCAGCTCAACTGTAGCTGCCCCTACTGCATAGGCAGAATCTGAATATATGTTCACCCTTTTACCACTTCCCTTTTGCAATGCTGATGTTAAAGCTAATAATTCAGCTCTTTGAGCTGATGGTTTAGTTGACAACTTCTGTTGGACTGTTACTGTCAGGTCATCTCCCTCCTGTTAGGGTTATGTATTGACATTATGCAACTTTGATCCTTCAGTTTCAGTATCCATCGGGTGCCAGGCTTTGTCCGCTTGGTGAGAACGGAATGTTGGAGTTAAATGTTGACAGTTATGCACCTGTGGCCTTTTAGTTTCAGTTTGATTCTTGGTCATAACATGGCCTCCGTAGAATACTGATAGGGCCACCGGAAGAATCTGAAGGAGTGAAGATTCTGACGCACAAGAAATGTGGCCAATTGTTTTCATTTACTGTATCTTGTCCTTTCCTCTATAAATAAAGTGACTTGCAACCTGAGCGTCGGAGGAGGCAAAGCAGGGAAGGAGGCAGAAGGCGGGGGCCTGCCCCGCGCCCGGCCTCAGGCGGACTGAGATCCGTCTGGAGGCAAAAGGGATGTTAAGGAGAAACCTGCTTCTCTCCCGCTTGCAACCGACAGCGCAATCCTTGCAAGCTTAAAAATCCAAAAACTTGTCTTGTGTTTTATTTCGCTTTGAGTTGATCCTTCCTGGTAAAGAGCCGTTTGAGTGAAATAGTCTCAACATTTACTTGGTCCTTCGAGCCGGATCCCAACACGACAGAGCGGAGGAGGAGAGGACGAAGAGGAGCCGAGAGACAGTCTCTGATCAGAGCCAGGCAATAGCTGCCTGCAAAAATCCACCCGCGTGAATTCGAGGGGGGTCGGTGATTCTTCGTCTGGAAAAATCAACTTCTCCGGGCTGTCTGACGGGAGCCGTTGGAAGGACAACTCAACGCACTGATCAGGTGATATACCGGTATTGTTTTTATGGCTGAAGTATGTGGATGAGACTGCAGTATAATAGGTACCGGCTCGAGTTCGTAGCCAGTGATTTGCCTGTTAAGGTGAAGGATCTGTATCGACAGTGAAGCCAAGATTACTAGCTGCTTTGGAAGCACAGTAATCTCGACAGACGAATTCAGATTCCGTTTTTCCAGCCATCCAAGTGGCTAATCCACATTACGGTGTAGAGGACGATCGCAATAGATACCTTAATGCGTATCGCCCATGGTCAGACCAAGAACTTAAAGAGGCAGTAAATGCACTTGGTCCACTTGGAAATTTTACTGCATGGTTAGAGAATTTTCACCAACTGATACATACGCATCGTTTAAATGGCCAAGAGATTGATAGAGTTGTGAGATTGGCTTTTAAATACGAATATGGCCAGGATAGGGGTAACTTCATGGGTCTAGACAGGAATGATGATCCGTTAGCTCATGATGGAGCGGCATTGCGAGGCAGATGAGTAGAACATGGACAGGGATTGTTGAAAAATAAGAAAGGAAAAGCAGACAGGGCCCATACTTTCGCTGCACTCACTGCCCTCCCCCAAGGCATGACCTTGCTTGGTGCAGACACTTTCTACCAAGCTAATCGGAGAAGGAGAGGGAGGAAAGAAGAATGTGGTCGAGGTAGAGAGAGAGAGGTGTTGAGACAGAGACGCGATGACAGAGAATATGATAGGTGTTTTAATTGCCACAAGGAAGGCCATTATATCCGAGAATGCCCAGAACCGCTAAAGCCCAGAACACAGGGTAGAAGCCCCGAAGAAAGCCACAGACCAGCCCCATATAATGATCAATTATGACTAGGCGAGCCCAATAATGACCCCATAGATGACTCAGAAAATGACTCAGATCTAGGCGAGGCTGACAATGACCCCAAAACTGACCTAGACTTGCAGACCAGTATCGAGGCTTTTCTTAGCTTTGTCAAGAAGCACTCGCTCACCCGAACGAGAGCTAATAGTGAATTGAACCCGAGTAAAATTTCTCTGTGACTCCGGGGCAGACAGAACAGTATTACATGACAGAATTCCAGAATTGCTGCCTAGCTATATAAAAAAAAATATATATATATACAGACGTGGACAAAATTGTTGGTACCCTTTGGTCAATGAAAGAAAAACTCACAATGGTCACAGAAATAACTGTTATCTGACAAAAGTAATAATAAATAAAAATTCTATAAATGTTAACCAATGAAAGTCAGACATTGTTTTTCAACCATGCTTCAACAGAATTATTTAAAAAAATAAACTCACGAAACAGGCATGGACAAAAATGATGGTACCCTAGAAAACACTGAAAATAATGTGACCAAAGGGACATGTTAATTCAAGGTGTGTCCACTAATTAGCATCACAGGTGTCTACAACCTTGTAATCAGCCATTGGGCCTATATATATGGCTCCAGGTAATCACTGTGTTGTTTGGTGATATGGTGTGTACCACACTCGACATGGACCAGAGGAAGCAAAGGAAAGAGTTGTCTCAAGAGATCAGAAAGAAAATTATAGACAAGCATGTTAAAGGTAAAGGCTATAAGACCATCTCCAAGCAACTAGATGTTCCTGTGACTACAGTTGCACATATTATTCAGAAGTTTAAGATCCATGGGACTGTAGCCAACCTCCTGGACGTGGCCGCAGGAGGAAAATTGATGACAAATCTAAGAGACGGATAATCCGAATGGTAACAAAAGAGCCTAGAAAGACTTCTAAAGAGATTCAAGGTGAACTTCATGCTCAAGGAACATCAGTGTCAGATCGCACCATCCGTCGTTGTTTGAGCCAAAGTGGACTACATGGGAGGCGACCAAGGAGGACACCATTGTTGAAAACGAATCATAAAAAGCAAGACTGGAATATGCCAAACTACATGTTGACAAGCCACAAAGCTTCTGGGAGAATGTCCTGTGGACAGATGAGACAAAAATCGAAGTTTTTGCCAAGGCACATCAGCTGTATGTTCACAGACGAAAAAATGAAGCATATCAAGAAAAGAACACTGTCCCTACTGTGAAACATGGAGGAGGCTCTGTTATGTTCTGGGGCTGCTTTGCTGCGTCTGGCACAGGGTGTCTTGAATCTGTGCAGGGTACAATGAAATCTCAAGACTATCAAGGAATTCTAGAGAGAAATGTACTAGCCAGTGTCAGAAAGCTTGGTCTCAGTCGCAGGTCATGGGTCTTGCAACAGGACAATGACCCAAAACACACCGCTAAAAACACCCAAGAATGGCTAAGAGGAAAAATTGGACTATTGTAAAGTGGCCTTCTATGAGCCCTGACCTCAATCCTATTGAGCATCTTTGGAAGGAGCTGAAACATGCAGTCTGGAAAAGGCACCCTTCAAACCGGACACAACTGGAGCAGTTTGCTCATGAGGAGTGGGCCAAAATACCTGCTGAGAGGTGCAGAAGTCTCATTGACAGTTACAGGAAGCGTTTGATTGCAGTGATTGCCTCAAAAGGTTGCGCAACAAAATATTAAGTTAGGGGTACCATCATTTTTGTCCAGGTCTGTTTCATGAGTTTATTTTTTTTTAATAATTCTGTTGAAGCATGGTTGAAAAACAATGTCTGACTTTCATTGGTTAACATTTATAGAATTTTATTTATTATTACTTTTGTCAGATTAAAGTTATTTCTGTGACCATTGTGAGTTTTTCTTTCATTGACCAAAGGGTACCAACAATTTTGTCCACGTCTGTATATATATATAGATATAGATATAGATATAGTATATATATATATATATATATATATATATATATATATATATATATATATATATATATATATATAAAATCAGCCAATGGGCTGTTTTCTCACAGACACAAAAGTAGTGTTATGTCCAGGTTGCCCAGTAAACCTCCTGGGTAGGGACCTTATGTCCCCACTTCAAATTTCTATACACCCACTGACAAGAATCTACTAAATTTGTTACCAGAACCAACACCCCCAAAAACAGAAGTTAAAACTGACAGGGACCTACATGTGACTATGTATTACAAGCGAGACCCAGGGCCCAACCCAGACTACTATTTAGAAAGGTTTTCGAGGCTAGGCCCTCAACACGTGACATTGAGCACACTATACACAGACAGAAAAGGAAATGCTGTTTGCTCTGTAAAACTTTACAGCGAGGCACAGCGACTTTTTGAAGGTCAAGGCAGACCGCCACATTTATCTTTGTCTAAGGCAGATAAGATTGGTGGGAAGTGAATGAGAGGCGCTCTCTCTATTCCAAAACAGTGAACTAGATGTGTACACTTACCCCCAGAGCCCATCTGACTAAAAAAAAAATAGTATGACATGCTTTAGCTGCTGTTGAGATAGATCCCTTTTCTCAAAGCAGTGCCAGAAAAATTTTGGTCAAAAGGGAAGACAGACGTAGGGTTAATGACAACAGCATCACCTGTGGTTATAAAGCCAAAACACCCGCTTTCCTCAGGGATTTGTTGATAGCCCGACAATCTTTTCATCAGAACTAATGAGCTGTCTGTCACCCCTCGCAGTTCCAACCCACAGTCAGGTTTTAGTTTATGTCAATGACGTATTGATTGCCTCAGACACACAAGAGCACAACAAAGAAGCTGCTGTAAAAGTGTTTCAGCATTTAGCAGCGACAGGGAACAAAGCTTCTTTAGCCAAACTGCAATGGGCAAAACAGGAAGTGGTATTTTTAGGTCACAGAATAACCCCGCTAGGTAGAGCCCTAACTGACAGCAGAAAAGAGGCTATACAGCTAGCACCAAAACCCGAGACAAAGCAACAGATGTTGCAATTTTTAGGTTTGTGTAACTACTGCAGACAATGGATTGCAGACTACGCCATACTAACACAGCCCTTGTTAGACATGATTTATGGCATTCCTACAGCCATGAAAGATAAGATTAGCTGGACCCCGGAAGGGGAAAAAGCTTTCACACAGCTAAAGGAGGGATTGATTCAATCCACAGTGTTGAGTTTACCAGATTATTCCAAACCATTTAATCAGACAGTAGACTGCAAGGACAAATTTATGACGTCAGTGCTGACACAGGAGTCAGGTGGAAAGAACAAACCAGTAGCTTACTACTCCAAGAGGTTAGATCCAGTGGCTTGTGCACTTCCACCTTGTGTGAGAGCTGTATATGCAGCAGCCCTAGCAGTCCAGGCATCAGCTGAAGTAGTGTTGTTTCATAAACTCACACTATTGGTCCCACACTCAGTCGACGCACTATTAATTGAAACAAAAATGTCATTTCTATCACCAGCAAGACATTTAGCTGTCATGTCCATTTTAATGTCACAGCCACATCTCACCATCAAAAGATGTACGACATTAAACCCATCTTCTCTGTTGCCAACCTGTAATGACGGCACACCACACTGTTGTTTGACCAGCACAGAACAGAATTGCAAACCTAGGCCTGACTTGAGAGATGTTCCATTGACAGAGGGAGAGACACTGTTTGTAGATGGTTCATGCTCTAAAAATAGTCAAGGTGAAAATCAATGTGGTTATGCTGTTGTGTCAGAAAAAGAGATAGTGACTGCAGGGAAACTTCCCTCTCATTACTCAGCCCAGGCAGCCGAAGTTATAGCGTTAACAAAAGCGTGCCAAGTATCGCGAGAAAAAGACGTCACAATCTACACAGATAGCCAATATGCATTTTCTACTTTACACCATTTTGCGGCACAATGGGCGCGAAGGGGCATGAAAACTGCTAGTGGTCAAAACGTGAAACACGCCGCCCTCCTTACAGACTTATTAAAAGCCATTCAACTCCCTCGTACAATTGCAGTGTGTAAATGCGCCGCACACACAAAGGGTACTGACCCAGTTTCACATGGCAATGCAAAGATATGTGAGATACATAAAGTAACATCGGTAGAAACTCCATTAGACATGTCAGTAATATCAGACATGCAAAAGCAAGCACCAGCGTCTGAGAAGCAGATGTGGTTAACAACAGGTGCACAAAACAGCAACAATTTTGACATATGGTAAACATGTGTCAACAGGAGGGATGGTGCATAGGGTTTTATGCACCAGGTGTTATGCACCAGGGTTTAATAACTACTAAAAAAAAACAAATTTTTGTGAATCTTGTTTGATCTGCTGTAAACATAACTGCAGACCTAAGAGAGGTCAATTTCCAAAGCCAGACTACCTTTTCAGTTTATCCACATGGATTTTATTGAACTGACACCTTGCCAACAGTACAAATACTGTACGTTCAGTTTACCGCTGTGTGATGATGTGTGTGAGAAACCACAAGAGCAGCATACACTAGCAGAGTGGATGAACAAAATGTTGAAATTTAAAATGTTTGAAATGTTGTGAGAGCAAATGATCTGCCAGATATACCTCTGTCCCCACAGGAATCTCTCAAGAGTGAAACCAGGCGACAGCATCCTGATTAAAGCACCGTGGTGCTGACTACCCCAACTGCCTTGAAGACCGCTGAGAGGTCTACGTGGATTCATCAGAGCCACTGTAAAAAGGTCACAGAGTTTCCTGCCTAAAACGACGAGTATGGGTGTGAAGTCCGGTTACAAAGGGTGGTGAAGGCAATAGGCCTCGCTGGTCTCAACCCGGTGAAGAAACCAACAGAGCCCTACTCATTTTTAGCATGGCGTGGAAAGAAATCACCTTTGTGGCAGTAGCAGTCCTGGTGGGAGTCCTGCTGTGGATGGATGCGGAGGAGAGAGAGACGATTAAAGGGGAACTGAAACTAATTGAATTTTGACTGGTTCACAGAACAACATGAACTAAAGACTCATTTTGATTTGAACATGTTTATGCATTATCTGTGTTTTACCATGTTTAAGGGCAATGATTACTAAAATGATTAGCCAGACATTTCTCAGTTTTACCATGCTTCTCCACCAAGAGAGAAATGGAGAGCTTTAAGCATCATGTATGAAGTCTCAGTTAAAACCACAGCTGTGACATGGCTGAGTGCTGATGTTATGATACAAAAGGTACACTGATAAGCTACAGTAGCCGTGCTGAGAACAAGAGGCACCGTTTTATTTCATTCTTCCTTTTCAGTTTATTTTCACATTTTCCTCCTATGTTCAAGCTTAAAATTTTATATTGTATACATTATGATTAAGATGCAAGCCTTACAGGTGATCGCCCAGGTAACATTTTGGGGGTCGGTTGGGAATTTTTCCTCAGATACTGGGGTTTTCGCCCAACCTTGCTGTTTAAAGTAAGCATCGACTATGTAATCCAATAATCAGTAGAGATGTAGTTCAATATGCATATGCCTCATTATGTTATTTTTCAGGTGCTAAATGTCAAACAGGAGGGAGATGTTAGGGTTATGTATTGACATTATGCAACTTTGATCCTTCAGTTTCAGTATCCATCGGGTGCCAGGCTTTGTCCGCTTGGTGAGAACGGAATGTTGGAGTTAAATGTTGACAGTTATGCACCTGTGGCCTTTTAGTTTCAGTTTGATTCTTGGTCATAACATGGCCTCCGTAGAATACTGATAGGGCCACCGGAAGAATCTGAAGGAGTGAAGATTCTGACGCACAAGAAATGTGGCCAATTGTTTTCATTTACTGTATCTTGTCCTTTCCTCTATAAATAAAGTGACTTGCAACCTGAGCGTCGGAGGAGGCAAAGCAGGGAAGCCTGCCCGCCCGGCCTCAGGCGGACTGAGATCCGTCTGGAGGCAAAAGGGATGTTAAGGAGAAACCTGCTTCTCTCCCGCTTGCAACCGACAGCGCAATCCTTGCAAGCTTAAAAATCCAAAAACTTGTCTTGTGTTTTATTTCGCTTTGAGTTGATCCTTCCTGGTAAAGAGCCGTTTGAGTGAAATAGTCTCAACACCTCCCCTACACTGGACACCACTGCATACCCAGCAGAAAGAGTACCCTGATCATTTCTGAAACAACATCCATCACAAAACAAGGTCACGTCTGGTGATGACAGTGGCCTGCTACTCATACCCTCCCTGATCTTGCTGTCTTTTTCTACCCTTTCCTCACACATGTGGGGCTCTCCATCCACCACTAATTCTGCCATATTTATGCCCTTGTGTTCATGTACAATGTTTGGTGCAGTCAATATCTTGATCAATTTGTTTTGCCTTTGTGCAGAGAATGTGAACGAGGAGGAGGTAATGAATGCTACCAGTGAGTGGTTTGATAGAATTATCAATTGGTGTCCCATTTTCACATGATTGGTTTTTTCGATCATTTTAGCTACGCCAGCAGCGAATTGAGCACAAGGGCTTGTTTCTGTTCAACCACGCCCAATGGAGCACTCACATAACTCAACACTCGTCGTTGTTGAAATTGTTTCTGGTAGAGCACACCACTCACAGTTTTGCCCATGGTTGTCACATCTAAATGGAAAGGTTGGCCATAGTCTGGGGTTTGTAGAGCAGCAGCCTTTGCCATGTCCCCTTTTAGGGTAATGAAGGCCTGTTCAGCCTCTGTTGTCCAATTCAATTCACCCTTACTGTTTTTCATTCCAATTTCCTTCACTAAAGCTCTCAGAAAAGCTGTTCTTTCAGTGTAATTCACAATATACTGTCTGCTGTAACCTATTAGGCCCAGAAAAGACAACATATCTTTCACATTTTTGGGTTTTGGGTGGTTTAGTATGGCTTGTTTGGTGTCATTTGTCATAGAGGTTCCCTGCCGACCCACTAATCATCCTAGAAAAGTGACCTCTGGCCGGCAGACTTGCAACTTTTGTTTGCTTGCCTTCAACCCTACCTCAGCCAGAAGTGACAGCACCCTCTCTGTGTCTGTCAGACAGGTGGCAGCAGATGTAGATGCAATGAGCAAATCATCCACATATTGAACCACAATTGTGTTGGTATCGACTGTCAGATTGTCCAGCAGCTTTCTTAGCTCTTGGTTGAAAATGCCAGGGCTCAAAATGAAGCCTTGTGGTAATCTGGTGTAAGTGCACTTCCGGCCGTTGTATGTGAAGGCAAACACGTCCCTACTCTGCTCTGCTAAAGGTATACAGAAAAATGCATATGCCAGATCTTTACAGGAGAAGTGGGGTCAATCTGGTTAAAATGGTGTAAGGATTTGGAGTGGGCAGTGGTGTTGTCAGAACCCTCTCATTTATTTTTCTCAGGTCATGGACCATTCTATATTTCCCTGTGGAGTGTTTAATGACAGGCAGTATTGGGGTGTTCCACTCAGAGGTGGTCTCACACAGCACTCCCTTGTTCAATAGACTCTGAATGGTGGGGGCAATACCAGTCATGGCCTCACAATTATTTCTATACTGTTTCTCCTTTACCACTGTTGTTTTGTCTATTTCAAAAGACACTGGCTGAATATCACAATAGCCCACATGCTCACTTCCTGTTGACCATAACTTTTCTGGTAGGTTGGCTAGCATCTCTTCTGCTCCTGGCCCATCCATTACAGCATTAGTCTTTTCTCTGTTTGACCTTAACTTCTCGTAGCTGCCCTCACATATTTCCTCTATGTGTAGTCTGTGACCTCCTGTCATGTGGGATCTTTCCCAACCCTGTCTCTCATCTGCCCAATCTGCTGGAGATGTGTGGTACAGAGACAGTTTTCATTTCAAACCAGTCATATTGTTCCTCACTTAACCTTACTTCCACAGCTACCCCTTCCTTTCCAATGTAGATGACTGAGCCTTTCAGGTTGGTATGTCTTTGATCTACATATTGGCTAAACTCTGTTGCATAAACCTCATCATTACTTTTGTCATAGTATAGAGTACAGTGGAATGGATCAGAAACTGGCAGGAAGTGTCTCAACAGGTCTGGTCTCTGGTTTATCAGCTGCCTAAAGTTGGTTTGTTCTGGATGCAGCACTCTGACCCAATAAATGTCCACCCCCACTCTTCCTGCTGTAGTTAATACCCATTGACCAGCTGCAGGTACTAGACCACCCTTAATGCAGCAGTTTTGTGTTTTTCCATTTGGAAAAGTTAAAATGATGCCCTCTGGGCTACACAGAATTTTCACCCCCAATTTTACTAACAGGTCTCGTCCGAGGAGAGCAGAGGGCACACTGGCAGAGCATAGGAAAGGGTGCATGACCTTTTGACCTGCTACTTCTACAGACAGAGGTTTGGATATTGGCCAGGCTACAATTTCCCCAGAGAACCCTTTGACTTCCTGTACTTTACAGGAGAGTGCGTCCTTTCTCAACCATTCCAGCCTGATGGTAGAGAAGGAGGCCCCAGTGTCCACTAAGGCCTGTACTGGCTGTCTGTTGACCAGTATAGTTAGGTAGGGCTCAGCCTCAGCCCCCTTACAGGTTCTCTGTGGGTCTTGTCAATAATCCGCCTGGTCTGCCTGGCCCCAGACTGGGCTTTGTCTGGGCACCTGTTGGTTGGTAGACCACGGGACATTTCTGGGGACACCTCTTCCTCTTCCCTGAGGCCCTCCTCTGACAGGAGCCCGTCCCCGTGCAGGAGGTTGTCCCCCTCTATTCAGTGGGCAGTCTCTTTTCCAGAGATAACACCCCTGCTCTCTCCCTGGTCTCCCGTAATTCCCCCTATAATTTTGGTTTTGCCACCCATGTCCATATCAATCAATCAATCAATCATTTTTATTTATATAGCGCTTTTAACAACACAGGTTGCATCAAAGCACTGTACAGTATAATGACAGGGATATATAGTGACGAGAGTGACCAATTTCTTATTAAATGCAGAGACGGTCTCTGTAGTCAATTCAACGATAGTCACTAGAAGTTAAGTGTCCCCAACCAAGCAAGCCAGAGGCGACAGCGGCAAGGAAACAAAACCCCATGCATATAGAATGGAGAAAAAAACCTTGGGAGAAACCAGACTCAGTTGGGGTCAGTTCTCTCTCTGACCGGACGCCCAGCACTTAACCTCCAGTTCAATTTTAAACGCAGCTGTGTCAGATAGTGTAAATGACTTAGTGTGTGTGTGTGTGTGTGTGCATCAGGATCTGGTGATCTGTCGACGGGCGCATCTAGGTTTTCTGGTCTCTGATGAACATAATCTCTGGGTGCTGATCCACCATCTAGTCTGGATACAAACTGTGAAAACAGATTGAGAAAGAAACAGGACTAATATTAGCGTAGATGCCATTCTTTTTACGATGTCACAAGTACATCGTATTTTAGGAGTAGTGTTCCCGGTTCCAGCAAATCTAAGTAATGCAGCCTAAAAACCTTTAACGGATTTGAATAATAAAAGGTGTGTTGGTGTGTTATGTGTAGGCTAAGTTAAAAGATGTGTCTTTAATCTAGATTTAAACTGGCAGAGTGTGTCTGCTTCCCGAACAGAGTTAGGAGATTGTTCCAGAGTTTAGGTGCTAGATAGGAAAATGATCTGCCGCCCGCAGTTGATTTTGATATTCTAGGTATTATCAAATGGCCAGAGTTTTGAGAACGCAGCGGACGTGCAGGACTATAATGTGATAAGAGCTCGCTCAAGTATTGAGGAGCTAAACCATTCAGGGCTTTATAGGTAATTAATAGGATTTTAAAATCTATTCGATGTTTGATAGGAGCCAGTGCAGTGTTGACAGAACTGGGCTAATGTGATCATACTTCCTAGTTCTAGTAAGGACTCTGGCTGCTGCGTTTTGGACTAGCTGAAGTTTGTTTATTAAGCGTGCAGAACAACCACCCAATAAAGCATTGCAATAATCTAACCTTGAGGTCATAAACGCATGAATTAATATTTCTGCATTAAAGGGTTGAAAGCATAGGTCGTAATTTAGATATATTTTTAAGATGGAAAAACGCAGTTTTACAGATGCTAGAAACATGATTTTCAAAGGAAAGATTGCGGTCAAACAGCACACCTAGGTTCCTAACTGATGATGAAGAATTAACAGAGCAGCCATCAAGTGATAGGCTGTGTTCTAGATTATTATATGTGGGGTTTTTAGGTCCAATTAGTAGCACCTCTGTTTTTTCAGAATTTAACATTAAGAAGTTACTCATCATCCAGCTTTTTATATCGACTATGCATTCTGTTAGATTCTCAATTTGGTGTGTATCACCAGGCTGCGCTGAAATATAGAGCTGAGTATCATCAGCATAGCAGTGAAAGCTAACACCATGACTCCTGATAATATCTCCCAGAGGTAACATGTAAAGGTTGAAAAGTAACGGTCCTAGCACTGAGCCTTGAGGAACTCCATATTTCACTTTTGATCGATATGATACCTCCTCATTTAATGCTACAAACTGATAGCGGTCAGATAGATATGATTTAAACCATGCTAAGGCGCTTCCTCTAATGCCAACATAGTTTTCTAGTCTATCCAAGAGAATGTTGTGATCGATAGTATCGAATGCTGCGCTAAGATCTAATAGCACTAATAACGAGATAAAACCACGATCAGATGATAGAAGCAGGTCATTAGTAACTCTAATGAGAGCAGTCTCAGTACTATGGTACGGTCTAAAACCTGATTGGAAATCCTCACAGACACCATTTTTTTCTAAAAAGGAATACAGTTGTGAGGATACTACCTTTCTAGTATCTTTGACAGAAAAGGGAGATTAGAGATTGGTCTGTAATTTACTAAGTCTTTGGGATCAAGATGTGGTTTCTTAATGATAGGTTTAACTACAGCCAGTTTAAAGGTTTTGGGAACATATCCTAATGACAATGATGAATTAATAATGTTCAAAATAGGATCTATGACTTCTGGAAGCAGATCTTTTAATAGTTTAGATGGAATAGGGTCTAACATACATGTTGCTGGTTTAGATGATTTAACAAGTTTGTACAAGTCTTCTTCTCCTATAATAGAGAAAGAGTGTAATTTTTCCTCAGGGGATCTAAAGCTCATTATCTGATGTGAAACTGTAGTTGACGGCTGCATAGTTACAATTTTATCTCTGATGGTATCAATCTTAGCAGTAAAGAAATTCATGAACTCATTGCAGCTATACTCTTGGGGCATATTAGCACCTGTTGATGCTTTATTTTTGTTAATTTAGTCACTGTACTGAATAAATACCGGGGTTGTGTTTGTTTTCTTCTAAAAGGGATGAAAAATAATCAGATCTTGCTATTTTTAATGCTTTTCTGTATGACAGCATACTCTCCCGCCAGGCAATACGAAATACTTCTAATTTGGTTTTTCTCCACCTGCGCTCCATTTTCCGGGCTGCTCTCTTTAGGGTGCGTGTGTTGTCATTATACCATGGAGTCAGATTGTTTTCTTTTATCTTTTTAAGTGCAAAGGAGCAACTGTATCTAAAGTGCTAGAAAAAAGAGAGTGTATAGTTTCTGTTACATCATCAAGTTTTTGCATCGTATTGGATGAACTAAGGAATTGAGATAAGTCAGGAAGGTTATTTAGAAAGCTTTCTTTTGTGGTGGAAGTGATGGTTCTACCATACTTGTAATAAGGTGCAGAGTTTACAGGTTTAACTATACAGAGTTCACACAAGACTAGATAGTGATCTGAAATGTCATCACTTTGCTGCAGTACTTCAACCATTTTAACATCTATTCCATGTGACAGTATTAGATCTAGAGTATGATTTTGACAATGAGTAGGTCCAGATGGATAATCACGTGGGCCCTGAGGCTGATAGTTTGCTGCCCCTTGTGACACTTCCTGTCCCTGCATCCCCTGATTCATTACAGGCATTTGCAGAGCTCCCTCTCTAGGCTTCTTTTTATTCTTTTCTTTTTCTGCCTCTATTTGCAATTTTAGTAGTTGTGTTTTCAGTTTTTCTACCTCAGAATCCTCCCTTTCTTGTTTTTCCATGGCTTTGTCTACATAGTAAATGAAATACCTGGCCCATGTCTCTCCACTACCCCCACACATTTCTGGACTGTTTTCTACTTGTTGTTTTGCTTTTTCTGGAACTCCCTTCACTACTGCCTGCCTGTAAAACTCTTTACAGATGTCTCTGCAATCTGGGTGCTGCCCTGTCCTTTCTTCCCATTCAGCTTCTGTCCTATGCAGATATGTTGATGCAGATTCTTCTGCTCCTATCTTAAATTTGATAGATTGATAAGTCATTTTTGGTGTTGGATAGAGGTTTGTAAGAGCCCTGCTTATTTGGGTAATTACTTTGGACAGTGGTTTCTCATTGGCCATGTCTTCTATTCAAGCTTCATCCTCTAGAGTAGTCATCTGGGTTCTGGTAAGCAGATGTCCCATTAGGGCCCTAAAGTCCCCTATTGCTAGTTCATTACCATGGGTTAATGTGGTGAGTTTATTTAACAATCTCATTCCTCCCTTAGTTAGATCTGGCAATTTCTGCAGTACTGCATTCATGTCTGCATTTCCCCATGGTCTATACTCTGAATTCTGGTGTCCTCCTATCCTGTACAGTGGATACTGGGTTGGGTATGTTGTTCTAACCCCCATGTCTTTCTTTAAATTTAAGGCTTGTAATAAGGTGGTTCCTGGGGCACCTTCCTCTCCTTTGTGGGGGCTGGTAGCTGTACCAGCCCTGGGTGGGGCCTGTGCCGCCTGTTTAGAACCCCCGTCTATGTCCAGCTCATATCCAGTGATTGTTACACTATCCTTTTCTTCACCCTGACCTTTAGCTAGGCTTAGCCCTTTCATTGAATCTTCCCTACATTCTTCTCTGATTTCCCTTTCCCTTCTTTCGAGTTCTGTCCTCAGCATTCTGACATTTTCCTCCTCATGTATACTTTCTTCTCCATACAGACTACCTTTTCTGCTTCCACATGCTGCCTCCTCCTTATGCACACCCATCAGTCTTTTCCTTTCTCCAGTCAGCTGCCCTACGTGTCGCTCTAATTCCTCTACTTCCTGAGTTCTCTGAAGTATTTCTCTGTCTAAACTACTGTTAATGATTGAACTCATGGGTTGTTTTGTCAGTTCTTCATTTATTAGCTCTCTTACTCTTTTTTTCTTCTTCTAACCTAGCCTCCTCACTTGGTTCTACCTCAACTGTTCCTCCTGTTAGGACAAACCTTCCATTTTTATTTGCCTGTTTGGTTGTCGTGGACACTTCCCCTGCCACAACATGCATCACATTCAGCATTAAAGGAGCGGAAGGGGACTTTTCTACATAAGGAGGGGGTGCTTAGGTTTTTCTTCTTCTGATTGTTTCTCATTAAGAGCTGCAATTTTTACCCTGCAGATCATGACACTGTTTATTCTGCTCCATAGTCTAGTCTGATAGGCCTTTTCTTTCACCTCTTTTTCTAATTTCCCTTCAGTAAAAAATGTTGCAGCTTGCCTGTTCTGTACCGCCATTTTATGCTCTTTGTCTGCTCTTTCTTTTTCTCTCATTATGGCCCTTAATAGTTCCCCTTTGGTCTCAGTGGAATTGTCCCACCCATTAATACACTCTAATTGCTTCCATGCCTTTTCTAATTCTCTTGTCACCCTTGGTTTTTCTTTAATTTCAGCCTGTGCCAACATTTGTCTACACAATTTATCCCATACTTCCTTATAGGTAGTCATTTTATCAGTTTATATTTTGCCCTAGTCCAATTACACTTCTCAAAATTTGGATTATGACCAAACAGTCTGCACCATCAGGTTATTGGGGTGTTTGTATGTCTAACTTTTTTATGCTTCCCTATGGGTAATAATTGGCTTTTTATTATTTAATCTAACACCACCTACTTTCCCAGGATCAATGTCCTTAATACAGAAACCACTGTGTGTGTACTGCTTCTTTCACTCATTTAGTGTCCCAATCTCTTGGGCTCATGCATTCAGCTTTCTCCGCACTTGAGGCCAAACCCTCGCGTCCGCTCCTACCAGGTCACACTTAAGTGAAGTGCGACAATTTGGTCTCAAAATACTTGAGATCAGCTTATCTCATTCACACACGCACTCAGGTACACACATAGATCGATATAACACCACACTTCACAATATTTCTTATACGTTTTTTTTTGTACCACGCCGGGTTTCACAAACTGCAATTTACCACGCCGGGTTTCACAAACTGTAGAGTACCACGCGGGTTTCACAAACTGTAGAGTACCACGCCTGGTTTCACGAAATCACTCTTTTAGTGAATTTCAACCTTGCCAGAAAGTTACCTTTGCAGTTCAACCTTGCCAGGAAATTACTTATACAGTTCAACATTTCTAAAAGGACATTACCATTTTTCTATTATTTTTGACTGCATTTACTTCTTTAAATCCTTTGAATTCGTCAATTATTCTGATTTCAATATACAGAAAACCACTGGTGCCTCCACCACTCCAACCAGATAATTTAGAGTAATCAATCCTGCAGTTCTTTTGTGAAAAAGGTGACTGCTTACCTGTTTCGTTGTTCAGTACTGATGGTTGAAGCAGAGGATTCCCAGCAGAAACCTCGTCTCAGACAGATCCGGGTGCCCCCTCCAAATTGTTGGGACAATCTTTGTTGTTTCCCTCCCAGGTTCAGGTCTGTCAATGATGAGACTTACTTTTAAATTTACTATCTTAATTAGTTTAATAAAGTCAGAATAATTGAGACTGAGCTCAGGATACAGAACAACAGCATTAAAGGCATGCAGGGCAGTCCTGTATGCTCACACTACATTTCACAGAATATTTATATTCTTGTGCTTGCGTCTTCCTCCCACTCAGGGTGTCCTTCACAGAACCAGGCGCAGTTCTTTCTTCTCGACCAGTAGATGGGCTCAGCAGTCTCCATGTCTTGTTTCTGTAGATAATACATGAATTGACATGAACAAAGAAACGCCGTTCGGAGCGATCACGTGGCAAACAAATTAAAACTTCTAAAAGTTCTTTGACACAAACAAAATTAAATAAAATCTTTGACACGTGTTCATAAATCGTAAAAACTACTCCCAGCTCAACGTGATCACTCCAAACTGTGTTTCATTGTTCATGTAAACAGGAGTTTTTAAATCGACTTTATTTGAAATGGATTATTCAACGTGGTCGGTGTGCAATACTGATACCCTGTTGTACCATTACAACACAAAAAGGGGAGACACAAAAAAGTTAAATTACATTAAACACAAAAATAAATGACAACATCAAACAATACAATTCAATATTAATATTAAAGAAACAACACTAAATAGATAACTACAATCCAAAACCCCCAAACAATTAATTAAAAAATCCTCAATTCTCTGTTTCCCCCATTCCACCTTAGCCAATGGTACATCCAGGCGGAACCAATAAACAAATCCCTTGTTCCTGCCAGGACTCCAATTTCCCCAAGTATCGCAACTCTCCCGTCCGCGGCTAGCCAGGCAGGTAACTTAAACTCAGAATAGAAAACAAATATTAATAACAAAATACAATGCAATCCATCTGTGTGCACTCCAATGAATCGCGATTAGAATAAAAGTGATGAAAGGGGTATATGTAAACCAAAATAAAGTAATAATTGTTTAACAGATACGCATCTGTTAAAGAATTATTACTTTATTTTGGTTTGCATACCTTTTTTCATCACTTTCATTCACAATCGCGGTTCATTGTGTGTATTGTTACTATAAACGTGATTAAGAAAATAAACCAAACAAAGAATGGAAATGATAACCTTAAATCTATATGAAATGTATAAAAGAAACTGAGTGAGCTTTGGCTACCTTAATGATCTTGTGCGCCACATCTCGGCGTCACAACACCCATTGACATGAATAAAGAAACTCCGTTCGGACTAATCACGTGATCACGTCATGACGTGTCAAACGAACTAAAACTTCTAAAAGTTCTTTGACACGAACAAAATTAAATAAAATCTTTGAAACGTGTTCATAAATCGTAAAAACTACTCCACGCTCAACGTGATCACATAACGTTTCCCACGTCCTGATTTTTCCATCTTGTAAAGTAAAGATTTGTAAAGATTTTTCGTCTTTGTAAAGTCACCCTGTTCAGTGAGCACACAGACTGCCTTGCGTGACTTCTCTGATATATTGACGTGGGCAGCCACTCCACTTTATACGGCAGCGCAATCTAAGAGAAGGCAGAAATGGAGCTCTGATTTTGGATGGAGATGATAAGCCACTGAAACCTCTACTACAATGTCTAAGTCGTTAGTTAGCATCACCCTCTGCATCCTCATCCCCACGGTTCATCCTCCTCTTGCATGAGCAGGCCATCAAACAGCAGCTTCCATCAAACCACTCTGGACAGACATGGGTCCTGCTTGTTAACCACCGTCACTACTCTCAGCCTTTGCTCAAGGATTTTCACTGGCAATGATGCACAGTGAGCGCATGTTTGTAGACCTGTCAGCGATATCTGAGTGTGTTTTGAGCTCATACACATGATGCACGCTCAAAATGAGGATGGACGTGGGCGGGATGAAGATGTCACAATCTACTTCCTCATATTTGGAGATGGATTCCAATGACGTCTTGTCTGTTGAAATGTTTAGCGAAATCAGCAAAGACAGAATGTGCTGAGAGAACTTGCTGCAGTCTCCAATGGGACAAAAGTGCAAATGAGGTTGGTAGAGGTCAACTGACTGATAACTTCCGCACTTGATCCATTAAAAATAAAGAATCAAAAAAAAAATACCAACTGATCAGCACAAGAATACTGATCCATGATGTTGATACAATTTTGCAGTCACAAACAGGCAACATGGCAACATATCCAGGAATTTAACTTGTCACAAGATAACTAGTTACGTCAAGACTATATATATATATATATATATATATATATATATATATATATATATATATGTATACATAATAAATATACAAAGTAAACATATGTAAACTCGGCATGGCTGCGGCCATTCGTGACCTGTTTGAGTGAATGCTGGAGAAGGGGTAGGTGTTAATTTAACTTTAGTTTACTTCATGTTATGCTTAGGTTAGGAGTGACAGCCTCCCGTGTACTTGTGTTTTATTAGGTAGTGTAGTTAATTTGGGCGTCGGATACGCTGAAGACCTTGGTTTTGTTTCTACATTTTCTTTTTGCTAGTTAGATTAGTTGGGTTGGGGCCTTAGTTATTAGGAACGTTTTGCTTTTTATTTTTTCTTTGATTTGGCGTCACTCATTCTTTTCTCTTCTCTTTTAAGTTTATGAATCTATCTCTTCTGTTTAAAAAGAAACTGTTAAAATAAAAGCAGATTGATTGATCTATGTTTGCCTCACGGACATTCTTTATTGCAGTTCTTCGCAGCAGTTGCATCTCACTTAAATGTTACTACATCCCCATTTAACAACGAACACGTAACAGTATGTTGAATAACCCTAATGTTCAATGCAATGCAAAGTCTCAATGCATTTAATTTTGATGCACTACAAAATCAATGTATTTCTGATACTGGTCTTCTGTGACTCTTTATATATTTCATCCTCATGCCACTGTTTGAGTTTTTACCGTGGTAAAAGTGGATGCCAACGTTGAATTAAGAAGGTATGTTGAATAACCCAATTGTTCAATGCAATGCAAAGTCTTAATGCATTTAATTTCAATGCACCAAAAAATCTGTGTTTTTCTGATACTGGTCTTCTGTGACTCTTTATATATTTCATACACATGCCACCGTTTACGTCTTTACCATGATAAATGTGGATGACAACCTTAAATTAAAAATCTGTGTTTTTCTGATACTGGCCTTCTGTGTCTCTTTCTATATTTCATTTACATTGCCTCTGTTTATGTCTTTACCGCGGTAAATGTGGGTTGCATAACAACATCCAACTAACAAGTCAGGTTCAGTAACCCAAATGTTTATTACAAAATAAAATAATTTTTTTTCATTCAAAAGCATAAAATCTGTGTATTTCTAAGACTTCTGTATTTTTTTTCTACATTTCATCTACATGCCACTGTTTGAGTTTTTACCGTGGTAAAAGTGGATGACAACATTAAATTAACCAGGTATGTTGAATAACCCTAATGTTCAATGCAATGCAAAGTATCAATGCATTTAATTTTGATGCACTACAAAATCATTGTATTTCTGATACTGGTCTTCTGTGTCTCTTTGTATATTTCATCCTCATGCCACTGTTTGAGTTTTTACCGTGGTGAAAGTGGATGCCAACGTTGAATTAACAAGGTATGTTGAATAGTTTAATTTTTCAATGCAATGCAAAGTCTCAATGCATTTAATTTCAGTGCACCACAAAATCTGTGTATTTCTGATACTGGTCTTTTTTTCTCTGCTTCAATCTCTCCATCTACGTGCCACCGTTTATGTCTTTACCATGGTAAAAGTGGATGACAACGTTGAATTAACAAGGTATGTTGAATAACCCAATTGTTCAAAGCAATGCAAAATCTCAATGCATTTAATTTCAATGCACCACAAAATCAGTGTATTTCTGATACTGGTCTTTTGTGTCTTTTTCTATGTTTCATCCACATGCCACTGTTTGAGTTTTTAGCGTGGTAAAAGTGGATGACAACTTTAAATTTACAAGGTATGTTAAATAACCCAGTTGTTCAATGCAATGCAAAATCTCAATGCATTTAATTTCAATGCACCACAAAATCTGTGTATTTCTGATACTGGTCTTCTGTGTCTCTTTGTATGTTTCATCCACATGCCACTGTTTGAGTTTTTACCGTGGTAAAAGTAGATGACAACATTAAGTTGAGAAGGTATGTTGAATAACTCAATTGTTTAATGCAATGCAAAGTCTCAATGCATTTAATTTCAATGCACCACAAAATCTGTGTATTTAAGATACTGTTTTTTTTTTTCTCTGCTTGAATCTCTCCATCTACATGCCACCGTCTATGTCTTTACCGTGGTAAAAGTGGATGACAACATTAAAATAACAAGGTATGTTGAATAACCCAATTGTTCAATGCAATGCAAAATCTCAATGCATTTAATTTCAATGCACCGCAAAATCAGTGTACCTCTGATACTGGCCTTCTGTGTCTCTTTCTATATTTCATTTAGATGCCTCTGTTTATGTCTTTACCGTGGTAAATGTGAGTAAGTTACTAACATTAACTGAACAAGGTAATTTCAGTAAAAAAAACCCCAAACATTCACTATAGTATAAACCAATAATTTTTCTAATTTGTATACACCATGTTCAGTTGCACCTGAACATTCTATTATTGTTATTATGACATCATGTTTTGGAACACAGTTGTGTTGTAATCTTTACTCTGTTTTAGCCACGTTGCCATGGTAATGGACATTAACATTAACAAGGTAAGTGCAGTAAACAAAAAATGTATTACGATATAAAATCGCTATTTTTTTCGTTATATACCATAAAATCAGTGCATTTCTGATACTGGTCTTCTGTGTCTCTTTTTATACTTTATACTTTATCTACATACCACTGTTTGAGCCTTAACCGCGGTAAATGTGGGTTGTATAACAACATCCAACTAACAAGGCAGGTTCAGTAACCCAAATGTTTATTACAAAATAAAATCTATTTTTTTCATTGAAAAGCATAAAATCTGTGTATTTCTAAGTCTTCCGTATTTTTTTTTCTACATTTCGTCTACATGCCACTGTTTGAGTTTTTACCGTGGTAAAAGTGGATGACAACATTAAATTAACCAGGTATGTTGAATAACCCTAAAGTTCAATGCAATGCAAAGTCTCAATGCATTTAATTTTGATGCACTACAAATTCATTGTATTTCTGATACTAGTCTTCTGTGACTCTTTATATATTTCATCCTCATGCCACTGTTTGACTTTTTACCGTGGTAAAAATGGATGCCAACGTTGAATTAACAAGGTATGTTGAATAACCCAATTGTTCAATGCAATGCAAAGTCTCAATGCATTTAATTTCAATGCACCACAAAATCTGTGTATTTCTGATACTGTTTTTTTTTTCTCTGCTTGAATCTCTCCATCTACATGCCACCATTTATGTCTTTACCGTGGTAAATGTGGATGACAACATTAAATTAAGAAGGTATGTTGAATAACACAAATGTTCAATGCAATGCAAAAGTCTCAATGCATTTAATTTCAATGCACCACAAAATCTGTGTATTTCTGATACTGGTCTTTTTCTCTGCTTCAATCTCTCTATCTACATGCCACCGTTTATGTCTTTACCGTGGTAAATGTTGATGACAACATTACATTAACAAGGTATGTTGAATAACCCAATTGTTCATTGCAATACAAAGTTTCAATGCATTTAATTTCAATGCACTACAAAATCGTCTCGGTTACTTGACTGTAACCTATTCCCTGAAAAAGCGGAGCGAGATGCTGCGCTGAATGCGCTAATGAGAACGTCTTTTGTTCGACCGGTTGTTGAAGCATGTGTGTCAAACACGCCAAAGTTTGGCTTATATAACCTCGGTCAGGTGACGTCACCCGATCACGAACACCTGGAGGTTATAAATAGATGTGACACGGAAACGTCCTCAGGTCAAATTTTTGTCTGAAAGGACGTCCAGTCACGCCCACAGTGCGGCATTGAGACGCAGCATCTCGCTCCCGCTTTTTCAGGAACAGGGTTACAGTCAAGTAACCCGAGACGTTCCCTATCAAAAGCTACTCTCCATGCTGCGCTGAATGCGCTAATGGGAACGAGAATACCAAAGCCGCCGCACTAGGAGTGTCTGGACCCCCAGCGTTGTGTAGTGTGTGCACGCAACACTGAAGAGGTCTCAGACATTACTCTGGGATGTAGACTCAAGGACATGCGAGCCCGGAGTAGCATGGGACATAGTAGGGACATCCAAACTATAAAATCTAACAAATGTGTTGACCACGCACCTCATAGGCTAGGGCAGTAGCATCTCTCACCCAGTGTGACATAGTCTGTCTCTAGTGGCAGCCGCCCGGTTGCGGCCACCATAGCATACGGTAAAAGCTGCTCTGACTTATGCCACTGGCTAGTGCGGTGGGCGTAAATCTGGAGAGCACGTACTGGACACAGTAAGTGAAGTTTCTCCTGCTCCGGTGTCAGGAATGGCGGAGGGCAGAAGGCTTCAAGGGCGACCGGATTTACAGTCGAGAATGGAACTTTCGGAAGATAACTAGGGTGAGGATGCAAAATAGCTTTTACCAGCCCAGGGGCAAAATCTAGGCAGGATGGCGAGACTGACAGAGCCTGCAAATCCCAATTCTCTTCAGAGAAGTAATAGCTGTTAGAAAAACCATCTTTAGGGTCAGAAACCTGACAGGCGCTGACTCTAGTGGTTCGAAAGGGTGTCCACCAAGCCCTCAAGCACTATAGCTAGATCCCATGAGAGAACTGTCGCCCTAGTGGGCGGCCTCAACCTCTTAGCTCCTCGAATGAAGCAAACAACTAGAGGGTGTTTCCCTACGGAAGCCCCTTCAATCAGAGCATGGCAAGCCGAAATGGCAGCCACGTAAGTTCTGAGAGTATTAGGACGTGTGCCTGAGGACATTTTCTCTTGCAGAAACTCTAGCACTGAAACAATCTGGCAGTGAACTGGGTCTGCATGGTGTGTTGTACACCAACTTTCGAAGATGTGCCATTTCGTGGCATATGTTCTTCTAGTGGAGGGAGCCCTAGCACTAAGAATAGTCTCTATTACATTGGCTGAAAGGCCAGCATCACTTAGTTGGTCCCTCTCAGGGGCCAGACGTGAAGATTCCAGAGCTTGGGACGGGGATGAAATATTGTCCCCTGTGCCTGAGAGAGAAGGTCCCTCCTCACAGGAATCGCCCACGGCGAGCCATCGAGGAGATATATTAGATCTGAGAACCATATTCTGGTTGGCCAACGGGGCGCTATGAGTAAGAGGCGAGACCCCTGTTGACGGACCTTGGCTAGGAGCAGAGCAATTGGAGGAAATGCATAAAGACGCATTCTGGGCCACACATGGGCCATCGCGCCCAGACCCAGGGAGCTGGATGAGTCAGAGAGAAGTAGAGGACATTGTGCTGTCTCCTGTGAAGCAAAGATGTCCACCTCCGCTTCGTAAAATCTTTCCCAGATTTGACTGACTACTTCGGGGTGAAGTTTCCATTCCCCATGTGTCACAGCTTGTCTGGACAGCAAGTCTGCTCCCATGTTCATGTGCCCGGGAATATAAATCGCCCTGAGGTACAGGAACTTGTCCTGTGCCCAAAGCAGAACCTGCTGCGCTAGCTCGTTCAAGCGGCGTGACTGCAGTCCGCCCTGGCGATTTATGTAAGAGACTACTGCCGTGTTGTCCACCCGCACTAGGACATGGTAGCCTCTCAACTGCTGGAGGAAGTATTTCAGTGCCAGAAATACAGCCTTCATTTCGAGGCAATTGATGTGCCATTCGAGAAGATGACCTCTGCAGATCCCTTGGGCTGGACGGCCATCTAAGACCGCTCCCCAACCCGTGAGGGATGCGTCTGTCGTTAGCATCTTGCGACGACAACACGGACCTAGAGTGGAACCCAAAGTCAGAAACCGGGGTCTGAACCACATAGATAGGGTACGAAGCCCTCGACGCGTAACCCTTATTTGCCTCTGGGGATTGGCCCTTGGATGAAATCCCCTGGCTCTGAGCCACAACTGAAACGTATCACTGTGGAAGCAGCTGCCATGAGACCTAGAACTCTCTGAAAGTGATGAAGAGTGACTTTCTGGCCTAGCTTGATGCTATTTAGGGTGTTCAGAATGGATTCGAGGCGTGCAGGAGACAGCTGTGCCTGCATCGTGGTCGAATCCCATACGACTCCCAAATATGTTGTCCTCTGAACAGGGGAGAGAACGCTTTTCTTGGCGTTGAGTCTCAACCCCAGCGATCCGAGATGAGCTAGGACGACATCCCGATGTCGAAGCGCAAGCTCTTGAGACTGAGCCAGAATCAGCGAGTCGTCTATGTAATTTAGAATGCGAATGCCCTGGAGTCATAAAGGAGCCAGAGCTGCATCCATGCATTTTGTGTATGTGCGGGTGACAATGCTAGGCGAAAGGAAGAACCCGATACTTCGTCCCCGAAAGCGAACCTCAGGAACTTCCTGTGTTGTGGCAATATTTCTATGTGAAAATATGCGTCCTTTAGATCGATTGTCACAAACCAATCGCCTGGTTGGATTTGAGAAACAATCATTTTTATTGTTAACATCTTAAACTTGTATGTTCTGAGGTGATGGTTCAATCCTCGAAGATCTAAAATCGGACGCAGCCCCCCATCTTTCTTGGGAACGAGAAAATACCGCTGTAATAGCCTGACTGTCTGTTTGGTAGGGGAACACGTTCTATGGCCCCTTTGTCCAGCAGAGTTTGCAACTCCTGTATCAACAAATGCGCCGTTCGGTTTCACGGAAGTGAAAATCACGCCGTTGAAACGCCGGAGGACAATATGCAAACTGAATCCTGTAGCCTCTTTCTATGGTCTTTTGGACCCATGGGAGATATTTGGCAGTAGCTTCCACACTGCCAGCTTCTCTGAAAGGGGCACTAATTTTGACACTTCGTTTTGTTGGGGGTTGTTAGATGTTGGCGTCCTGAAAGCGTGGCAGGAGGCGACCAAACATCCAACGTTTCGTTGAAACCGTTGCTCCCGAAACACCAGTGGCGGCAGAGACCAGTATCAGGGCTTCTTTTTCGCGGAGATTATGCTCCCAGTCTCTACGAGGGGGTGCTTGGCTCGCCACACTGTCCTTCTGTGCCTCACGCCTCAAAGGAACTGGACCTGGTCAGGGCCGGGTGGCGGCGGTCCCGACTCTTGAGCACGGCGGGAAGAAACCTCACAAACGCTTCCTCATAGCGTTTCGCCTCCCGAAACCTAGTGGCGACGGTATTAACTGCGTCGCCAAATAGGCCGGAAGGCGAGACAGGGGCATCAAGGAGGATGGCGCGGTCTTTGTCCTTGATGCCCGTGAGGTTGAGCCACAGATGTCTCTCCGTGGACACCATAGCAGCCATAGAACGGCCGATGGCACAGGCCGTCTGCTTGGTCGCACGAAGAGACAGATCTGTAGCTCGGCGCAGCTCTAAAAACGCCTCTTCGTCTATGGACCCGCCTGTGCTCAAGTCCTTCAGCAGGTCAGCCTGATACGCCTGCAGAACCGCCATGGTGTGCAGGGAAGCACCAGCCTGACCCGCTGCCTGAAAAGCTTTCCCTACCAGCGAAGATGTCATACGGCACGGCTTGGTGGGGAGGGTCGGCTTTTCAGGAACGATGAAGTCCCAGGGGAGAGATAGCCCATGGCGTCTCTTCGACCTGGGGCATCATCACATCCACGATAGTCGAATAAATCGACGTCGATGGCACGAAGACAGGGGACGAATAAGGCTTACTCCACGAGCGCACCAACTCCTCGTGGAGATCGCTAAAGAAGGGGAGAGACCGTCGCTGAGGCCCCTCCCCCCGGCCACCCGACAGAAATCTGTCGTCTAGTTTCGGGGGTCTCTCGCTCCTGGGGCCAGTCTAGATTTAATCTTTCGACTGCGTGAGTTACCACCTCGAGTAGCTCCTCATACGATTTTTGTCATGGAGCTGCCTCTGCACGAGGCAAGCATTTCCTTTCTTGATCGTCATTTTAGTTTCACTATCGTTTTTTTTTTTTTTTTTTTTTTTCCTCACACACACTCACACACAATGCGGTCCCTGAAGACAAAAGACCTGAGGATGTTTCCGCGTCATATCTATTTATAACCTCCAGGTGTTCCTGATCGGGTGACGTCACCTGACCGAGGTTATATAAGCCAAACTTTGGCGTGTTTGACACACATGCTTCAACAACCGGTCGAACAAAAGTTCTCATTAGCGCATTCAGCGCAGCATCGAGAGTAGCTTTTGATAGGGAACTGTGTGTTTCTGATACTGGTCTTCTGTGTCTCTTTGTATGTTTCATCCACATGCCACTGTTTGAGTTTTTACCGTGGTAAAAGTGGATGACAACATTAAATTAAGAAGGTATGTTGAATAACCCAATTGTTCAAAGCAATGCAAAGTCTCAATGCATTTAATTTCAATGCACTACAAAATCAGTGTATTTCTGATACTGGTCTTCTGTGTCTTTGTTCATTTAAACGGGAGTTTTTATCAACTTTGGCTTAAATGGAGTGTTCAACGTGGTCACTGTGCGATACTGATACCCTGGTCTCCGAACTACTAAGCGAATGAGATCAAATAAGGTCTACCACATCCACACTCCTGTAAATGGAGAGAGAAAAGGTTTGTCGGTCTGACACAGAGTGTCAGTAATATACAACGACCACGTTAAACAGTCCATTTCCAGCTAAAGGCGATGAAAACACCCATTGACATGAATAAAGAAACTCCGTTCGGACTAATCACATGGTCACGTGATGATGTGTCAAACAAATTAAAACTTCTAAAAGTTCTTTGACACGAGCAAAATTAAATGAAATCTTTGAAACGTGTTCATAAATCGTAAAAACTACTCCACACTCAACGTGATCACTCCATACTGTCTCTCTTTGTTCATGTAAACGGGAGTTTATATCGACTTTAGCTGAAATTGAGTGTTCAATGTGGTCGCTGTGCGATACTGATACCCTGTTCCCAGTGGTCCACCACATCCACTCTCCTGTAAATGGAGAGAGAAAAGGTTTGTCAGTCTGACACAGAGTGGCAGTAATGTACAACGACCACGTCATTTCCAGCTAAAGGCGATAAAAACACCCAATGACATGAACAAAGAAACGTCGTTCGGAGCGATCACGTGGCAAACAAACTAAAACTTCTAAAAGTTCTTTGACACAAACAAAATTAAATAAAATTATTGACACATGTTTAGAAATCGTAAAAACTAAATAAATCGATAAAAACACCCACTGACATGAATAAAGAAACAAACTAAAAGTTTTTTTTAAAAAAACTACAAGTAGAATTAAATAAAAACGGAATCAAATATTAAACCATGCAAACATAGACCAATTGAGTTCAACGAATCATTGATCCTGAAGACATGGATCAGCATGTTCAGGTCGTTTGATTAGGGTCAGAGCTGAAATTTACAGGAGAGTGGATGTGGTGGATCTTATTTGAGGATTCCTGGCGCAGGAAAAGGCAAATACGAATTTTGTAGTCAGGCACCAGAGAGGAAACAAATGGGGCCTAATGTCGAAGGACTTAAAGCGGCCGTGCCTAGGATTTCTTTAAACTAATAAATAATTAGCTCTTCGGTTGATTCTTGACTTTTTTTAAATTATTTATTTATTTTATTTATTTATTTTATTTATTTATTTTTTCCCCTGTGCAGTTTGCATTCAAGCGGTTGGACTGACAAACAAGACTGGCAACCTCTCAAGTCAAAGAGAAGGGCCCGAGTTGCAAAGGCAGGTCGCTGTAGAGAGAGAGAAGGTCTGTCTATCGCTCCCTGGAGGAGAAAGCAAGAATGGCGGCGGTGAGCTGTCCTCCGTCTGGCGAAGCAGAAAGGCGGCACAGAGAAGGGCAAATCAAAGCAGCAGCAAATGTAAAAGGGTAAAGGAGCGAGCAAAAACAGTCGGCCCCCGGAGAAGAGCGCTCGCTGACTGGTGAAGGAAAAGCAAAAGCTTACAGCACCTGGTATTCCCAGGCGGTCTCCCATCCAAGTACTAACCAGGCCCGCCCCTGCTTAGCTTCCGAGATCAGGCGTGCTCAGGGTGGTATGGCCGTAAGCGAAAGTGGCGCGCACATGCGAGCTATTTAAAGAAGGCACCGGCAGCAGGCCAAAGACGCACACAAGCTTTTCCACTCCACTCTTTTCCTGTCTTCTGCAACTCTTCTACATTGTCTGCCCGAGAAAAAGGCGCCCCACTGGCAAACCTGGTCGGAGCGCAGCATTTCGCCTGCCTCTCACCACACCAAAACAACACGTCCATTTCGCCTTCTTTTTCATGTCTTCGTCCCTACATCAGTTCCTTCCTTCTGTTAGGAAAATCTTTGTTGTTTCCCTCTCAGGTTCAGGTCTGTCAATGATGAGACTTACTTTTAAACCTAAAAATCTTAATTAGTTTAATAAAGTCAGAATAATTGAGACTGAGCTCAGGATACAGAACAACAGCATCAAGGCATGCAGGGCAGTCCTGTATACTCACACTACATTTCACACAATATTTATATTCTTGTGCTTGGGTCTTCCTCCCACTCAGGGTGTCCTTCACAGAACCAGGTGCAGTTGTTTTCTCCCTCTCAATCAGTAGATGGGCTCAGCAGCCTCCACGTCCTGTTTCTATAGATAAGACATTTTGCACAGCACATACACACATAATATCAAATAGAAAAACTCAGAGCCTTTATGAGGCCTGGGCACAGTGCTTCTATTGAGTAAAACTTGTAAAACATAAATCCCACAACATGAATAAAGAAACTCAGTTCGGACTAATCACGTGGTCACGTGATGACGTGTTAAACGAACTAAAACTTCTAAAAGTTCTTTGACACAAACAAAATTAAATAAAATCTTTGAAACGTGTTCATAAATCGTAAAAAACTACTCCACGCTCAACGTGATCACATAACGTTTCCCACGTCCTGATTTTTCCATCTTGTAAAGTAAAGATTTGTAAAGATTTTTCGTCTTTGTAAAGTCACCCTGTTCAGTGAGCACACAGACTGCCTTGCATACTTCTCTGATATATTGCCGTGGGCAGCCACTCCACTTTATACGGCAGCGCAATCTAAGAGAAGGCAGAAATAGAGCGCTGATTTTGGATGGAGATGATAAGCCACTGAAACCTCTACTACAATGTCTAAGTCGTTAGTTAGCATCACCCTCTGCATCCTCATCCCCACGGTTCATCCTCCTCTTGCATGAGCAGGCCATCAAACAGCAGCTTCCATCAAACCACTCTGGACAGACATGGGTCCTGCTTGTTAACCACCGTCACTCTCAGCCTTTGCTCAAGGATTTTCACTGGCAATGATGCACAGTGAGCGCATGTTTGTAGACCTGTCAGCGATATCTGAGTGTGTTTTGAGCTCATACACATGATGCACGCTCAAAATGAGGATGGACGTGGGCGGGATGAAGATGTCACAATCTACTTCCTCATATTTGGTGATGGATTCCAGTGACGTCTTGTCTGTTGAAATGTTTAGCAAAATCAGCAAAGACAGAATGTGCTGAGAGAACTTGCTGCAGTCTCCAATGGGACAAAAGTGCAAATGAGGTTGGTAGAGGTCAACTGACTGATAACTTCCGCACTTGATCACGCCCAAAGCGACCCTGTCACATCTCTGGACTTTTGTTGTTGTTTTTTTGTCTCGAGCCACGTGCTGTCTGTGCCCTGCCTTCCCTTGGTGTTTAATTGTTTAATTGTCTTCAGCCTTGTCTCGTTAATTTCCTTGTGTATTTAAGTTTATTTGTATTTTTGAGTCTCGAGCGTTCCTTCTCTCCCGAGAAACCACGGAAAACGTGACAGGCCTGTTAATTAAACACCAAGGGAAGGCAGGGCACAGACAGCACGTGACTCGAGACAAAAAAAAACAACAACAAAAGTCCAGAGATGTGACAGACCCATTAAAAATAAAGAATCTAAAAAAATACCAACTGATCAGCACAAGAATACTGATCCATGATGTTGATACAATTTTGCAGTCACAAACTGGCAACATGGCAACATATCCAGGAATTTAACTTGTCACAAGATAACTAGTTACGTCGCACTATATATATACACATAATAAATATATATACACATAATATATACATAATAAATATACAAAGTAAACATATGTAATCAAACACTTTGTATTCAATTAATTGTAATTAATCATTTGACAATCATTATCTTATCAATATTACAAACAATATATCATTAGACATAGTCAGATAATAACATTGTGTGTCATTTTCATTAAAAACTTCCTTCATCACCACATATAACGCTCGTTTTTTGGGGTGGTTGGAGTGCTGGAGCGGCGCCAGGTAAAAGAGCTACTGAATCACTTCCTCAGATGGGTTGATTGTGGCAAATGGAGCTCAGCTTTGTGCTGGGCTCTTTCTGTCCCATCAGGTCTATGGCTGGCGCTGACGTCACTGACACCATCTCTCTGTTTAATGTGTGTGATGAGAAAGGAGACTTTTTCTGAGTCCACATTGGTAAAGAGGGTTCAATACCAGAGGCAGCAGTCAGTAGACAGGGCTAACAAGGTGGGACTGGAGTTAGATAAGTTAGATAAATTAGCCATTGAGATAAATTTGGGTTTTCTGTATGATGGCTTGGAAAGACGGCTGTGCCATTACTTGAACTTCTTTTATAGGGCATAGGACATAGGACATATATATATATTGTGACGGGAGGAGCCAACGACAGACACAGTGGGCGTGGCGTCAGGCCTCGGAGAGGCTTTTTTTATTAACAGAAATAAAATAAATACAAAATAAAGTGTCCAGGGAAAAGTGTCCAAATAAAAGGGGATCTGGTGTCCTCGTCGTGCTCCGGGAAAGTGCAGGTTGAGGCCGTGTTTCAGGGGAAGGGTCCAGGTAAGGGGCGGAGTCCGGCGGTCGCACACGCCCCTTTTTCTGGTCCGGGCGCGAGGGGCGGCGGCTTCTTCCGGCGTCTCCGTCGCTTCGTTGCGTTCGGGCGGCAGAGTGGGATGAGCTCTGTGTTCACGGACGGCGGGTGAGGTCCATCGCGCACCCTTCCTGGACCCACGAGGACACCAGCGTGCATGCACGGGGAAGAGACCGGTCTCCCGAGGAGAGGCGCAGACGGCCCTTTAACGGCGACGGTAACGAGGCTAAATCCACGTCAGGTGTGCCTCGTCACACGCCGCCAGACCTGAACAATACCACGCCCCTCCTCTCGAACACACCCACTCCCGCCGGGAGCCTGGGTGAAGGGCGCGCGAATAAAGGACGGGTGATGGTGACGATAAAGAGGAGGGGCAGCCGACTTGTCACAATATATATGTACTGTTTATAAACTAGGGTTGCGCAATGTATTCAATTCAATTCAATTCAATTCAAGTTTATTTGTATAGCGCTTTTACAATGGCTATTGTTTCAAAGCAGCTTCACAAAAGCAAGCAAATCATTACACAACAAAAGCAAATCACTACACAGCAGGATGAATTACAATAAAATTCAAGATAGAATTAGTCCAGACGGAAGGTTAAGTTTTCCTCGACGTCATCGCAGGAAGGTCATCTCCTCACTGGGTCCACTGGAGAGGCTCGGTACCTAGATGCCTCGGGATGAAAGGATAATTAGCGTAGTGCCATTCATACTATTGGGAATCACAATGTACTGTAGCATAGGTTTATGTGAATCTTTATGAGTATGCTTTGCTAAAAGATATGTCTTTAGTCTAGACTTAAACTGAGAGAGTGTGTCTGATCCCGAACATTAGCAGGAAGGTTATTCCAGAGTTTGGGTGCCAAATGTGAAAATGCTCGACCACCTTTAGTGGACTTTGCTATACGAGGAACTACCAGGAGCCCTGAGTTTTGAGATCTTAAAGAGCGTGAAGGGTTGTAGCGAGACAGAAGGCTGGTCAGATAAATGGGGCTAAACCATTTAGAGCCTTGTAGGTCAGTAACAGTACTTTATAATCAATTCGGAAATTAACAGGCAGCCAGTGCAGGAGGATAAAACTGGGGTTATATGATCATATTTCCTTGTCCTGGTAAGAACTTGACCGGCTGCGTTCTGCACTAACTGAAGCTTGTTTATTGAAGATGCTGGACAACCAGCAAGCAGCGCATTACAGTAATCCAGTCTAGATGTCATGAACGCATGAACTAGCTTTTCTGCATCTGAGAGAGAGCATGTTTAGCAATATTTCTAAGATGAAAGTAGGCAGATTTTGTAACATGAGTGATATGGTGTTCGAAGGACAGGTTGCTGTCCAATATCACACCCAAGTCTTTAACTGTCGGAGTAACGTTTATATCACATCCATCTAATTGTAGTTTGAGCTCAGAAATTTGCTGTAAACATGAATTTGGGCCGATAAGAAGCACCTCTGTTTTATTAGAGTTTAATAGAAGAAAATTTCTAGTCATCCAGTCTTTTATGTCTTTAACACACTCTGTTAATTTAGACATTTTTGATAACTCATCAGGCTTAGATGAAATGTATAGCTGTGTGTCATCTGCATAACTGTGGAAATTAACCCCGTGCTTTCTAATAATGTTCCCCAGGGGCAGCATGTATATCGAGAACAGTAAGGGGCCTAAAACTGATCCTTGAGGCACTCCACACTTTACAGGGATTATACTAGAGCGGTCTCCGTTTATATCTACAAATTGATAACGGTCTGATAGGTATGAGTTAAACCACTTTAAAGCCTGTCCCTGTACACCAGCGGTGTTTAAACGCTCCAGGAGATTATTATGATCTATAGTGTCAAATGCAGCTGTGAGATCCAATAAAACTAGTAGCTTAGACGCAGCCTCAGTCAGAGGCTAAGAGCAGGTCATTAGTGATTTTAACTAATGCGGTTTCTGTGCTATGGTGCGGTCTAAAACCTGACTGAAACTCCTCATAGACGTCATTCATCTTTAAGAAGGAGCATAACTGCGCTGACACAACTTTTTCTAATATTTTTGATATAAATGGGAGATTTGATATCGGTCTGTAGTTAGATAGTTCATTAGGATCAAATTGTGTTTTTTTGATCAGAGGCTTAATAATTGCTAATTTGAATGGATTAGGAATGTGACCTAATGATAGGGAGGAGTTAATAATATTTAGAAGAGATTCACCAGCAGCTGGTAATATATCTTTCAGAAATTTAGTTGGAATAGGATCTAATACACATGTGGCAGATTTAGACTTATTGATTAGTTTATTTAACTCTTCCTGTCCTATGGTTGCAAAACACTGTAACTGAATTTGCTGGGTACTGAGTAAGGCTGGACTATAGGACAAAGTTAAGGGTTGATTTTCCGTTATTTTAAGTCTGATATTATCTATTTTATTAGTGAAGAATTGTATGAAGTCATTGCTACTTAACTGAGAGGGTGTGCAGCTGCGTTCTATTGCTGACCGATCATTTGTTAAGCCACTGTGCTAAATAAAATCTAGGATTGTTTTGGTTGCTTTCAATGAGTTTACGGAGGTGCTCGGCTCTGGCTGCTTTTAGTGACTGTCTATAAATGCACATATTGTCCTTGTAGGCAATTCTAAAAACCTCTAGTTTAGTCTTTCTCCACTTACGTTCTAGTGAACGAGTAGCTGTTTTTAGAGCGTGTGTATGACTATTGTACCAGGAAAATATTACATATTGTTTTAAGCATATAAACTGACAATTATGCATTATCATTCTCATTTGCACTTTTAGATAACCTTGACATCATACATATATATATTGTCACGGGCGGATGAAGCACAGCACAAACAGAGGCGTTTGAACCCCGGAGGGCACGTTTATTCAACGATATAAGTGATGCGTGAATAGTGAGCCGGTGCACAACCGCTGTCAGTGGCGTTATCTTCTGGGTGCTCGGTGCTCAGGGTGCAGTCGGTGAGTACGGCAGCGGCGAATCTTAGGGGAATTAGCTCCGTGTCGTGGTTCAAGGACTGGCTTCTAGAATACACAAAAAAAAAAAAAAAAAGTCAGAGACAGTATGTGGGAGTGTGGTCGCCACTGGAGCGCGGGCCTGACGTGGCTTATCTGGCCACCGCAAACGAGCTCCAGGTGCGGCGAGTCCGTGATCAGTGGCTTTTCCAGGTGCTCGTGGTTTAATCCCAGGGCAACGCTGATGGTAGCTCGACGCGCCCGTCACATATATATATATATATATATTGCAAATCTCATATAATATAGTGATGCCTGAAATTCACTTTTAGCATTGATTTTAGGGTCTTTTGCGTAAAAGTGAATTCTAGCCTAACAGAAAGATTTCAATTAGTAAATAATTGTTAAATATTAGGACAGATTTTGATTTGACAATCATTGTACTCTTGGAACTAGTCAGTAAAACTGACATTTTCATTGTATTAAAACCGTCAAAGCATCATACGCCTGAGCTGATCATAACGGATGGTTTCTACTTAGTCTTAAAATGTTTTTGGAAAATGTAGGACATTCTGCAAAATATAATTTTTTGGTGTTCCAAAGAAGAAAAAGTGAAATGACATCAGGGCAAATAAATGATGACAGAATTTTCATTTTCTTCCTCGAATTGTTTCCAATGCTCTGAGACAGAAAGCGAGATTGTATTGTGGTGTGAGTGATATCTGAACAGCATTTCACGCTTCTGCTGGCCCAGACTTATCTGCGTCAGCTGTGTGCTGTTGTGGGCCAAAGGGTAATGACCCAGTTGAGCTGCTCTCACCCTTGATTGGTCCTTCCCGGAGTGAGACAGCCAGCCGAGAGAGAGAAAGTGAGGCATCTGTAAAACCCTTCAATTGAGTTCCAAAAGATAGTTTGGGAGGAGCATGCTGATATAATTCCACCAATCACGACAAGGACATGTAAAATGCCTCCACACTCAATTTGACAATTCTTCTGACGTTCCTCCTCCGTCTCACCTCCTCCTTTAATTGTAATTCAGCCCAGGAGAAACTTTGAGTTGGATTTGAGTTTCATGCTCCATTGAGGACACAAATCCAAATGTTTGTTCCGTTTCATTGCTTATTCTGATTGAAATGTGAACATTTTATCGTTCTGTCTAAACATGTTCATTTGAACACTTTTAGAAACTTTTTCACTTCCTCTCTGTCTTTGATTAAAGCTTAAATCTGGGGACACAGTAAGTAACATTAAATGAATAGTCGTTCACCAAAAATGAACATTGACACACTTATGTCATTATAAACCTGTATGCATTATTTCATAATGCAATGGAATGTGATATGTAACTATTTTACATTTACAAGGACACTAAAGCTTAAAAAAAAAAATTAGGCTATAAAATATTTTAGGCATGATATTTATTTGCTATTTAATATCTCTTAGAACGACAGATCAATAAAATGGTAGAATCAAGGGATGGACATGAGTGAATCATTGAATCATTCACTCCGCTCTAAGATTCGATTCAGGCTGTTTGGAAATTTGGCATGTTTCTGTAAGTTTACTCCGAGTTGTTTTCATCGATGACACGGTGACGCTATGTAACTATAGTTGACTTAAATCTTTTTGAATAATTCATTTCAAGATCTGCTTATTTTTTTGTGATTTGAAGTCGCTGTTCGCTTAGGGTCGACGCGCTTTCTCACGCATTATTTCGTGATATCATTATTTACTGACTATCAATGCTGACTTGCCATGTTTCCAAACTCATTTACAGTCACATGCTTTGAAGCCTACTACCTTAAAGCTGTTTGGTAGGATTAACAGCGGACTGTGTGTAACATACTATGATGTAAAATGAACACAGCTTAACAGCAGCCATGTTCTGTTGCACCTGAACGTTCTGTTATTATTATTATTATTATTATTATTATTATTATTATTATTATGACATCATGTTTTGAAAAACAGTTGTGTTGTAATCTTTACTCTGTTTTAGCCATGTTGCCATGGTAATGGACATTAACATTAACAAGGTAAGTGCAGTAAACAAAAATGTATTACGATATAAAATCGCTATTTTTTCAAGTTATATACCATAAAATCAGTGCATTTCTGATACTGGTCTTCTGTGTCTCTTTTTATACGTTATACTTTATCTACATACCACTGTTTGAGCCTTTATCATGTAAATGTGGGTTGTATAACAACATCCAACTAACAAGGCAGGTTCAGTAACCCAAATGTTTATTACAAAATAAAATCATTTTTTTCATTCAAAAGCATAAAATCTGTGTATTTCTGAGACTTCTGTATTTTTTCTACATTTCATCTACATGCCACTGTTTGAGTTTTTACCGTGGTAAAAGTGGATGACAACAGTAAATTAACAAGGTATGTTGAATTACCCTAATGTTCAATGCACTACAAAATCAATGTATTTCTGATACTGGTCTTTTTGTCTGCTTGAATCTCTCCATCTACATGCCACTGTTTGAGTTTTTACCGTGGTAAAAGTGGATGCCAACGTTGAATTAACAAGGTATGTTGAATAACCCAATTGTTCAAGGCAATGTAAAATTTCAATGCATTTAATTTCAATGCACTACAAAATCAATGTATTTCTGATACTGGTCTTTTTTGTCTGCTTGAATCTCTCCATCTACATGCCTCCGCTTATGCCTTTACCGTGGTAAATATGGATGACAACCTTAAATTAAGAAGATATGTTGAATAACACAAATGTTCAATGCAATGCAAAATTTCAATGCACCGCAAAATCAGTGTACCTCTGATACTGGCCTTCTGTGTCTATTTCTATATTTCATTTAAATGCCTCTGTTTATGTCTTTACCGTGGTAAATGTGAGTAAGTTACTAACATTAACTGAACAAGGTAATTTCAGTAAAAAAAAAAAAAAACCCAAACATTCACTATAGTATAAACCAATAATTTTTCTAATTTGTATACACCATGTTCAGTTGCACCTGAACATTCTATTATTGTTATTATGACATCATGTTTTGGAACACAGTTGTGTTGTAATCTTTACTCTGTTTTAGCCACGTTGCCATGGTAATGGAAATTAACATTAACAAGGTAAGTGCAGTAAACAAAAAATGTATTACGATATAAAATCGCTTATTTTTTTCAAGTTATATACCATAAAATCAGTGCATTTCTGATACTGGTCTTCTGTGTCTCTTTTTTATACTTTATACTTTATCTACATACCACTGTTTGAGTCTTTACAGGTAAATGTGGGTTGTATAACAACATCCAACTAACAAGGCAGGTTCAGTAACCCAAATGTTTATTACAAAATAAAATCAACTTTTTTTCATTCAAAAGCATAAAATCTGTGTATTTCTAAGACTTTTTTTTTTTTTTTCTACATTTCATCCTCATGCCACTGTTTGAGTTTTTTACCGTGGTAAAAGTGGATGCCAACGTTGAATTAACAAGGTATGTTGAATAACCCAATTGTTCAATGCAATGCAAAGTCTCAATGCATTTAATTTCAATGCACCACATAATCAGTGTATTTCTGATACTGGTCTTCTGTGTCTCTTTATATATTTCATCTACATGCCACTGTTCGAGTTTTTACCATGGTAAAAAAGTGGACACAACATTAAATTAACAAGGTATGTTGAATAATCCAATTCTTTATTGCAATACAAAGTTTCAATGCATTTAATTTCAATGCACTACAAAATCCGTATATTTCTGATACTGGTCTTCTGTGTCTTTTGTATGTTTCATCCACATGCCACTGTTTGAGTTTTTACCGTGGTGAAAGTGGATGACAACATTAAATTAACAAGGTATGTTTAATAGTCTAAATTTTCAATGCAATCCAAAGTCTCAATGCATTTAATTTCAATGCACCACAAAATCTGTGTATTTCTGATACTGTTTTTTTTTCTCTGCTTGAATCTCTCCATCTACATGCCACCATTTATGTCTTTACCGTGGTAAAAGTGGATGACAACATTAAATTAAGAAGGTATGTTGAATAACCCAATTGTTCAATGCTATGCAAAGTCTCAATGCATTTAATTTCAATGCACCACAAAATCTGTGTATTTCTGATACTGGTCTTCTGTGTTCTTTGTATGTTTCATCCACATGCCACTGTTTGAGTTTTTACAGTGGTAAAAGTAGATGACAACATTAAATTAAGAAGGTATTGTGACGAATGTCCCGAGCAGCCATCAGCGTCGCCCTGGTAAACAACGAGGAGCACGTGCATGCACTCATTACAGGCTGACCGGTCTCAGCTGTCGCTCATCAGCGGGCCAGGATAAAAAGGCTACGCGGCATGCTGTCAGTGAGCTTTTGCCTCCATGACTCTTGTCCCCCCGCAGAAAGCAGCGTGTAGACTGGTCAGCTGGCACCCCACGGCACGCACTTCACTCTGCACCACGAAGAAAGAGAACGAGCACCGGAGCACGCGTATCCCACGGACCGGCACTTTCACCCGTACTTCTTTTGTCATTTTTTTGCTTTCTGGAATAAAATCCACCCTCCGGGGTTTTCACTTGAGCCCTCCTTGCTGTGTGTTTCTTCACCCCGTCACACTGGTGGAGAATGCGAGCAAGAGTGTGAAGAAACACCGGCAAGTGATCTCGTCTTTGCTTCCTTATATATATTTTTTTTTTCTCTGCCCCCTTTTAGTTTACCACGTGGTGTAGTGCTCCTCCCCCGCCATGGAGGAACTGATACAACGGCTCACCGAGGTTAGCGTCCGCCAGCAACAAATCATGGAGCACTTGGCTACTCTACAGGGCGAAGCGGAGCGGGAGCTCGCCGCCCTACGATCCGCCGCTGCCCAACAGATTCCGCTGCCGGAACCCCGAGCCCAAGCCACCAAACTGCTGCCGAAAATGTCCGTGGATGATGATCCAGAGGCGTACTTGAAAATGTTCGAGACTACAGCGAACGCAGAGGGTTGGCACCCCGAGGAGTGGGCGCGGATACTAGCCCCCCCTCTTAATCGGCGAGGCGCAGCGCGCATATTTCTCGCGTAGCGCGGCGCAGAAAGCTACCAAGAAGTGCGCCGAGAAATCCTCTCGCCGGTAGCCACGGCCCAACAGTTTCACAGCTGGGAGTATAACCCACGCCTTCCTGCCCCGTGCAAGCAGCCGAGCTCACGCACTCGCCCAACACTGGCTTCTAGACGGGTCCCAACCACAGGTCAGGTGGTGGAGCGCGTGGTAGTGGATTGATTTTTGAGAGGCCTTACCGCGCGCCACAGACAGGGGTCAAAATGCGGAACCCAGCCACAACCAACGAGCTCGCCGAGGCAGTGGAACTGGCGGACGCGCCCAATATCGGGAGCCTGGGGAGAGAGCGCTGCCTTTTCCCGGAGGGTGGTCCAGGAGCGATGCGCGCCAGAGGGCAGGTTGAGACCAGTCAGCAGGCCGGCGGTTCCTCTCCACGTGATGAACCCATGCCAACGGAAGATCCGCACCCCCTGCACCTGCATGGCTGGCCGGCTGCATCGGCACCACGAGCTGCCCAAGGGGGCTCCGGAGGCCAAGGTCCAGGTGAACGGGAAATCCTTCCGGCTCTGCTGGACTCGGGCAGCACAGTCACCCTGGTGCGCCGCAAACATCCTGGCCCCTGCACGGAGAAGAAGAAGAAACTCCTTCCCATCACCTGTGTGCACGGGACACTCTGCAAGTTCTGGCTCGACGCGTTGATATCTCGGCCAAGCCAGGGACCTGGACAGTGGAAGTCGGGTGGTGAAGG
The DNA here is from genome assembly GCF_018831695.1 of Puntigrus tetrazona. Classification (NCBI taxonomy): domain Eukaryota; kingdom Metazoa; phylum Chordata; class Actinopteri; order Cypriniformes; family Cyprinidae; genus Puntigrus; species Puntigrus tetrazona. Next base: position 199,282 of record NW_025048303.1, on the reverse strand, counting down.
ACCTACCAGTACCAATCCTGTTGGGAAAGGACTGGCCGGGATTTGATCACCTGCTCGCCGCCGCCACTCAGCCTGCCGACCCCAGTGGGAACCGCCAACAACCACGGCCAGCCCGCGTGCCACGGACACGCCCGGCATTACTGGCCTCAGACAGTGGGAGAGAAGAGAGACCCCTCCCAGAGTTCTAACCTGTTTTTTGATGTGTTCCAACAGGTATCTGGGGGGGGGCTCATTCGCCAAGGCCCAAAAGGAAGACGACCGCCTTAAACACTGTTGGCCGCAGAAGTGCGTTTGTAGTAGGGACAGGACGTGCAGCCAAGGCCCCATCCTCTCCCACATTTTGTGGTGAAAAATGGCCTGTTGTACTGTGTCGCCCAGCGGAGGGGGAGGAGAAGCTGCTGTTGGTTGTCCCAAAAACAAAGACTGAGGCAATATTAGAGCTGGGCCACTCCCATCCGATGGCCGGACACCTTGGGGCCGCCAACACGGCGCAAAGAATTCGGGACTGGTTTCACTGGCCAGGTCTCGATGCTGAGGTGAAACGGTTCTGCCAGGCCTGCCCGACGACGCCAGCTAACGACGCCGCACTCTTCCCCAGTCCTCTCATTCCGCTACCCATCATCGATGTGCCCTTCGAGCGCGATCGATGGACCTAGTGGGGCCGTTGTCGAAGTCCGCCCGGGACACGAACACGCGCTGGTTATCGCCGACCACGCCACCCGCTTCCCGAGAAGGTACCCTCCGAAGGCCACCGCGAAGGCAATCGCCAAGGAGCTGTTCCTCCTCTTCAGCCGGTCGGCATACCAGCCGAGATCCTGACCGATCAAGGTACCCCTTCATGTCCCGCTAATGGCTGACCTCTGCCGGCTGCTGCAAGTAAAACAGTTGAGGACCACGGTCTACCACCCACAGATAGACGGCCTGGTTGAGAGGTTCAACCAGACACTCAAACAGATGCTCCGACATGTGGTGGCCGAAGACAGACGGGACTGGGACTTGATGCTGCCGTGATATACTCTTCGGCATCCGGGAGGTTCCCAAGCCTCAACGGGTTCACGCCTTCAAACTCCTCTTTGGCCGACAGCCTCGGGCCTCCTGGACGCCGCCAAGGAGGCCTGGGAGCAGCAGCCGGCAGCCCATCCTACCGCTGTGGAGCACGCCAAGAAGATGAGGGACCGGATAGACCGCGCCATGCCATTAGTCCGGGACCACCTGTGTAAAGCTCAACAGGCCCAACAACGAGACTACAACCGGGCAGCCCAACCACGGGAATTCCAGCCCGGTGACAAGGTCTTGGTCCTCGCTCCTCACGGCCCGCCTTGCGACTACCAGTCCCGTGGTTGTTGACACCAACCCCATCTTTCGGCTGCCCAGAAGGGGGAGCTCCAGCACCTGGTCGGTCAGTTCTCGGACGTGTTCTCCCCTAGCCCTGGGCGGACCTACGTCATCGAAAGCACGAGATCCGGACGCCCCTGGAGTTATCGTCCGCAGCGCCCTACTGCGTGTCCCGGAGGCTCGCCGGCAGGCTATCGAGGAGGAAATACAACAAATGCTCAAATTGGGGGTAATCGACCCATCCCGTAGCCCGTGGTCCAGTCCTATAGTGATGGTGCCAAAACCCGACGGCTCCCTCCGCTTCTGCAACGATTTCCGCCGGTTGAACGAGGTCTCCGAGTTTGACGGGTACCCCATGCCCCGTGTGGACGAGTTGTTGGACCGACTGGGAAGGGCCCGCACATCTCTACACTTGACCTGACGTAAAGGCTACTGGCAGGTACCCTCTCTAAGTCCTCAAGACCTAAAACTGCATTTTCTACCCCTAGCGGACACTGGCAATACCGGACCCTTCCCTTCGGACTTCACGGGGCCCCCGCAACCTTCCAGCGTATGATGGACGTTGTCCTCCCTCCCCATCAGAGCTACGCCGCGGCCTGTCTGGACGACGTTGTCATCCACTCGGAGACCTGGGAGGACCACCCAGAGCGCTGCGGAGGGTGCTGTCCGAACTCCGGAGGGCTGGGCTCACAGCCAACCCCAGGAAATGTCACCTGGCACTGTCTGAAGCAAGGTACCTGGGTTAGCACCAAGTCGGGAGGGCCTTATCCGGCCCCAGGAAGACAAGGTGGAAGCGGTCAAGAATGCCCCGAGGCCCCTCACCAAAACCCAGGTACGAGCCTTTCTGGGGTTGGCGGGCTACTATCGTTGTTTTATCCCCAACTTCTCCTCTTTAGCCGCCCCTGACGGACCCAACCAGGAAGGGGCAGCCGGAGAAGATAAAGTGGACACCGAGACCGAGGAGGCGTTCGAAGATCGAGAAGGCGCTAACATCGGAACCGGTCCTTCGAAAGTGCCGGATTTCAGCTGCCCCTTTCTGTTACAGACGGATGCCTCCGATACACGGGTTGGGGCAGTTCTCTCCCAAACCGGGAGGGCGAGGAGCATCCGGTCTTATACACCAGTCGGAAGCTGTCCCCAGCCGAGAGAAACTACGCGCGGTAGAAAAGGAGGCCCTGGCCCTTGTCCGAAGTTCACCTCTCACCGACCACGCCCCACTGCAATGGATGGCCCGGCCAAGGAAACCAACGCGAGGGTGACCTGGTGGTTCCTAGCGCTCCAGGACTTCAACTTTGTTGTGCGCCACCGAGCTGGAGCGGCGAACGCCAATGCGGACGGGCCCTCTCGGATCTGGGCAGCCGCGCAGGTCTGTCAGGGTCACCCCGCCCACCCCTGGCTTCTCCCTAACGGCACGTTTCATTTCAGGACCAGGACGACACTTAGGGGAGGTGACGAGCGCCCCGAGCAGCCATCAGCGCCGCCCTGGTAAACAACGAGGAGCACGTGCATGCACTCATTACAGGCTGACCGGTCTCAGCTGTCGCCATCAGCGGCCAGGATAAAAAGGCTACGCAGCATGCTGTCAGTGAGCTTTTGCCTCCATGAACTCTAACGCTAACTTTAACGACTCTTCTCTTGTCCCCCCGCAGAAAGCAGCGTGTAGACTGGTCAGCCGGCACCCCACGGCACGCACTTCACTCTGCACCACGAAGAAAGAGAACGAGCACCGGAGCACGCGTATCCCACGGACCGGCACTTTCACCCGTACTTCTTTTGTCATTTTTTTGCTTTCTGGAATAAAATCCACCCTCCGGGATTTTCACTTGAGCCCTCCTTGCTGTGTGTTTCTTCACCCCGTCACAGTATGTTGAATAACCCAATTGTTTAATGCAATGCAAAGTCGCAATGAATTTAATTTCAATGCACCACAAAATCTGTGTATTTCTGATACTGTTTTTTTTTTTCTCTGCTTGAATCTCTCCATCTACATGCCACCGTTTATGTCTTTACCGTGGTAAATGTTGATGACAACATTAAATTAACAAGGTATGTTGAATAACACAAATGTTAAATGCAATGCAAAGTCTCAATGCATTTAATTTCAATGCACCACAAAATCTGTGTACTTCTGATACTGGTCTTCTGTGACTCTTTATATATTTCATCTACATAAAAGTGTTTGAGTTTTTACCATGGTAAAAGTGGATGACAACATTAAATTAAGAAGGTACGTTGAATAACCCAATTGTTCAATGCAATGCAAAGTCTCAATGCATTTAATTTCAATGCACGACAAAATCTGTGTATTTCTGATACTGGTCTTTTTTTCTCTGCTTCAATCTCTCCAACTACATGCCACCGCTTATGTCTTTACTGTGGTAAATGTGGATGACAACATTAAATTAAGAAGGTATGTTGAATAACCCAATTGTTCAATGCAATGCAAAGTCTCAATGCATTTAATTTCAATGCACCACAAAATCTGTGAATTTGTCATACTGGTCTTCTGTGACTCTTTATATATTTCATCTACATGCCACTGTTTGAGTTTTTACCATGGTAAAAGTGGATGACAACATTAAATTAAGAAGGTATGTTGAATAACCCAATTGTTCAAAGCAATGCAAAGTCTCAATGCATTTAATTTCAATGCACTACAAAATCTGTGTATTTCTGATACTGGTCTTCTGTGTCTTTGTTTATTTAAACGGGAGTTTTTATCGCCTTTAGCTGAAATGGAGTGATCAACGTGGTCGCTGTGCGATACTGATACCCTGTTCTCCGAACTACTAAGCGAATGAAATCAAATAAAGTCCACCACATCCACTCTCCTGTAAATGGACAGTGAAAAGGTTTGTCGGTCTGACATAGAGTGTCAGTAATGTACGACCACGTTAAACAGTCCATTTCCAGCTAAAGGCGATAAAAACACCCAATGACATGAACAAAGAAACGCCGTTCAGAGCGATCACGTGTCAAACAAACTAAAACTAAAAGTAAAAAAAAAAACTATAACAAGTAAAATGAAATAAAAACGGAATCAAATATTAAACAACGCAAACATAGACCAATTGAGTTCAACGAATCATTGATCCTGAAGACATGGATCAGCATGTTCAGGTCGTTTGATTAGGGTCAGAGCTGAAATTTACAGGAGAGTGGATGTGGTGGATCTTATTTGAGGATTCCTGATGCAGGAAAAGGCAAATACGAATTTTGTAGTCAGGCACCCCGAGAGGAAACAAATGGGGGCCTAATGTCGAAGGACTTAAAGCGGCCGTGCCTAGGATTTCTTTAAACGAATAAATAATTAGCTCTTCGGTTGATTCTTGAATTTGTTTATTTATTTATTTATTTTTTCCCCGGTGCAGTTTGCATTCAAGCGGTTGGACTGACAAACAAGACTGGCAACCTCTCAAGTCGAAGAGAAGGGCCCGAGTTGCAAAGGAACGTGCAGCTCTAAAGAGGTCGCTGTAGAGAGAGAGAGAAGGTCTGTCTATCGCTCCTGGAGGAGAAAGCAAGAATGACGACGTTGAGCTGTCCTCCGTCACAGCGACGAAGCAGAAAGGCGGCACAGAGAAGGGCAAAGCAAAGCAGCAGCAAATGTAAAAGGGTAAAGGAGCGAGCCAAAACAGTCGGCCCCCGGAGAAGAGCGCTCGCTGACTGGTGAAGGAAAAGCAAAAGCTTACAGCACCTGGTATTCCCAGGCGGTCTCCCATCCAAGTACTAACCAGGCCCGCCCTGCTTAGCTTCCGAGATCGGACGAGATCGGGCGTGCTCAGGGTGGTATGGCGTGAGCGAAAGCAGCTCGCGAACGCGAGCTATTTAAAGAAGGCACCGGCAGCAGGCCAAAGACGCACACCAGCTTTTCCACTCCACTCTTTTCATGTCTTCTGCAACTCTTCGACATTGTCTGCCCGAGAAAAAGGCGCCCCACCGCAAACTTGGCCGGAGCGCGCGGCGTTTCGCCGCCCCTCACCACGCCAAAACAACACGCCCATTTCCCTTCTTTTTCACGCCTTCGTCCCTACATCAATGCCTTCCTTCCTTAATAAATCAACTCACATTAATTCAGTTGGAAGACAAACATCGCTGACGCCATGAGCCACACTGAGTGCAAGTAAACGCAAGTCTATTTCTCAACGATATCAAATTAATCAGGCACCTTTATTTACATTTCAACCATATCCTGTCAAAGCACTCAACGCTATACAATTCGGAGCACAGAGTGTCAGTAATGTACAACCACCACGATGAACACTCCATTTCCAGCTAAAGGCGATCAAAACACCCATCGACATGAACAAAGAAACGCTGCTCGAGCGATCACCTGGCAAACAAACTAAAACTTCTAAAAGTTCTTTCACACGAACAAAATTAAATAAAACCTTTGACACCTGTTTAGAAATCGTAAAAACTAAATAAATAAATAAAAACACCCACTGACATGAATAAAGAAACACCGCTCGGAGTGATCACGTGTCAAACAAACTAAAAGTTAAAAAAACTAAAAACTACAACAAGTAAAATGAAATAAAAACGGAATCAATTATTAAACAATGCAAACATAGACCAATTGAGTTCAACGAATCGTTGATCCTGAAGACATGGATCAGCATGTTCAGGTCGTTTGATTAGGGTCAGAGCTGAAATTTACAGGAGAGTGGATGTGGTGGATCTTATTTGAGGATTCCTGACGCAGGAAAAGGCAAATACGGATTTTGTAGTCAGGCACCCCGAGAGGAAACAAATGGGGGCCTAATGTCGAAGGACTTAAAGCGGCCGTGCCTCAGGATTTCTTTAAACGAATAAATAATTAGCTCTTCGGTTGATTCTTGAATTTCTTAAATCATTTGTTTATTTATTTATTTTTTCCCGGTGCAGTTTGCATTCAAGCCGTTGGACTGACAAACAAGACTGGCAACCTCTCAAGTCGAAGAGAAGGGCCCGAGTTGCAAAGGAACGTGCAGCTCTAAAGAGGTCGCTGTAGAGAGAGAGAGAGAAGGTCTGTCTATCGCTCCTGGAGGAGAAAGCAAGAATGACGACGTTGAGCTGTCCTCCGTCACAGCGACGAAGCAGAAAGGCGGCACAGAGAAGGGCAAAGCAAAGCAGCAGCAAATGTAAAAGGGTAAAGGAGCGAGCCAAAACAGTCGGCCCCTGGAGAAGAGCGCTCGCTGACTGGTGAAGGAAAAGCAAAAGCTTACAGCACCTGGTATTCCCAGGCAGTCTCCCATCCAAGTACTAACCAGGCCCGCCCCTGCTTAGCTTCCGAGATCGGGCGTGCTCAGGGTGGTATGGCCGTAAGCGAAAGCAGCCCGCGAATGCGAGCTATTTAAAGAAGGCACCGGCAGCAGGCCAAAGACGCACACCAGCTTTTCCACTCCACTCTTTTCATGTCTTCTGCAACTCTTCGACATTGTCTGCCCGAGAAAAAGGCGCCCCACCGGCAAACTTGGCCGGAGCGCGGCGTTTCCGCCGTCCCTCACCACGCCAAAACAACACGTCCATTTCCCCTTCTTTTCACGCCTTCGTCCCTACATCAATTCCTTCCTTCCTTAATAAGTCAACTCACATTAATTCAGTTGGAAGACAAACATCGCTGACGCCACGAGCCACACTGAGTGCAAGTAAACGCAAGTCTATTTCTCAACGATATCAAATTAATCAGGCACCTTTATTTACATTTCAACCATATCCTGTCAAAGCACTCAACGCTATACAATTCGGAGCACAGAGTGTCAGTAATGTACAACCACCACGATGAACACTCCATTTCCAGCTAAAGGCGATCAAAACACCCATCGACATGAACAAAGAAACGTCGTTCGAGCGATCACCTGGCAAACAAACTAAAACTTCTAAAAAAGTTCTTTCACACGAACAAAATTAAATAAAACCTTTGACACCTGTTTAGAAATCGTAAAAACTAAATAAATCAATAAAAACACCCACTGACATGAATAAAGAAACACCGCTCGGAGTGATCACGTGTCAAACAAACTAAAAGTAAAAAAACTAAAAACTACAACAAGTAAAATGAAATAAAAACGGAATCAATTATTAAACAATGCAAACATAGACCAATTGAGTTCAACGAATCGTTGATCCTGAAGACATGGATCAGCATGTTCAGGTCGTTTGATTAGGGTCAGAGCTGAAATTTACAGGAGAGTGGATGTGGTGGATCTTATTTGAGGATTCCTGATGCAGGAAAAGGCAAATACGGATTTTGTAGTCAGGCACCCCGAGAGGAAACGAATGGGGGCCTAATGTCGAAGGACTTAAAGTTGCCGTGCCTAGGATTTCTTTAAACGAATAAATAATTAGCTCTTCAGTTGATTCTTGAATTTCTTAAATCATTTGTTTATTTATTTATTTTTTCCCGGTGCAGTTTGCATTCAAGCGGTTGGACTGACAAACAAGACTGGCAACCTCTCAAGTCGAAGAGAAGGGCCCGAGTTGCAAAGGAACGTGCAGCTCTAAAGAGGTCGCTGAAGAGAGAGAGAGAAGGTCTGTCTATCGCTCCCTGGAGGAGAAAGCAAGAATGACGACGTTGAGCTGTCCTCCGTCACAGCGACGAAGCAGAAAGGCGGCACAGAGAAGGGCAAAGCAAAGCAGCAGCAAATGTAAAAGGGTAAAGGAGTGAGCCAAAACAGTCGGCCCCTGGAGAAGAGCGCTCGCTGACTGGTGAAGGAAAAGCAAAAGCTTACAGCACCTGGTATTCCCAGGCGGTCTCCCATCCAAGTACTAACCAGGCCCGCCCCTGCTTAGCTTCCGAGATCGGACGAGATCGGGCGTGCTCAGGGTGGTATGGCCGTAAGCGAAAGCAGCCCGCGAAAGCAGCCCGCGAAAGCAGCCCGCGAAAGCAGCCCGCGAATGCGAGCTATTTAAAGAAGGCACCGGCAGCAGGCCAAAGACGCACACCAGCTTTTCCACTCCACTCTTTTCATGTCTTCTGCAACTCTTCGACATTGTCTGCCCGAGAAAAAGGCGCCCCACCGCAAACTTGGCCGAGCGCGCGGCGCTTTTCCGCCGCCCTCACCACGCCAAAACAACACGTCCATTTCCCCTTCTTTTTCACGCCTTCGTCCCTACATCAATGCCTTCCTTCCTTAATAAATCAACTCACTTTAATTCAGTTGGAAGACAAACATCGCTGACGCTGCGAGCCACACTGAGTGCAAGTAAACGCAAGTCTATTTCTCAACGATATCAAATTAATCAGGCACCTTTATTTACATTTCAACCATATCCTGTCAAAGCACTCAACGCTATACAATTCGGAGCACAGAGTGTCAGTAATGTACAACCACCACGATGAACACTCCATTTCCAGCTAAAGGCGATCAAAACACCCATCGACATGAACAAAGAAACGTCGTTCGAGCGATCACCTGGCAAACAAACTAAAACTTCTAAAAGTTCTTTCACACGAACAAAATTAAATAAAACCTTTGACACCTGTTTAGAAATCGTAAAAACTAAATAAATCAATAAAAAACACCCACTGACATGAATAAAGAAACACCGTTCGGAGTGATCACGTGTCAAACAAACTAAAAGTTAAAAAAACTAAAAACTACAACAAGTCAAATGAAATAAAAACGGAATCAATTATTAAACAATGCAAACATAGACCAATTGAGTTCAACGAATCGTTGATCCTGAAGACATGGATCAGCATGTTCAGGTCGTTTGATTAGGTCAGAGCTGAAATTTACAGGAGAGTGGATGTGGTGGATCTTATTTGAGGATTCCTGACGCAGGAAAAAAGGCAAATACGGATTTTGTAGTCAGGCACCCGAGAGGAAACGAATGGGGGCCTAATGTCGAAGGACTTAAAGCGGCCGCGTGCCTAGGATTTCTTTAAACGAATAAATAATTAGCTCTTCGGTTGATTCTTGAATTTCTTAAATCATTTGTTTATTTATTTATTTTTTCCCGGTGCAGTTTGCATTCAAGCGGTTGGACTGACAAACAAGACTGGCAACCTCTCAGTCAAGTCGAAGAGAAGGGCCCGAATTGCAAAGGAACGTGCAGCTCTAAAGAGGTCGCTGTAGAGAGAGAGAAGGTCTGTCTATCGCCCCTGGAGGAGAAAGCAAGAATGACGACGTTGAGCTGTCCTCCGTCACAGCGACGAAGCAGAAAGGCGGCACAGAGAAGGGCAAAGCAAAGCAGCAGCAAATGTAAAAGGGTAAAGGAGCGAGCCAAAACAGTCGGCCCCTGGAGAAGAGCGCCGCTGACTGGTGAAGGAAAAGCAAAGCTTACAGCACCTGGTATTCCCAGGCGGTCTCCCATCCAAGTACTAACCAGGCCCGCCCCTGCTTAGCTTCCGAGATCGGACGAGATCGGGCGTGCTCAGGGTGGTATGGCCGTAAGAGAAAGCAGCCCGCGAAAGCAGCTCATGAAAGCAGCCCGCGAATGCGAGCTATTTAAAGAAGGCAACGGCAGCAGGCCAAAGACGCACACCAGCTTTTCCACTCCACTCTTTTCATGTCTTCTGCAACTCTTCGACATTGTCTGCCCGAGAAAAAGGCGCCCCACCGGCAAACTTGGCCGGAGCGCGGCGTTTCCGCCGTCCCTCACCACGCCAAAACAACACGTCCATTTCCCCTTCTTTTCACGCCGTCCCTACATCAATTCCTTCCTTCCTTAATAAATCAACTCACATTAATTCAGTTGGAAGACAAACATCGCTGACGCCATGCGAGCCACACTGAGTGCAAGTAAACGCAAGTCTATTTCTCAACGATATCAAATTAATCAGGCACCTTTATTTACATTTCAACCATATCCTGTCAAAGCACTCAACGCTATACAATTCGGAGCAAAATTCAAATTCAAATTCAAATTTTATTTGTCACATACACATACATACATGGTACGACATGCAGTGAAATGTTCTTTACAACCGTCCAGCATCAAAATAGAAACAAAATTTAAATGTATATATAAATATAAAATATAAGAAATATATATAAAAAGAAGTGTGCAAAGTAGAATATAAAAAAATAAATAAAATAGAATATAAATATAAAGTATAAGATATAAAGTGTAAAGTGTAAGTGTAAAGTGGCTGTGCAATGTCCAGTGCAAAGTGGCTAGTGCAATTGTCCAAATGTAAGTGGTGAGTATCTGGGGAAAGAGGGGTGAACATGGGAATTCCGGTATTTAGGTGCTGGGTGTTCTCTGGTTCAGACTCGAATGGCCTGCGGGAAGAAGCTCCTCTTCATTCTCTCTGTGTTTACCTTCAGGGAACGAAAGCGCTTTCCTGAACGCAGCAGAGAAAAGAGTCCATTGTTGGGATGGCTGAGGTCTTCCACGATCTTCCTGGCCCTGGTACAGCACCGCTTGTTGTAGATGTGCTGCAGCACAGGGAGCTCAGTGCGGATGGTGCGCTCAGCTGACCGCACCACCTTTTGGAGAGCTCGCCTGTCCTGCATGGTGCTGTTTCCAAACCAGGAGGTGATGTTTCCCGTCAGGACACTCTCGATGGTGCAGGTGTAAAAGTTCCTGAGCACCTGAGATGGGAGTCTGAAGTCCCTTAAAGCGCCTCAGATGGTATAGGCGCTGCCGGGCCTTCTTCACCAGGGTGTTGATGTGACAGGACCAAGACAGGTCCTGCGTGATGTGAATACCCAGGTACCGAAACTGTCCACTCTCTCCACTGGGGTCCCGTCGATCTTGATGGGATGGTAAGAGCGCACCTGCTTCGTGCTGAAGTCCACTATTAACTCCTTTGTTTTGCTGACGTTCAGGAGAAGATTGTTCTCCTGACACCATCTCTCCAGGTTGTTGATCTCCTGAAGGTAGGCCATCTCATCGTTGTTGGAGATCAGGCCCACCACGACAGTGTCGTCAGCAAATTTAATGATGGTGGTGGAGTTTGTAGTGGCCACACAGTCATGTGTGTACAGCGAGTACAGCAGGGGGCTCAGAACACAACCCTGAGGGGCTCCAGTGCTGAGAGTGAGGGAGGATGAGGTGTGTTTTCCCATCCGTACGGCTTGTGGTCTGTCGGTCAGGAAGTTGGTGATCCAGTGACGCAGGGATGGGCTGAGTCCCAGGACCTCCAACTTCGAGGTGAGCGTGGAGGGAACTATGGTGTTGAACGCTGAACTATAGTCCACGAACAGCATTTTCACATAGTTCCCTTTCCTAAAATCCAGGTGGCTTGTGGTTTGTGTGGAGGAGGTGTGTGATGGCATCCTCCGTGAGACCGGTTTTGGTGGTAAGCAAACTGTAGTGGGTCGAGTGTGTCCGGTAGTGATGCGGTGATGAAGTCTCTGACGAGTCTCTCAAGCACTTCATCACTACAGACGTCAGAGCTACAGGGCGGTAATCATTAAGGCAAGATGGTTGAGGTTTCTTCGGCACAGGAACAATGATGGACTCTTTGAAACACGAGGGGACTACAGACTGTTTCAGGGAGAGATTAAATATCTCAGTGAACACCGGTGCTAGCTGGTCAGCACAGGCTCTCAGAACCCGACCTGTGATGCCGTCAGGTCCTGCTGCCTTCCTGGTGTTCACTCTCCTGAATGCCCTCCTTACGTGCGTGCTCGAAATGGTGAACGCGATTTCCTCTCCGGCTCTCTCGGCGTGCGTGCTGTTCATCATGCCGCTAGCGGCGCTAGCGTGATTAGCTGCAGCCTCGAAACGAGCATAAAGGTGTTTAGCTCGTCTGCCAGAGAAGCATCCGCTCTCCACTCTGGAGGTTGGCATTTTATAGTCCGTGATGTTTCTCAGTCCCTGCCAAAGGCTCCTAGAGTCACTGTGTTGAAACTGTGACTCAAGTTTCCTCCCGTAGCGCCTCTTTGCCTCCTTTACCGCTCTGCGCGCACGCCGTATGACGCAGCCTTGTATTCAGACATATCCCGTTGACAATCCCGTATTATAGGCTGCGGAGCAGGATCTCAGAGAGTCGCGGATAGTTTTGTCTACCCACGGCTTCTGGTTGGGAAACGCCCTGAGTTTCCCCTGAGTTTCCCACCTAGTTTCCCCGATGAATCCCACCACCGCTTCCGTGAACACGTTGACGCGTCCTCGGAGCTACACCTGAACATGGCCCAGTCTGCGTCATCCAAAGCGTCCTGCAGAGCGGCCACCGAATGGTCAGTCCAGCGTGACACCTCCTCTGTACCGGGCTTCCTGTTTCAGCCTCTGTTTGTAAACAGGTACAAGGAAAATGGCGGCATGGTCCGATTTACCAAACGGTGGGCATGATTTTGCCTTGTATTTGTCTCTGAAGGGTGTGTAACAGTGATCCAGTGTCCTTTCGCCCCTGGTGGGCAGGTGATGTGCTGGTGAAAGTTCGGCAGTGCGCGCTTGAGGTTTGCACTGTTAAAATCCCCAGCACTATGAGTGCGGCGTCCGGTGTTGTGACTGGTGTGTTGTGAGGTGGTCGTGTAAATCCCATATTGCAGCGTCCGTGTCCGCTTGAGGTGGAATATAAACGGCGCTGACTATGACCGAGCTGAATTCCGTGGAAGATAGAAAGGGCGACATTTGATGGTCAGAAGTTCCAGGTTTGGTGTGCAGGAGCGTGAGAGAAGAACAACGCTCGCGCTGTCGCACCAGCGGTTGTTCACCATCAGACACACTCCACCTCCCCGTGTCTTCCCCGACTCCATTGTTCTGTCCATGCGGTAAACGGAGAAAAACTCGGCCGGTTGTATGGCGTGGTCCGGTACCGCTGGGTTCAGCCATGTCTCGGTGAAGCAGAGGAGGTTGCAGTCCCGAATGTCTCTCTGGAACTTGATCCTTGCCCTGAGGTCATCGAGCTTGTTTTCCAGAGACTGGACGTTGGCTAACAGGACACTAGGTAGGGGAGCGCGGTGTGAGCGTGCCCTCAACCTGTTCCTGACGCCGGCTCGTTTCCCTCGTGGACGCCGGTGCGGGTCAGTAATGTACAACCACCACGATGAACACTCCATTTCCAGCTAAGGGCGATCAAAACACAGAGTGTCAGTAATGTACAACCACCACGATGAACACTCCATTTCCAGCTAAAGGCGATCAAAACACCCATCGACATGAACAAAGAAACGTCGTTCGGAGCGATCACCTGGCAAACAAACTAAAACTTCTAAAAGTTCTTTCACACGAACAAAATTAAATAAAACCTTTGACACCTGTTTAGCAATCGTAAAAACTAAATAAATCAATAAAAAACACCCACTGACATGAATAAAGAAACACGTTCGGAGTGATCACGTGTCAAACAAACTAAAAGTTAAAAAAACTAAAAACTACAACAAGTCAAATGAAATAAAAACGGAATCAATTATTAAACAATGCAAACATAGACCAATTGAGTTCAACGAATCGTTGATCCTGAAGACATGGATCAGCATGTTCAGGTCGTTTGATTAGGTCAGAGCTGAAATTTACAGGAGAGTGGATGTGGTGGATCTTATTTGAGGATTCCTGACGCCGGAAAAGGCAAATACGGATTTTGTAGTCAGGCACCCCGAGAGGAAACAAATGGGGGCCTAACGTCGAAGGACTTAAAGCGGCCGTGCCTAGGATTTCTTTAAACGAATAAATAATTAGCTCTTCGGTTGATTCTTGAATTTCTTAAATCATTTGTTTATTTATTTATTTTTTCCCCGGTGCAGTTTGCATTCAAGCGGTTGGACTGACAAACAAGACTGGCAACCTCTCAAGTCGAAGAGAAGGGCCCGAATTGCAAAGAACGTGCAGCTCTAAAGAGGTCGCTGTAGAGAGAGAGAGAGAAGGTCTGTCTATCGCTCCCTGGAGGAGAAAGCAAGAATGACGACGTTGAGCTGTCCTCCGTCACAGCGACGAAGCAGAAAGGCGGCACAGAGAAGGGCAAAGCAAAGCAGCAGCAAATGTAAAAGGGTAAAGGAGCGAGCCAAAACAGTCGGCCCCTGGAGAAGAGCGCCGCTGACTGGTGAAGGAAAAGCAAAGCTTACAGCACCTGGTATTCCCAGGCGGTCTCCCATCCAAGTACTAACCAGGCCCGCCCCTGCTTAGCTTCCGAGATCGGACGAGATCGGGCGTGCTCAGGGTGGTATGGCCGTAAGAGAAAGCAGCCCGCGAAAGCAGCCCGCGAAAGCAGCCCGCGAATGCGAGCTATTTAAAGAAGGCAACGGCAGCAGGCCAAAGACGCACACCAGCTTTTCCACTCCACTCTTTTCATGTCTTCTGCAACTCTTCGACATTGTCTGCCCGAGAAAAGGCGCCCACGGCAAACTTGGCGGAGCGCGGCGTTTCCGCCGTCCCTCACCACGCCAAAACAACACGTCCATTTCCCCTTCTTTTTCACGCCTTCGTCCCTACATCAATTCCTTCCTTCCTTAATAAATCAACTCACATTAATTCAGTTGGAAGACAAACATCGCTGACGCTGCGAGCCACACTGAGTGCAAGTAAACGCAAGTCTATTTCTCAACGATATCAAATTAATCAGGCACCTTTATTTACATTTCAACCATATCCTGTCAAAGCACTCAACGCTATACAATTCGAGACAAAATTCAAATTCAAATTCAAATTTTATTTGTCACATACACATACATACATGGTACGACATGCAGTGAAATGTTCTTTACAACCGTCCAGCATCAAAATAGAAACAAAATTTAAATGTATATATAAATATAAAATATAAGAAATATATATAAAAAGAAGTGTGCAAAGTAGAATATAAAAAAATAAATAAAATAGAATATAAATATAAAGTATAAGATATAAAGTGTAAAGTGTAAGTGTAAAGTGGCTGTGCAATGTCCAGTGCAAAGTGGCTAGTGCAATTGTCCAAATGTAAGTGGTGAGTATCTGGGGAAAGAGGGGTGAACATGGGAATTCCGGTATTTAGGTGCTGGGTGTTCTCTGGTTCAGACTCCGAATGGCCTGCATGGAAGAAGCTCCTCTTCATTCTCTCTGTGTTTGCCTTCAGGGAAGAAAGCGCTTTCCTGAACGCAGCAGAGAAAAGAGTCCATTGTTGGGATGGCTGAGGTCTTCCACGATCTTCCTGGCCCTGGTACAGCACCGCTTGTTGTAGATGTGCTGCAGCACAGGGAGCTCAGTGCGGATGGTGCGCTCAGCTGACCGCACCACCTTTTGGAGAGCTCGCCTGTCCTGCATGGTGCTGTTTCCAAACCAGGAGGTGATGTTTCCCGTCAGGACACTCTCGATGGTGCAGGTGTAAAAGTTCCTGAGCACCTGAGATGGGAGTCTGAAGTCCCTTAAGCGCCTCAGATGGTATAGGACGCTGCCGGGCCTTCTTCACCAGGGTGTTGATGTGACAGGACCAAGACAGGTCCTGCGTGATGTGAATACCCAGGTACCGGAAACTGTCCACTCTCTCCACTGGGGTCCCGTCGATCTTGATGGGATGGTAAGAGCGCACCTGCTTCGTGCTGAAGTCCACTATTAACTCCTTTGTTTTGCTGACGTTCAGGAGAAGATTGTTCTCCTGACACCATCTCTCCAGGTTGTTGATCTCCTGAAGGTAGGCCATCTCATCGTTGTTGGAGATCAGGCCCACCACGACAGTGTCGTCGCCAGCAAATTTAATGATGGTGGTGGAGTTTGTAGTGGCCACACAGTCATGTGTGTACAGCGAGTACAGCAGGGGCTCAGAACACAACCCTGAGGGGCTCCAGTGCTGAGAGTGAGGGAGGATGAGGTGTGTTTTCCCATCCGTACGGCTTGTGGTCTGTCGGTCAGGAAGTTGGTGATCCAGTGACGCAGGGATGGGCTGAGTCCCAGGACCTCCAACTTCGAGGTGAGCGTGGAGGGAACTATGGTGTTGAACGCTGAACTATAGTCCACGAACAGCATTTTCACATAGTTCCCTTTCCTAAAATCCAGGTGGCTTGTGGTTGTGTGGAGGAGGTGTGTGATGGCATCCTCCGTAGACCGGTTTTGGTGGTAAGCAAACTGTAGTGGGTCGAGTGTGTCCGGTAGTGATGCGGTGATGAAGTCTCTGACGAGTCTCTCAAGCACTTCATCACTACAGACGTCAGAGCTACAGGGCGGTAATCATTAAGGCAAGATGGTTGAGGTTTCTTCGGCACAGGAACAATGATGGACTCTTTGAAACACGAGGGGACTACAGACTGTTTCAGGGAGAGATTAAATATCTCAGTGAACACCGGTGCTAGCTGGTCAGCACAGGCTCTCAGAACCCGACCTGTGATGCCGTCAGGTCCTGCTGCCTTCCTGGTGTTCACTCTCCTGAATGCCCTCCTTACGTCGTGGCTCGAAATGGTGAACGCGATTTCTCTCCGGCTCTCTCGGCGCGTGCGTGCTGTTCATCATGCCGCTAGCGGCGCTAGCGTGATTAGCTGAAGCCTCGAAACGAGCATAAAGGTGTTTAGCTCGTCTGCCAGAGAAGCATCCGCGCTCTCCACTCTGGAGGTTGGCATTTTATAGTCCGTGATGTTTCTCAGTCCCTGCCAAAGGCTCCTAGAGTCACTGTGTTGAAACTGTGACTCAAGTTTCCTCCCGTAGCGCCTCTTTGCCTCCTTTACCGCTCTGCGCACGCCGTATGACGCAGCCTTGTATTCAGACATATCCCCGTTGACAATCCCCGTATTATAGGCTGCGGAGCGGGATCTCAGAGAGTCGCGGATAGTTTTGTCTACCCACGGCTTCTGGTTGGGAAACGTCCTGAGTTTCCCCTGAGTTTCCCACCTAGTTTCGATGAATCCCACCACCGCTTCCGTGAACACGTTGACGTCCTCGGAGCTACACCTGAACATGGCCCAGTCTGCGTCATCCAAAGCGTCCTGCAGAGCGGCCACCGAATGGTCAGTCCAGCGTGACACTTCCCCTCTGTACGGGGCTTCCTGTTTCAGCCTCTGTTTGTAAACAGGTACAAGGAAAATGGCGGCATGGTCCGATTTACCAAACGGTGGGCATGATTTTGCCTTGTATTTGTCTCTGAAGGGTGTGTAACAGTGATCCAGTGTCCTTTCGCCCCTGGTGGGGCAGGTGATGTGCTGGTGAAAGTTCGGCAGTGCGCGCTTGAGGTTTGCACTGTTAAAATCCCCAGCACTATGAGTGCGGCGCCCCGGTGTTGTGACTGGTGTGTTGTGAGGTGGTCGTGTAAATCCCATATTGCAGCGTCCGTGTCCGCTTGAGGTGGAATATAAACGGCGCTGACTATGACCGAGCTGAATTCCCGTGGAAGATAGAAAGGGCGACATTTGATGGTCAGAAGTTCCAGGTTTGGTGTGCAGGAGCGTGAGAGAAGAACAACGCGCTGCTGTCGCACCAGCGGTTGTTCACCATCAGACACACTCCACCTCCCGTGTCTTCCCGACTCCATTGTTCTGTCCATGCGGTAAACGGAGAAAAACTCGGCCGGTTGTATGGCGTGGTCGGTACCGCTGGGATCAGCCATGTCTCGGTGAAGCAGAGGAGGTTGCAGTCCCGAATGTCTCTCTGGAACTTGATCCTTGCCCTGAGGTCATCGAGCTTGTTTTCCAGAGACTGGACGTTGGCTAACAGGACACTAGGTAGGGAGCGCGGTGTGAGCGTGCCTCAACCTGTTCCTGACGCCGGCTCGCTTCCTCGTGGACGCCGGTGCGGGTCAGTAATGTACAACCACCACGATGAACACTCCATTTCCAGCTAAGGGCGATCAAAACACAGAGTGTCAGTAATGTACAACCACCACGATGAACACTCCATTTCCAGCTAAAGGCGATCAAAACACCCATCGACATGAACAAAGAAACGCTGCTCGAGCGATCACCTGGCAAACAAACTAAAACTTCTAAAAGTTCTTTCACACGAACAAAATTAAATAAAACCTTTGACACCTGTTTAGCAATCGTAAAAACTAAATAAATCAATAAAAAACACCCACTGACATGAATAAAGAAACACCGTTCGGAGTGATCACGTGTCAAACAAACTAAAAGTTAAAAAAAAACTAAAAACTACAACAAGTAAAATGAAATAAAAACGGAATCAATTATTAAACAATGCAAACATAGACCAATTGAGTTCAACGAATCGTTGATCCTGAAGACATGGATCAGCATGTTCAGGTCGTTTGATTAGGTCAGAGCTGAAATTTACAGGAGAGTGGATGTGGTGGATCTTATTTGAGGATTCCTGACGCAGGAAAAGGCAAAACACGGATTTTGTAGTCAGGCACCCCGAGAGGAAACAAATGGGGGCCTAATGTCGAAGGACTTAAAGCGGCCGTGCCTAGGATTTCTTTAAACGAATAAATAATTAGCTCTTCGGTTGATTCTTGAATTTCTTAAATCATTTGTTTATTTATTTATTTTTTCCCCGGTGCAGTTTGCATTCAAGCGTTGGACTGACAAACAAGACTGGCAACCTCTCAAGTCGAAGAGAAGGGCCCGAGTTGCAAAGAACGCGTGCAGCTCTAAAGAGGTCGCTGTAGAGAGAGAGAAGGTCTGTCTATCGCTCCCTGGAGGAGAAAGCAAGAATGACGACGTTGAGCTGTCCTCCGTCACAGCGACGAAGCAGAAAGGCGGCACAGAGAAGGGCAAAGCAAAGCAGCAGCAAATGTAAAAGGGTAAAGGAGCGAGCCAAAACAGTCGGCCCCTGGAGAAGAGCGCTCGCTGACTGGTGAAGGAAAAGCAAAGCTTACAGGACATGGTATTCCCAGGCGGTTTCCCATCCAAGTACTAACCAGGCCCGCCCCTGCTTAGCTTCCGAGATCGGACGAGATCGGGCGTGCTCAGGTGGTATGGTCAGAGCGAAAGCAGCCTGCATAAAGCAGCTCATGAAAAGCAGCCGCGAACGCGAGCTATTTAAAGAAAGCACCGCAGCAGGCCAAAGACGCACACCAGCTTTTTCCACTCCACTCTTTTCATGTCTTCTGCAACTCTTCGACATTGTCTGCCCGAGAAAAAGGCGCCCACCGGCAAACTTGGCTGGAGCGCGGCGTTTCCGCCGCCCTCACCACGCCAAAACAACACGCCCATTTCCCCTTCTTTTTCACGCCTTCGTCCCTACATCAATTCCTTCCTTCCTTAATAAATCAACTCACATTAATTCAGTTGGAAGACAAACATCGCTGACGCTGCGAGCCACACTGAGTGCAAGTAAACGCAAGTCTATTTCTCAACGATATCAAATTAATCAGGCACCTTTATTTACATTTCAACCATATCCTGTCAAAGCACTCAACGCTATACAATTCGGAGCACAGAGTGTCAGTAATGTACAACCACCACGATGAACACTCCATTTCCAGCTAAAGGCGATCAAAACACCCATCGACATGAACAAAGAAACGCTCGTTGGAGCGATCACCTGGCAAACAAACTAAAACTTCTAAAAAGTTCTTTCACACGAACAAAATTAAATAAAACCTTTGACACCTGTTTAGAAATCGTAAAAACTAAATAAATCAATAAAAACACCCACTGACATGAATAAAGAAACACCGCTCGAGTGATCACGTGTCAAACAAACTAAAAGTAAAAAAAAACTAAAAACTACAACAAGTAAAATGAAATAAAACGGAATCAATTATTAAACAATGCAAACATAGACCAATTGAGTTCAACGAATCGTTGATCCTGAAGACATGGATCAGCATGTTCAGGTCGTTTGATTAGGTCAGAGCTGAAATTTACAGGAGAGTGGATGTGGTGGATCTTATTTGAGGATTCTGACGCGAGGAAAAGGCAAATACGGATTTTGTAGTCAGGCACCCCGAGAGGAAACAAATGGGGGCCTAATGTCGAAGGACTTAAAGCGGCCGTGCGTTTAGATTTCTTTAAACGAATAAATAATTAGCTCTTCGGTTGATTCTTGAATTTCTTAAATCATTTGTTTATTTATTTATTTTTTCCCCGGTGCAGTTTGCATTCAAGCGGTTGGACTGACAAACAAGACTGGCAACCTCTCAAGTCAAGAGAAGGGCCCGAGTTGCAAAGGAACGTGCAGCTCTAAAGAGGTCGCTGTAGAGAGAGAGAGAAGGTCTGTCTATCGCTCCCTGGAGGAGAAAGCCAGAATGACGACGTTGAGCTGTCCTCCGTCACAGCGACGAAGCAGAAAGGCGGCACAGAGAAGGGCAAAGCAAAGCAGCAGCAAATGTAAAAGGGTAAAGGAGCGAGCCAAAACAGTCGCCCCTGGAGAAGAGCGCCGCTGACTGGTGAAGGAAAAGCAAAAGCTTACAGCACCTGGTATTCCCAGGCGGTCTACCATCCAAGTACTAACCAGGCCCGCCCCTGCTTAGCTTCCGAGATCGGGTGTGCTCAGGGTGGTATGGCCGTAAGCGAAAGCAGCCAGCGAATGCGAGCTATTTAAAGAAGGCACCGGCAGCAGGCCAAAGACGCACACCAGCTTTTCCACTCCACTCTTTTCATGTCTTCTGCAACTCTTCGACATTGTCTGCCCGAGAA
Source organism: Puntigrus tetrazona (assembly GCF_018831695.1). Lineage (NCBI taxonomy): Eukaryota > Metazoa > Chordata > Actinopteri > Cypriniformes > Cyprinidae > Puntigrus > Puntigrus tetrazona. The sequence goes on along the minus strand of NW_025048303.1, from coordinate 178,577 downwards.
AAAGGCGCCCCACCGCAAACTTGGCCGAGCGCGGCGCTTCCGCCGCCCCTCACCACGCCAAAACAACACGCCCATTTCCCCTTTTTTTCATGCCTTCGTCCCTACATCAATGCCTTCCTTCCTTAATAAATCAACTCACATTAATTCAGTTGGAAGACAAACATCGCTGACGCCATGAGCCACACTGAGTGCAAGTAAACGCAAGTCTATTTCTCAACGATATCAAATTAATCAGGCACCTTTATTTACATTTCAACCATATCCTGTCAAAGCACTCAACGCTATACAATTCGGAGCACAGAGTGTCAGTAATGTACAACCACCACGATGAACACTCCATTTCCAGCTAAAGGCGATCAAAACACCCATCGACATTGTGGCGAGGCAGAGGAAGCACAAGAGAAACAGGTGCGGTGAAATTCCCGGAGGGTGTATTTATTAGGCAATACACAGAAGGTGAGCAGTGAGTCCGTGCGCAGGAGTGCGGCGGTGAGTCCGGGGTGGTGTAGCGGTGAATCCGGTGAGTGCAGCGGTGAGTCGCCTCGGTGCTTCCCGTGCTTAGAAACGTGAGGGAGTCCACTGTGAGGTAGAAGGGGAAGTAGCTCAGGCAGGCCCGTCACGTTGTAGCTTCTGGGAGACAAAGAAAGAGACAACAGGTTAGCTTGCGTTTCCGGAGTCTCGTGGCTCCCTGAAGCCGTCGCCTGGCCGGGCTTATCTGGCCCGCGGCTGATGAGCTCCAGGTGTGGCGAATCCGCTGTTGAGTGGCTGGTGTAGGTGTTTCAGGTTTGTTCCCAGGGCAACGCTGATCCTTCCTCGGACGCACACACTCCCCCCCAAGCGCTGTCCTGGTCCTGGTGGATAAAGCAGAGCGTAGTAACGGGGAAATTTGGGGTGGGTGGGGAGTGACCCCTGACAGACCTGCAAAAGTAGACCACATCCGCGAGCAGGCCGCCGGCGTTGGCGTTGGCTGCCCCAGCGGTGTTGCACGCCAAAGTGGAAGTCCTGGAGCGCGAGGAACCAGCGGGTCACCCTGGCGCTTGTGTCCTTAGCCCTGGCCATCCACTGTAGGGGTGCGTGGTCGGTAAGTAGGGTGAACCGCCGGCCCAGGAGGTAGTACCGCAGTTCCAGGACTGCCCACTTGACGGCTAGGGCCTCCTTCTCTACCGCGGCGTAGTTCTTCTCGGCGGGGGTCAGCTTCCTACTGATGTATAGGACCGGATGCTCCTCACCCTCCTGGATCTGGGACAGCACGGCCCCAGACCCACATCAGAAGCATCCGCCTGTAGCAGGAAGGGGCAGCCGAAGTCCGGGGCTCTCAGGACAGGGTCCGAGGTGAGTGCGGCCTTAATCCTCCCGAACGCCTCCGCGGCCGGGTTCCACAGAACCCGCTCAGGCTGCCCCTTCCTGGTCAGGTCTGTCAGAGGGGCGGCTATGGAGGAGAAGTCGGGATGAAACAACGGTAATACCCTGCCAACCCCAAGAAGGCGCGTACCTGGGTTTTGTTGGTGGGCCTCGGTGTCTCCTGGACCGCGGTGACTTTGTTCTCCTGTGGCCGGATCAGTCCTCTCCCAACTCGGTAACCCAGGTACTTTGCTTCAAAGAGCGCCAGGTGACATTTCTTGGGGTTGGCGGTGAGTCCAGCCCGTCGAAGATCCCGAAGCACCCTCCGTAGGCGCCGAGATGGTCCTCCCAGGTCTCCGAGTGGATCACAAGGTCATCAAGATAGGCAGCAGCGTACTGTTGGTGGGGTCGGAGTAAGATGTCCATGAGTCTCTGGAAGGTGGCTGGTGCCCCGTGTAGGCCGAAGGGAAGGGACCGGTATTGCCAGTGGCCGCCGGGGGTGGAGAAGGCTGTTTTTGGTTTGGCTTCCTCTGACAGTGGGACCTGCCAGTATCCTTTTGTGAGGTCGAGGGTGGAGATATACCGGGCCCTTCCGAGACGTTCCAGCAGTTCGCCTACACGGGCATGGGATATCCGCCGAACTCGGAGACCTGGTTGAGTCGCCGTAGTCATTGCAGAAGCGGAGGGTGCCGCCAGGTTTAGGAACCAGGACGATGGGGCTGACCACGGGCTCGCCGATGGTTCAATCACCCCAACTTCAGCATTTGGTTTACCTCCTCCTCAACAGCTCGCCGACGAGCCTCAGGGATCCGGTAGGGCCGCTGCCGACGATGACGCCGGGAGGGTCCGGATCTCGTGCTGGAGGAGGTTAGTCTGCCCGGCGTGGACGCAGAACACATCCGAGAACTGACCGACCAAATGTTGGAGTTCCGCCTTCAGCGGAGCGAGCAGGGCGCTTGTGTCGACGTGACGGGCCCTCCTGAATGGCGAGTGTGGAAAGGTGTTCCCTAGTCCCCACCCACTTCTTCAACAAGTTGATGTGGTATATTTGTTCAGTGCGTCGACGGTCTGGTTGGCGGACTCGGTAAGTAACCGGGCCGATCTTTTCCAGGATGGTATATGGACCCTGCCAGGTGGCCAGGAATTTGCAGGCATTGGTGGGGACTAGTACCATGACCCGGTCGCCGACCTGGAATTCCCGGGTTGTGCAGGGCGGTTATAGTGCCGTTGTTGTTGCTGCTGGGCCTGCGCCATGTGCTCCCGCACGAGGGGCATCACCCGTTCAATCCGGTCCCGCATGGCTTGGACGTGTTCTACGACCGACCTCTGTGCATCCGGCTGCTGCTGCTGCTCCCAGGCCTCTTTCGCCACGTCCAGCAGGCCTCGCGGCTGTCGGCCGAACAGCAACTCGAATGGGGTGAAGCCGGTGGAGGCCTGGGGCACCTCTCGCACTCAAGAGGACGAGGGGAGCATCTGGTCCCAGTCCCGCTTGTCCTCGGAGACAACCCTTCTCAACATCTGCTTCAGTGTCTGGTTGAACCGCCCACAAGTCCGTCCGCCTGGGGTGGTACACTGAGGCGCGCAGCTGCTGGATCCGTAGCAGCCGGCAGAGGTCGGCCATCACTCGGGACATGAACGGGTGCCTTGGTCTGTCAGTATCTCCCCGGTATCCCCACTCTGGTGGACAGGGTGAAGAGCTCCTGGGCGACGCCTTGGCGGTGGCTTTGGCGGAGTGGGATGGCTTCGGGTACCGGGTGGCGAGTCCACGATCACCAGGATGTGTTCGTGGGCGCGGGCAGACCTCGCAGCGGCCCACCAGATCCATCCCGATGCGCTCGAAGGGCACCTCGATTATGGGCAGCGGGATAAGTGGACTAGGGGAGATGGCCGGGCGAGGTCTTCTGGCACTCGGGCAGGCCTGGCAGAACAGTTTCACGCTCCGCCGAGCCCCGGCCAGTGGAAACGGTCCCGGATCCTCTTGATAGTGTTGGCGGCCCCGAGGTGTCCGGCCAACGGGTGGGCGTGGGCGAGCTCCAAGATGGTGTCCACTTTTCCTCGGGCACCACCAGGAGCCGTTTCTCCTCCCTCCTCGCTGGGCGACACAACAGAGCAGGCCGTTCTCCACAATAAAATGGGGAAGAGGATGGGGCCGGGCCGTCTCTTCTCCATCCATGAAATGTACCTGGTTCCAGCCATTCTTGAGCCGGTCATCCTCCCGCTGAGCCCGGCCGAACGAGCCCTCCGACTACCTGTTGAACACATCAAAGAATACATTAGTAGTATTCGGAGGGGACTCACCATCTCTTCCGCTGTCCGATGCTAGGAGAACGGCAGGGCGGCGCGGTCCTCTCCCCTCGCTCTTCCGGCGTGGGCTTTGGGGCTGACAGGCTGCGCCGCGGTATGTAGCGCCTCTCAAGCCCGGCCAGTCCCGCCGAGGATGATTGGTACCGCAGGTCCTGTACGAGACCCACCTCCAGGGGCCAGCTTCCTCCTGCCGCTGCCACGGTGATGAGGCGGGTGGACACTTTCCTGGTGTCCCCGTGGACGCAGGTCAGTGGCAGCCGCTTCCGCGTTCCGCGCGCGGGTAGGGAGGCTGGACTGAACCAGGCTGATGGTACTGCCAGGGTCAAGGAGGGCTCTGAACTTCCGCCCATTCAGGCCGACGGGATTTCCGTGCGCGCGCGGGAAGCTCCCCGGTGGAGACTGCAGCCTGCCAGCCACGCCTAGAGGAGTTGGAAGCCTCTTCGGTTGGCATCGCTCATCTCTCACGGTCGGGACCGCCGCCTCTCCATCGGTCGCCGGGTGCCCTCCGCGCTGGGTCGCTCCTGGGACACCCTCCGGGAAAAGATGGCGCCCGCCTCCCGGCCTCTCGACGCCTGCGCGGCTTCCGCCAGCTCGACCGCCTCAACCAACTCCATGACGTTCTTGGGGTTTCTCATACCGACCGCCTGGCGAGCACTCCGGGAGAGCCCGCAGGAGCCGGTCTATCACCACCCTTTCCACAATGATGGCGGGGTTGGTGTCCCGTCCAGGAGCCAGTGTTGCGCTAGCCGAGTAAGTTCGGGCGGCCTGGGTCCTTGCCGGCTGGCGCAGACTGGAAGACCCACTCTTGAAGGCTTGGGCTGCGTGAGACCGGTGATAGACCGACCCTGCCCAAGATTTCCCTCTTTAGGTCGTCGATACATTCGCCAGGTCGGCCGGCATGCTGAAGTAGGCACGCTGGGGCTCTCCTGACAGCAGCGGGCCAACGCGCGCGCCCAATCTCTCCGGTCCCATCCTTCCCGTGGTTGCGACGCTCACTAACATCTCGAGATATATTTCGGGGTCATCGCTGGCGGCCATTTTGGGTAGCAGCTGTGTGGCTTGCATCCGGGGATCAGGCACGACGGGCGTGGTTGAGTGGCGGCGCTGAGAGAGCAGCGAAGCTCCTGCTCGGTCTCGTTCTGGCGGGTAGCCAAATGCTCGACGATCTGTTGCTGGCGAATGGAAACCTCTGAGAGGCGTTGAGGAATTCCTCCATCCTCGCCGGGAAGCGAGCGCTGCCTGGGGGAAAACAAAGAGAGAAGTTGATGTTGTGGGGAACCTTTAATAGAGGCGGCGATAGCGCTCTTCCTTTTTCTCTTTGTTTCTCCGTTTCTTCTTGCGCTTAAAACCGCTCGCATTCTCCACCACTTGTGGCGAGGCAGAGGAAGCACAAGAGAAACAGGTGCAGTGAAACTCCCCGGAGGGTGTATTTATTAGACAATACACAGAAGGTGAGCGGTGAGTCCGCGGCGAGGAGTGCGGCGTGAGTCCGGGGGTGGTGTAGCGGTGAATCCGCTGAGTGCAGCGTGAGTCGCCTCGGTGTTTCCGTGCTTAGTAACGTGAGGGAGTCCACTGTGAGGTAGTAGGGGAAGTAGCTCAGGCAGGCGCCACGTTGTAGCTTCTGGGAGACAAAGAAAGAGACAACAGGTTAGCTTGCGCGCTCCGAATCTCGTGGCTCACTGAAGCCGCCGCCTGGCCGGGCTTATCTGGCCCGCGGCTGATGAGCTCCAGGTGTGGCGAATCCGCCGTTGAGTGGCTGGTGTAGGTGTTCCGTGTTTGTTCCCAGGGCAACGCTGATCGATCTCGGACGCCGTCACAGTGTCAATGGGTGTTTTGTCGCCTTCAGCTGGAAATGGACTGTTTAACGTGGTCGTTGTACGTTACTGGCACTCCGTGTCAGACCGATAAACCCTTTCTCTCCATTTAAAGGAGAGTGGATGTGGTGGACCTTATTTGATCTTATCCGCTTAGTAGTTCGGAGAACAGGGTATCAGTATCGCACAGCGACCACGTTGAAAACTCCATTTCAGCTAAAGTCGATAAAAACTCTCGTTTACATGAACAAAGAGACACAGTTTGGAGTTTTCGTTGAGCGTGGAGTAGTTTTATGATTTATGAACAGGCTTCAAAGATTTAATTTAATTTTCTTCCTGTCAAACAACTTTTAGAAGTCTTAGTTTGTTTGACACGTCATCACGTGACCACGTGATTAGTCCGAACGGAGTTTCTTTATTCGTGTCAATGGGTGTTTTTGTCGCCTTCAGCTGAAAGTGGACTGTTTAACGTGGTCGTTGTACGTTACTGACACTCCGTGTCAGACCGATAAACCTTTTTTTCTCTCCATTTAAAGGAGAGTGGATGTGGTGGACCTTATTTGATCTTATTCGCTTAGTAGTTCGGAGAACAGGGTATCAGTATATCGCACAGCGACCACGTTGAAAACTCCATTTCAGCTAAAGTAGATAAAAACTCGTTTATATGAACAAAGAGACACAGTTTGGAGTGATCGCGTTGAGCGTGGAGTAGGTTTACGATTTATGAACACGCTTCAAAGATTTTATTTAATTTTGTTCGTGTCAAACAACTTTTAGAAGTCTTAGTTTGTTTGACACGTCATCACGTGACCACGTGATTAGTCCGAACGGAGTTTCTTTATTCGTGTCAATGGGTATTTTTGTCGCCTTCAGCTGGAAATGGACTGTTTAACGTGGTCGTTAGACGTTATTGACACTCCCGTGTCAGACTGATAAACCTTTCTCTCCATTTAAAGGAGAGTGGATGTGGTGGACCTTATTTGATCTTATCCGCTTAGTAGTTCGGAGAACAGGGTATCAGTATCGCAGAGCGACCACGTTAAAAACTCCATTTCAGCTTAAAGTCGATAAAAACTCTCGTTTACATGAACAAAGAGACACAGTTTGGAGTGATCGCGTTGAGCGTGGAGTAGTTTTACGATTTATGAACACGCTTTCAAAGATTTTATTTAATTTTGTTCGTGTCAAACAACTTTTAGAAGTCTTAGTTTGTTTGACACGTCATCACGTGACCACGTGATTAGTCCGAACGGAGTTTCTTTATTCGTCAATGGGTGTTTTTGTCGCCTTCAGCTGGAAATGGACTGTTTAACGTGGTCGTTGTACGTTACTGGCACTCCGTGTCAGACCGATAAACCCTTTCTCTCTCCATTTAAAGGAGAGTGGATGTGGTGGACCTTATTTGATCTTATCCGCTTAGTAGTTCGGAGAACAGGGTATCAGCATCGACAGACAGCGACCACGTTGAAAACTCCATTTCAGCTAAAGTCGATAAAAACTCTCGTTTACATGAACAAAGAGACACAGTTTGGAGTGATCGCGTTGAGCGTGGAGTAGTTTTACGATTTATGAACACGCTTCAAAAGATTTTATTTAATTTTGTTCGTGTCAAACAACTTTTAGAAGTCTTAGTTTGTTTGACACGTCATCACGTGACCACGTGATTATTCCGAACGGAGTTTCTTTATTCGTGTCAATGGGTGTTTTTGTCGCCTTCAGCTGGAAATGGACTGTTTAACGTGGTCGTTGTACGTTACTGACACTCCGTGTCAGACCGATGAACCTTTTTCTCTCCATTTAAAGGAGAGTGGATGTGGTGGACCTTATTTGATCTTATCCGCTTAGTAGTTCGGAGAACAGGGTATCAGTATCGCAGAGCGACCACGTTAAAAACTCCATTTCAGCTTAAAGTCGATAAAAACTCTCGTTTACATGAACAAAGAGACACAGTTTGGAGTGATCGCGTTGAGCGTGGAGTAGTTTTACGATTTATGAACACGCTTCAAAGATTTAATTTAATTTTGTTCGTGTCAATCAACTTTTAGAAGTCTTAGTTTGTTTGACACGTCATCACGTGACCACGTGATTAGTCCGAACGGAGTTTCTTTATTCGTGTCAATAGGTATTTTTGTCGCCTTCAGCTGAAAGTGGACTGTTTAACGTGGTCGTTGTACGTTACTGGCACTCCGTGTCAGACTGATAAACCTTTTCTCTCTCCATTTAAAGGAGAGTGGATGTGGTGGACCTTATTTGATCTTATCCGCTTAGTAGTTCGGAGAACAGGGTATCAGTATCGCACAGCGACCACGTTAAAAACTCCATTTCAGCTAAAGTCCATAAAAACTTTCGTTTACATGAACAAAGAGACACAGTTTGGAGTGTTCGCGTTGAGCGTGGAGTAGTTTTACGATTTATGAACACGCTTCAAAGATTTACTTTAATTTTGTTCGTGTCAAACAACTTTTAGAAGTCTTAGTTTGTTTGTCACGCCATCACGCGACCACGTGATTAGTCCGAACGGAGTTTCTTTATTCGTGTCAATGGGTGTTTTGTCGCCTTCAGCTGGAAATGGACTGTTTAACGTGGTCGTTGTACGTTACTGACACTCCGTGTCAGACCGATAAACCCTTTTCTCTCCATTTAAAGGAGAGTGGATGTGGTGGACCTTATTTGATCTTATCCGCTTAGTAGTTCGGAGAACAGGGTATCAGTATCGCAGAGCCACCACGTTAAAAACTCCATTTCAGCTTAAAGTCGATAAAACTCTCGTTTACATGAACAAAGAGACACAGTTTGGAGTGTTCGCGTTGAGCGTGGAGTAGTTTTACGATTTATGAACACGCTTCAAAGATTTAATTTAATTTTGTTCGTGGTCAATCAACTTTTAGAAGTCTTAGTTTGTTTGACACGTCATCACGTGACCACGTGATTAGTCCGAACGGAGTTTCTTTATTCGTGGCAATGGGTGTTTTTGTCGCCTTCAGCTGAAATGGACTGTTTAACGTGGTCGTTGTACGTTACTGGCACTCCGTGTCAGACTGATAAACCTTTTTCTCTCCATTTAAAGGAGAGTGGATGTGGTGGACCTTATTTGATCTTATCCGCTTAGTAGTTCGGAGAACAGGGTATCAGTATCGCAGAGCGACCACGTTAAAAACTCCATTTCAGCTTAAAGTCGATAAAACTCTCGCTTATATGAACAAAGAGACACAGTTTGGAGTGTTCGCATGGAGCGTGGAGTAGTTTTACGATTTATGAACACGCTTTCAAAGATTTAATTTAATTTTGTTCGTGTCAAACAACTTTTAGAAGTCTTAGTTTGTTTGACACGTCATCATGTGACCACGTGATTATTCCGAACGGAGTTTCTTTATTCGTGTCAATGTGTGTTTTTGTCGCCTTCAGCTGGAAATGGACTGTTTAACGTGGTCGCTAGACGTTACTGACACTCCGTGTCAGACCGATAAACCCTTTTCTCTCCATTTAAAGGAGAGTGGATGTGGTGGACCTTATTTGATCTTATCCGCTTAGTAGTTCGGAGAACAGGGTATCAGTATCGCAGAGCGCACCACGTTAAAAACTCAATTTCAGCTTAAAGTCGATAAAAACTCGTTTACATGAACAAAGAGACACAGTTTGGAGTGATCGCGTTGAGCGTGGAGTAGTTTTACGATTTATGAACACGCTTCAAAGATTTAATTTAATTTTTGTTCGTGTCAAACAACTTTTAGAAGTCTTAGTTTGTTTGATACGCCATCACGTGACCACGTGATTATTCAACGGAGTTTCTTTATTCGTGTCAATGGGTGTTTTTGTCGCCTTCAGCTGAAATGGACTGTTTAACGTGGTCGTTGTGACGTTACTGACACTCCGTGTCAGACCGATAAACCCTTTTCTCTCCATTTAAAGGAGAGTGGATGTGGTGGACCTTATTTGATCTTATCCGCTTAGTAGTTCGGAGAACAGGGTATCAGTATCGCAGAGCGACCACGTTAAAAACTCCATTTCAGCTTAAAGTCGATAAAAACTCTCGTTTACATGAACAAAGAGACACAGTTTGGAGTGTTCGCGTTGAGCGTGGAGTAGTTTTACGATTTATGAACACGCTTCAAAGATTTAATTTAATTTTGTTCGTGTCAATCAACTTTTAGAAGTCTTAGTTTGTTTGACACGTCATCACGTGACTCACGCGTGATTAGTCCGAACGGAGTTTCTTTATTCGTGGCAATGGGTGTTTTGTCGCCTTCAGCTGAAATGGACTGTTTAACGTGGTCGTTGTACGTTACTGGCACTCCGTGTCAGACTGATAAACCTTTTCTCTCTCCATTTAAAGGAGAGTGGATGTGGTGGACCTTATTTGATCTTATCCGCTTAGTAGTTCGGAGAACAGGGTATCAGTATCGCACAGCGACCACGTTAAAAAAACTCCATTTCAGCTAAAGTCCATAAAAACTTTCGTTTACATGAACAAAGAGACACAGTTTGGAGTGTTCGCGTTGAGCGTGGAGTAGTTTTACGATTTATGAACACGCTTCAAAGATTTACTTTAATTTTGTTCGTGTCAAACAACTTTTAGAAGTCTTAGTTTGTTTGTCACGTCATCACGTGACCACGTGATTAGTCCGAACGGAGTTTCTTTATTCGTGTCAATGGGTGTTTTTGTCGCCTTCAGCTGGAAATGGACTGTTTAACGTGGTCGTTGTACGTTACTGACACTCCGTGTCAGACCGATAAACCCTTTCTGTCTCCATTTAAAGGAGAGTGGATGTGGTGGACCTTATTTGATCTTATCCGCTTAGTAGTTCGGAGAACAGGGTATCAGTATCGCAGAGCGACCACGTTAAAAACTCCATTTCAGCTTAAAGTCGATAAAAACTCTCGTTTACATGAACAAAGAGACACAGTTTGGAGTGTTCGCGTTGAGCGTGGAGTAGTTTTACGATTTATGAACACGCTTCAAAGATTTAATTTAATTTTGTTCGTGTCAAACAACTTTTAGAAGTCTTAGTTTGTTTGACACGTCATCACGTGACCACGTGATTAGTCCGAACGGAGTTTCTTTATTCGTGTCAATGGGTGTTTTTGTCGCCTTCAGCTGGAAATGGACTGTTTAACGTGGTCGTTGTACGTTACTGGCACTCCGTGTCAGACGGATAAACCTTTTCTCTCTCCATTTAAAGGAGAGTGGATGTGGTGGACCTTATTTGATCTTATCCGCTTAGTAGTTCGGAGAACAGGGTATCAGTATCGCAGAGCGACCACGTTAAAAACTCCATTTCAGCTTAAAGTCGATAAAAACTCTCGTTTACATGAACAAAGAGACACAGTTTGGAGTGTTCGCGTTGAGCGTGGAGTAGTTTTACGATTTATGAACACGCTTCAAAGATTTAATTTAATTTTGTTCGTGTCAAACAACTTTAGAAGTCTTAGTTTGTTTGACACGCCATCACGCGACCACGTGATTAGTCCGAACGGAGTTTCTTTATTCGTGTCAATGGGTGTTTTTGTCGCCTTCAGCTGGAAATGGACTGTTTAACGTGGTCGTTGTACACTGTAAAAAATGTCCGTAAATTTAACAGTAAAATACCGTATAAATGGTACAGAATAAAACCGTATTCCACAAAACATGGGATAACCATAGATTTTACAGTGAAAACCGTAATTAGTTTTACAGAGTATGACCTTAAATTTAACAGTTAAAACATATAAAAATACGGTTTACTGCCGTGAAAACAGTAAAGTACCGTATAAATGCTACAGGATAAAACCGTATTCCAAAAAACATGTCATAACTGTAAAATTTACAGTGAAAAAACGTATTTAGTTTTACAGAGTAAGACCGTAAGTTTTACAGTTAAAAACATATGAAAATACGGTTTAGTGCAATAAAAAAACAGTAAAGTACAGTATAAGTCTACAGGATAAAACCGTATTCCAAAAAACATGTCATAACTGTAAAATTTACAGTGAAAAACATATTTATAGTTTTACAGAGTAAGACCGTAAGTTTTACAGTTAAAAACATATGAAAATACGGCTTATTGCAGTTAATTAACAATATACTAAGACTAAGAATATGAATTTCATGTGTTTCACATGTGATCCGTGTACCACATGTTCTTACATGCAAAAACATGTGAAATGTGTGTTTTTGGAACATTTTTGTGTGAATCCCATATGAGTTCTTATTTGAAAGCCCATAGTATAAATGTCCAACATGTGATGACACGTGAAAAAAAATTTGATCATTAAATTAACATTAAAGAAAAACATTATGTCTTGGGCAATTCCAGGTAATTCCATATTTTGACATGACAAGCCTCACACAGGACACAGCGAACACATATTTTGGATTATAGCAGGCCTGGAAGAACTGTTCATATTTTACCAAACCCTTGATAGAGTTTAAAAGTGAAAATAATATCTGCCTAGATATGCACTAGTTTTCTATTTTAAAAAGGAAATAAACATGTGCTATACTCCTTATTCAGCCTGCAGCCATCTTGATTCCAAATCAAGGCTGTGAGGGATAGCATTCAAGAGCATGTGCTTTAAACCAGTGTTTCCCAACTCCAGTCCTCACAACCCACATCTCAAAATGTTTTAGATGTCTTTTTAAAATTAATATAAACACCTGATTTAACTCATCATCTTGTTAGTGTGTTAATTAAGGAAATAGGTTTGTTCAACGCTGTGCATACCGATCGGCATGTGACAAGTACAGGACTTTGTATGCTTTCAAATCGCTCTCGCGGTACTGTGATGTCACAAGCTGATTGTTCTGCATGATACAACAAAGAGGGTTAAGACAACAAAACGTTCTTAAAGGTGGGTCGTGAGGATTGGAATTGAGAAACACTACTTTAAGCGCATTGATTTGTACCGATATGCTGGTCATTCTACCATCAAAACAGAAAATACATTACTTAAATTTCAACAGCACAAAGAACTTCAGAAAACATTGATGTTTAAAATTAGAATTAGAATGTGACCTAATTTGATATAAGAATAGAGCTCCTGCAGTTGACATCACGCAGCCTAAACTCCACACTTTTGGCAGGCAAACAGAGATATTTTGAGCACTGTAGCATTGGTATCATTGGTGGTTGAACAATAATTTAAAACCAGACTGTTTATACCTTACAAACCTTACAATTTCAACATGTTGGATACGGGGTTTTATGTTTGATAGTAACCCTAAAATGACATTAAAGAGCTTAAAATCTGGTAAATATCTTTGAATTAAAGTTTGCAGTGAACTCTGTTGCCATGAAACTTCTGCTGGCCCCATTTATTTCAAATATGCTCCCGGCTGTTCTTTTCCTGCCAGTATGGCGGCGTAAGCAGAACTGGTCACGTGAATGCCAGACCTCTGTAGCACATTGTGTACATAAGAACTGTTTTGGATATATTAGCTTGTTAGCTAATAGCTAATTTCTAATGTTGTAAACATGTTTACTTTCATTTAAAACAACAGTACAGTGCTTTGATTATATTTTATGACAACAATTAAGTATACATAAGAGTATATTCCAAACATATTTGTCAGTAATGTTTTAAGTCAGATATTGACATCTGTGTTATAGTAAAAGCTTTTTTTTTTCATTTTGTAAGGTTATGTGCAATTATTGCCCTCTTAACATGTCTTATTAAAAATACATAAACATATTTGACACCTCTGTACAGTGTGCACTTGAAAAACACAATTCAGGAGACAGGACATAAACATTTTTAACATGTGTGATAAAATCATCTTTTTGTGCAACACTGTATAGAAGGACTTTACAATTGTATGGTTAAATTGTCTGCCTACGTCCACTTTAACATTTGTATATTTGATTTTAAAAATTGAAATATTCTTTTGCTGTAATTAACAGTGGTTTTACATTTTTATTATGGTATGTTAGATGAAATATATGAAATTTCTGAAATTCAATGCTCTGTTTTGACTCTGACCTCAGGAATTAGTTTTAAGAATTTGAAAGAGAACCGTTAAGCATCATCCAATCATTATAAACATCGCGCTCTTAGGCGAAGAATTTGATTGGCTGAATTCTCATTGGCGCGGAGAGTTTAGCTTTCCAGCACATCTGCAGTGGAGTGGACCAGTGGCTTTTCTTGCGAAACACTGAAGAGGCCGAACTACAAACTCGTGGGAATACTGTCTGAAATAAATGTGTCTGGGCACATTGGTAAGTTGGATTAAACAGTTTTAAGCAGTGTGTGGTTTTAAACATGAGTAGCATGTACCCTGCCACATAAGCGCAGAATTTCAGTTACAATGTTTAGCTGTTATTTCTGTGGAATATCAATGCAAACCCTTAGGGAACATGTTTTACATGTAAAACTTCACTGTAATGAACCACGATGCATGTTCAAGTGCGCCGCTACAGATTGTCGCGATACGTTTCGTTCATATGGGGCATTTAAGGTTCATTTTTACCGTAAACATAACACAGATTCATATGTTGATACTACAAATGCCCTTACGGTGTTTACGTGTAATGTGTCTATGTGCCAGTGCCAGTGTCGCGATGTCAAATTGCTAACAGCTCACTTAAAGGAACATATAGGCGAAGGACGTGTTGTGACATGTCCGGTGACAGGATGCCACCATACGTTTACTGTAAGGTCGTCGTTTACATCCCACATGTCCAGGAAACACAGACAATGTTCTGTGGACAGTATAAGAGATCATTATAAGGAGACAGTTTCTCAGTCTCTTGAAACCGAACCATTAGTATCAGGCCCTACAGAGAGATTTAGTGAGATGATGGCGAAGTTCATCTTACAGAAAATTTCAATGACCTGTTTCTCAGAAATATTTTCTTTTCTACTTGAAATTACATGGACAATTTCTTCTGCCAGCATCAACTATACAAAATATTGTTGAAGAGATGCAAAGCATACATGAACTAGGACAGACATATACTTTAAATAAATTGAGTGCATTTCTGAAAAGTGATTTAGAATTAACAGATGAAGACATTGGTAGAATATGTGATGTGAAGGAATCTGACTTTTCAGCATTAGTCACGAGGACCAATGAGAACCAATTTTTCAAGAACAAAGGCTTTTAAAGAGATGTTCAGATACACAGAACCTGTAATGTTGTACTTAGGAAGAGATGAAACAAGGTCACAAAGGTTTGCCTACTATGTTCCATTGAAAGACACTTTGACGTGTTTATTGGAGTCTGACCTATGGCGAAATTGTGCTACACAGGGTACATGCTTATCATGCACAGATGTGCTTTGTGATGTCACTGATGGTCAGGTATACAAAAACAATGAGTTCTTTTCTCAGAACCCATCAAGTCTCAAACTAATTCTATACCAAGATTCTTTTGAGGTGGTGAACCCATTAGGTTCAGCAAAAAGCAAGCACAAAGTACTAGCTGTATATTTGTCTCTGGCTAATTTGCCACCTCATATAAGATCAAATACAGACCACATGTCACTTGTAATGCTGTGTCGAGAAAAAGACTTTAAACACTTTGGCCATGACAGGCTAATTTCAGACTTAAAAGACCTGGAAGACAATGGAATAACTGTGGCAGAGAAAAAAGTTAAAGGGACTGTTTTGTGCATTGCAGGGGACAATTTGGGGTCTCATAATATTGGTGGTTTTACAGAAAAATTTTAGTTTTTCTGAATATTTCTGCAGGTATTGCCGGATAACACGAGCAGATTTTCAAACAGATCCAAATGCATGTGGACCTCAGCGCACTCCTGAAAACTACCAATCTGCAGTAGACATTTTACAGTCTGAGGGACAACAAAACGTTGAAGGTATAACATCTGAGTCAATTTTTAATTCACTGAATTACTTTAATGTTTGTATGCCTGGCCTACCACCTTGTTTAGGCCATGACATTTTTTGAGGGTATCCTTTCCTATGATTTAGCCCTTTACCTCAAGTACTTCATCAAGCAGAAAAAGTGGTTCACTTATTCAGTTCTGAATAGACGCATTAGCAATTTAAGTACAGTGCCTCTGATGCGCTTGAGTAAGCCATGTGCAGTGAACTCCAATGGAGTAAGGCTTTCTGGTCAGGCTGTTCAGAACTGGCATTTTCTAAGACTTCTTCCTGTGATCATGTGTGACAAGGTGAAAGAGCCCATGGATGATGTTTGGCAGTTGACCCTTCAACTAAAAGACATTGTGGAGATGATTTGTGCGCAGAAAATTTCATTGCCAGAGGTCGCATACCTTTGATGTTCTTATCCAAGAATATCTTGCTTGCAGATTCTCTCTTTCCAGGACATGGACTAAAGCCTAAGCATCACTACTTATGACACTACCCTGCACTGATTTTAAAGTTTGGTCCTTTAATCAGGTTGTGGACAATGCGGTTTGAGAGCAAGCACAGTTACTTTAAAAGATGTGCTAGAAACTTAAAGAATTTCAAAAACCTGTGCTTCACTCTCTCTGAAAGGCATCAATTGTACCAGGCTTATCTGTCAGAAGGGTCAATGTGTGATCTAACTTTGAGAGAAAAACAGCACTGCATATTACCCAGAGCTCAGCAGAAGTAATGTACAGGGGTACGCTTATACAAAAAGGCCAGTTCTTGTGACAAACCATATGGACTCAGTAGAGTTTGGAGAACTTGCACTTATTTTCATTAAAGATGAAGTTGTTCATTTTCTGCTGAGAAAGTATGTAACAGAGTTCATTCCTGCATACCATTTGCATGAATTGAAAAATCAGACTGAAATAATGCACTGTGTGAAAATCAATGACCTGGCAGATTTTCTATCCTTTAACATCATATATGATGAATGAAAACAGGGTAATTCCATTAAAGCACAGTGTGATGTCACACTGAACATGATGGTTGATCTATATTTTCTCAAGTTTTGGTTAATTTATGTGAATTTTTATTTTGGTTGTTTTTCAGAAATGGATGATTCAGAGATAAACATTTCAAACATTAGCAATGCCATTGATGCTGTATTACCTGAACTCCCAATCGCAACTAAAAATCTCTTGAGGACACCTTAAAATCACTTGGAGTGGAGACCCCAGAAGATTTCAGATTTCTTCAGGAATCGGATCTGGGAGCTGTACTGAGGCCCATTCAAGCCAGGAAATTTATTTCTGTTCTAAAGGAGACCAGTAAGTCCATGTATATTTTAACAAAAAAAGGGATAGTTTTATTTCAAAATGACAATTCTGTCAGTTACTCACTCTCCGATTGTTCCAAACGTATATACACATTTCTTTGTTCTGCTAAACACAAAGGAAGATATTTGTAAGTAACCAAGCAGATCTCATCCCCTATTTACTCCCTGTTTGGCTACTGACATTCTTACTAATATCTTACTAATAACATCTTTTTAACTTAGCCTACACATAACACACCAACACACCTTTTATTATTCAAATCCGTTAAAGGATTTTTAGGCTGCATTACTTAGATTTGCTGGAACCGGGAACACTATCTTCTACAATACGATGTACTTGTGACATCGTAAAAAGAATGGCATCTACGCTTAATATTAGTCCTGTTTCTTTCTCAATCTGTTTTCACAGTTTGTATCCAGACTAGATGGTGGATCAGCACCCAGAGATTATGTTCATCAGAGACCAGAACACCTAGATGCGCCCGTCGACAGATCACCAGATCCTGATGCACACACACACGCACACGCACACACTAAGTCATTTACACTACCTGACACAGCAGCGTTTAAAATTGAACTGGAAGTTAAGTGCTGGGCGTCCGGTCAGAGGAGAACTGACCCCAACTGAGTCTGGTTTCTCCCAAGGTTTTTTTTTTTCTCCATTCTGTATGCATGGGGTTTTGTTTCTTGCCGCTGTCGCTCTGGCTTGCTTGGTTGGGGACACTTAACTTCTAGTGACTATCGTTGAATTGACTACAGAGACCGCCTCTGCATTTAATAAGAAACTGGTCACTTTCGATCATTATACATCCCTGTCATTATACATCCCTGTCATTATACTGTACAGTGCTTTGATGCAACCTGTGTTGTTAAAAGCGCTATATAAATAAAAATGATTGATTGATTGATTGATCTTCCTTTGTGTTTAGCAGAACAAAGAAATGTATACACGTTTGGGAACAATCTGAGAGCGAGTAAAGGATGACAGAATTGTAGAATTTTTAGATTAACTATCGCTTTTATGGTCAGACATATTTATTACTTTTGTTATTAAAAAGCAGCAAATGCTTTTGTTATTACTTCTGGTAATGTATTATATTTAATACATTTTATTTTAACAGTGAGGCAAAATATAATTGTGACCATTAAAGGATAGTTCAATTAAAATTGAAAATTCTGTCAATATTTACTCACCCCTTGTTGATCCAAACCTGTATAAAGGTCTATGTTTTGCTGAACACAACTGAATACATTTTGAAGAATGTTTGAAAATAAACGGATCAGAGGCCCCATTCACTTTCATAGTAAAAAAAATCATTCTATGAAATATAAATGGTGCCTCTGTTCTGTTTATTTTCAAACATTCTTCAAAATATCTCTTTAGTTGTCTTCAGCAAAACAAATAAATATATACAGGTTTGGGTCAACTTGAGGGTGAGTAATTGATTGCAGAATTTTTATTTTTGGGTGAACTATACTTTTAATGGTCACAATAATATTTTGCCTCACTGTTAAAATAAAATGTATTAAATAAAATATATACACAAAATAAATTTTGGGTGGACTATCCCTGTAAAGTCACTGTTCAACTGTTAAAACAAGTTTGGAATTTACTTACTATTTTGTCATTCTAAATGAACACCTGTTTTTAATAACAATAGGATAATAAACAGTGATGGTGGTTTTCATTTTGGTTGAACTATTCTGGTCCAACTTTTTTACAGCACAAATTTCTGAAACCCCAGAGCAACCAGTCAGTTTGTCTCCAGGATCTTTTCTGTCCCAGAGTTCTTCCTACTCCTCTCCCAGCACCTCCTTCTATTGTGAACTGGGTGGACAGCTTTGAAGTCCCATGGAATAAGTTTCTGAGGAATTAATGCAGGCACTTGAGAGACAGAAAAGGCCAAGTCCTCGGTTGCGAGGGAAATGGTGAGGATTGTTGTTGCGGCAATGATGAAAGTTTGTGCTTGTCCAAGTAGGGAAGAATTTAACAGAGGTCGCCAAAAGGATTGTTGCCAAATATCCAAAGTCTTTACAAGATGTGATTGAAGAGAGTGTGATTGGTCCTGGATACTACTCCTTGGTCAAACAATTTCAAGCCAGGGTCGAAAATGCAAGAAGGACCAGCACACCAAAAATAAAAAAGCGCATTCATGATACAGACGAATGTGACACTGAGGAAGTCACACCTGAAAAAGAGCTGCAGTCCAAGATACATACGGCTGCATTAATTGGGAAGTTAGATTTATGCCCCTCAGTGAAACTGCTGAGAGTCAGCTGTTGAAAAAGAGAAGATGAGGAGTCTGTCACAAACAACTGACTGTAATGAAGAGGAAGTGAAGGTTCTCATGAAGCCTACCTACTACAGTCAACGAAAAGATATCAACAATGGAACAGACATGAAAACTCTCACTGAGGAGTGGCCATTTTTGTTTCAGGAAAGTGGAATGGAAGTGCACTTTAAAGACCTCACAGGGATACCACTTAAAGAGACCTTCCTGAACAGCATTGACAGAAAAGGAAACAAGCTGTTGAACTTTATGAGGAATGTTTGTGCAACCAGGAACAAGCGTGTCTTACAGGCTGTCACAAAACTTGAAGTTTTGAGAGGACAGACGAATGGTTGCTCAGAGGATGTGAAAGACATGATTCTTCTACTTTTCTCCTATTTTGATGAGAAAGAAGAGCTCCTTCCTCATTATGTAGAAGAGACAAGCCTTGCAAAGGATGTAGAGTTGGACAACCTGCCTCCGACGCCTTGCATTATTGTGTGTGGTAAGTTTAAGTTTTCTTCTCTTACAGTAGCACCTCAAAGCTTTAATGATTAAATGTTTATCTTGTGTTTATATATTTTACATACTCCTTTGCAGTATATGTTTAATTAGGATTGCCCAGATCAAACTGCACCACATAATAGATGGTTTTACATATATTTCACAACACAGACTAGTAACTCAGTTTACAAAATAATTCAGTTCAAAAGTTTAGATACCCTAGATGCTTAATACTGTATGATTTTACCTAAATCATGAGCGTTTCTGTGTTTGTGGTAGTTTTTCACAAGTCTTGTTTAATATTAGACATAAAACTTGCACATCATTTGCTTTTGACATGTTCTCTGCATATTTGGCCTTAAAGTAATAGTTGTAAATGACCTTATACTTTTAATTATTAACCGTTTGGGGTAACTAAACTTTCAAACTAGGTTACTTTAGTAAAAGGAGTCAGTAATCTGTGTTGTAGAATGTGTAAAATATATTATGTGAAATAGTTTTTCAGGGCAGGACTAAATAAACTGCAATTTTTATGATCAAATGAGTCAAATATGTAAATACACATACCTTGCTACATGCACATAACTTTATTGTATTGAAATGTATCCACAGGACCCTCCTGCTATGCTGCTGTTCGATTTATGCTCAGTGTGGACCGCAAGATTGTGAATGATGACATCACTACATTCATCGCTGCTGTTTGCCTAATGTTCGGCAGTTATTACTGTTTCAATATACACTACCCTACTGAACTGGCATCAGTGCTTGAATTTTTGCAAAGGTATGTAAAGACACCTAGGAGGCGAGAGGTTTACAATATCCTCAAAAGTGTGTACACCCCTTACATTTCAGAAATCATTTTAGTATATCTTCTTAAGGGACAATACTACAGAAATGAAATATGGATATATTGTAAAGTAGTCAATATGTTACTTGTAGAGAAGTATAGATTTTCTTCTCTAAAAATAACTTAACATACGGAAACATTATTGTCAAATAGCTGGCAACAAAAAGTGAGTATAACTTACAGATGGATGTCATTTAACCATGCATTGCCACATGTCCTATTCATCATGTTAATGTTTTTGTCTGCTTGACAGACCATACAAATTTGTGTATATTGTATTAGAGATGTTCAAATTTGGTATGTGTACAATTATCTCATACTAACATGAATGTGATGAATAGGATATATGGCAATGCATGATTAAATGACATACATCTGTTTTAACATTAGGTGTACTCACTTCTGTTGCAAGCTATTTTGACACTTATGGCTGTATGTTAAGTTATTTTTAGAGAGGAAATATATACTCTGGGGGTCACAAACTGGCTTGGTGGGAAACAACTACACTTCCACAATGTACTTCAAGTGCTCAATGTGCTCTATTTTCATGCACTAATTTTGTACTTAATATACTAGAAATTCTTCTTTGGTACGCCTTAAGATAAACTTATTGACTACTCTAAAATATATCCATATTTCATTTCTATAGTATTTTCCCTTAAGAATATATATCAAAATGATTGTTGAAATGTGAGGGGTGTATTTTTGTGAGATTTTGTATATGTGGCTACATTTGCAGAGGTTTTCAGTGTTGTTGTTTTTTTTTCTTTTAAAGGTGCTTCTTCATCATCAATCCTGAAAAGGGCACAAAGGTTGTGGAAAAGAAGAACAAAAACGACTCCCAGTGAACCCAAGAGTCTTCACCTTAATCTCTGACCTTTCTGATCACGAGTGGCGAGAGACCTCGTAAAGGTGGCCTGCAACGAAACGGTTTCCATGTTTAAACTTTTGTTAAACGTTGAAATGTATACTCTCTAAGCACTTGTGTTGTGCTTTGTTCTGCTTTAGTAGTTATTATTGTAAATATTTGACAACCTTTATTTATTCCCAAGCTCAGTTTGAAGTGGCAGTTAGGTAACAGAAATGTTTTAAACTCTGAATCTAAATTTTTAAATGCGTAGTCTGATGCTGATTTTAAGACTGATCTTAAGCCATTGTATACTTCTGATAAAACACAAGAACAGAAAAAAACTGTAATGTTGTTTGAAATGCCTGCCAGTCTTCATTAAAAATACTTGGGACACGGTTTTTGATTATTTAATTTTGATTTGTATTCATCAATTAGTATGTAAGTACTTTAATAGTTTCTTAAAGGAAAAATCTGAATGTTTAGCAATGTTTACTTATTTAAACGATTTATGAACACGCTTCATAGATTATATTTAATTTTGTTCGTGTCTAACAACTTTTAGAAGTCTTAGTTACTGAAACTCGTGTCAGACCGATAAACCTTTTTCTCTCCATTTAAAGGAGAGTGGATGTGGTGGACCTTATTTGATCTTATTCGCTTAGTAGTTCGGAGAACAGGGTATCAGTATCGCACAGCTTACCACGTTGAAAACTCCATTTCAGCTAAAGTCGATAAAAACTCTCGTTTACATGAACAAAGAGACACAGTTTGGAGTGATCGCGTTGAGCGCGGCAGGTTTGCGATTTATGAACACGCTTCAAATATTTTATTTAATTTTGTTCGTGGCTCAACAACTTTTAGAAGTCTTAGTTTGTTTGACACGCCATCACGAGACCACGGATTAGTCCGAACGGAGTTTTTTATTCGTGTCAATGGGTGTTTTTGTCGCCTTCAGCTGAAAATGGACTGTTTAACGTGGTCGTTAGACGTTACTGACACTCGTGTCAGACCGATAAACCTTTTCTCCATTTAAAGGAGAGTGGATGTGGTGGACCTTATTTGATCTTATCCGCTTAGTAGTTTGAAGAACAGGGTATCAGTATCGCACAGCGACCACGTTGAAAACTCCATTTCAGCTAAAGTCGATAAAAACCTCGCTTACATGAACAAAGAGACACAGTTTGGAGTGTTCGCGTTGAGCGTGGAGTAGTTTTACCATTTATGAACACGCTTCAAATATTTAATTTAATTTTGTTCGTGTCAAACAACTTTAGAAGTCTTAGTTTGTTTGATATGTCATCACGTGACCACGTGATTAGTCCGAACGGAGTTTCTTTATTCGTGTCAATGGGTTTTTGTCGCCTTCAGCTGGAAATGGACTGTTTAACGTGGTCGTTGTAACGCTACTGAAACTCCGTGTCAGACCGATAAACCTTTTCTCTCCATTTAAAGGAGAGTGGATGTGGTGGACCTTATTTGATCTTATTCGCTTAGTAGTTTGAAGAACAGGGTATCAGTATCGCACAGCACCACGTTGAAAACTCCATTTCAGCTAAAGTCGATAAAAACTCTCGCTATACATGAACAAAGAGACACAGTTTGGAGTGTTCGCGCTGAGCGTGGAGTAGTTTTTACGATTTATGAACACGCTTCAAAGATTTTATTTAATTTTGTTCGTGGCTCAACAACTTTTAGAAGTCTTAGTTTGTTTGACACATCATCACGTGACCACGTGATTAGTCCGAACGGAGTTTCTTTATTCGTGTCAATGGGTGTTTTTGTCGCCTTCAGCTGAAAATGGACTGTTTGACGTGGTCGCTAGTACGTTTGACACTCCTGTCAGACCGATAAACCTTTTTCTCCATTTAAAGGAGAGTGGATGTGGTGGACCTTATTTGATCTTATCCGCTTAGTAGTTCGGAGAACAGGGTATCAGTATCGCTTAGCGCACCACGCTGAAAACTCCATTTCAGCTAAAGTCGATAAAAACTCTCGTTACATGAACAAAGAGACACAGTTTGGAGTGTTCGCGTTGAGCGTGGAGTAGTTTTACGATTTATGAACACGCTTCAAAGATTTTATTTAATTTTGTTTGTGTCTAACAACTTTTAGAAGTCTTAGTTTGTTTGATACGCCATCACGTGACCACGTGATTAGACCGAACGGAGTTTCTTTATTCGTGTCAATGGGTGTTTTGTCGCCTTCAGCTGGAAATGGAATGTTTAACGTGGTCGTTGTACGTTACTGACACTCCGTGTCAGACCGATAAACCTTTTCTCTCTCCATTTAAAGGAGAGTGGATGTGGTGGACTGTAGCGGACCCCGTCCGAATGATGGCCGAAACTTTTACTGATGTTTCCAGACTTTATTTCTGTTCCCTTTCGCTCTTCAGAAATCACCGTAAGAGCTGAACAAAGTGATACAAAACGTATATCAACATTACTCTGACATATTCAGCGATGCTGACAAAAACATTTGTATTAAATCAACAGCGTATAAAAAACACAAACCTTATGCCTTTCGGGGTTGCTAACAAACTTGTTACATCGCTTTTCGTGAACGAGTTTTAAGCCGTCATGAAGCGTTCACTCTCCCATTCCCTTTTCTCTTTAGTGCCGTAGCGTTGTTAAAAGCGGATTTTGTTTCAAAATAAAAGTCCCCAATAAACAAACGAAAATAATTTGGTCATTACACATTAAATATTACAAAGGCAACACCAAACAAAATGAATTAAAATGAACTCTTATTAAAGTCTGTTACATGGACCTTATTTGATCTTATTCGCTTAGTAGTTCGGGAGAACAGGGTATCAGTATCGCACAGCGACCACCACGTTGAAAACTCCATTTCAGCTAAAGTCATAAAAACTCGCTTATATGAACAAAGAGACACAGTTTGGAGTGTTCGCGTTGAGCGTGGAGTAGTTTTACGATTTATGAACACGCTTCAAAGATTTAATTTAATTTTGTTCGTGTCAAACAACTTTTAGAAGTCTTAGTTTGTTTGACACGTCATCACGTGACCACGTGATTAGTCCGAACGGAGTTTCTTTATTCGTGTCAATGGGTGTTTTTGTCGCCTTCGGCTGGAAATGGACTGTTTAACGTGGTCGTTGTACGTTACTGAAACTCCGTGTCAGACCGATAAACCTTTTCTCTCTCCATTTAAAGGAGAGTGGATGTGGTGGACCTTATTTGATCTTATTCGCTTAGTAGTTCGGAGAACAGGATATCAGTATCGCACAGCGACTACGTTGAAAACTCCATTTCAGCTAAAGTCGATAAAAACTCTCGTTTACATGAACAAAGAGACACAGTTTGGAGTGTTCGCGTTGAGCGTGGAGTAGTTTTACGATTTATGAACACGCTTCAAAGATTTAATTTAAATTTGTTCGTGTCAAACAACTTTTAGAAGTCTTAGTTTGTTTGACACGTCATCACGTGACCACGTGATTAGTCCGAACGGAGTTTCTTTATTCGTGTCAATGGGTGTTTTTGTCGCCTTCAGCTGAAAATGGACTGTTTAACGTGGCTCGTTAGACGCTACTGACACTCCGCGTCAGACCGATAAACCTTTTCTCCATTTAAAGGAGAGTGGATGTGGTGGACCTTATTTGATCTCATCCGCTTAGTAGTTCGGAGAACAGGGTATCAGTATCGCACAGCGACCACGTTGAAAACTCCATTTCAGCTAAAGTCGATAAAAACTCTCGTTTACATGAACAAAGAGACACAGTTTGGAGTGTTCGCGTGTTGAGCGGAGTAGTTTTACGATTTATGAACACGCTTCAAAGATTTAATTTAATTTTGTTCGTGTCAAACAACTTTTAGAAGTCTTAGTTTGTTTGACACGTCATCACGTGACCACGTGATTAGTCTGAACGGAGTTTCTTTATTCGTGTCAATGGGTGTTTTTGTCGCCTTCGGCTGAAAATGGACTGTTTAACGTGGTCGTTGTACGTTACTGAAACCCGTGTCAGACCGATAAACCTTTTCTCCATTTAAAGGAGAGTGGATGTGGTGGACCTTATTTGATCTTATTCGCTTAGTAGTTCGGAGAACAGGATATCAGTATCGCACAGCGACTACGTTGAAAACTCCATTTCAGCTAAAGTCGATAAAAACTCTCGTTTACATGAACAAAGAGACACAGTTTGGAGTGTTCGCGTTGAGCGTGGAGTAGTTTTACGATTTATGAACACGCTTCAAAGATTTAATTTAAATTTGTTCGTGTCAAACAACTTTTAGAAGTCTTAGTTTGTTTGACACGTCATCACGTGACCACGTGATTAGTCCGAACGGAGTTTCTTTATTCGTGTCAATGGGTGTTTTTGTCGCCTTCAGCTGAAAATGGACTGTTTAACGTGCTCGTTGTACGTTACTGACACTCCGTGTCAGACCGATAAACCTTTTCTCTCTCCATTTAAAGGAGAGTGGATGTGGTGGACCTTATTTGATCTTATTCGCTTAGTAGTTCGGAGAACAGGGTATCAGTATCAAGACAGCACACCACGTTGAAAACTCCATTTCAGCTAAAGTAGATAAAACTCTCGTTTACATGAACAAAGAGACACAGTTAGGAGTGATCGCGTTGAGCGTAGGTTTACGATTTATGAACACGCTTCAAAAGATTTTATTTAATTTTGTTCGTGTCAAACAACTTTTAGAAGTCTTAGTTTGTTTGACACGTCATCACGTGACCACGTGATTAGTCCGAACGGAGTTTCTTTATTCGTGTCAATGGGTGTTTTTGTCGCCTTCAGCTGGAAATGGACTGTTTAACGTGGTCGTTGTACGTTACTGACACACCGTGTCAGATCGATAAACCTTTTCTTTCTCCATTTAAAGGAGAGTGGATGTGGTGGACCTTATTTGATCTTATTCGCTTAGTAGTTCGGAGAACATGGTATCAGTATCGCACAGTGACCACTTGAAAAACTCCATTTTCAGCTAAAGTAGATAAAAACTCTCGTTTACATGAACAAAGAGACACAGTTTGGAGTGATCGCGTTGAGCGTGGAGTAGGTTTACGATTTATGAACACGCTTCAAAAGAATTTATTTAATTTTGTTCGTGTCAAACAACTTTTAGAAGTCTTAGTTTGTTTGACACGTCATCACGTGACCACGTGATTAGTCCGAACGGAGTTTCTTTATTCGTGTCAATGGGTGTTTTTGTCGCCTTCGGCTGGAAATGGACTGTTTAACGTGGTCGTTGTACGTTACTGAAACTCCGTGTCAGACCGATAAACCTTTTCTCTCTCCATTTAAAGGAGAGTGGATGTGGTGGACCTTATTTGATCTTATTCGCTTAGTAGTTCGGGAACAGGGTATCAGTATCGCACAGCGACCACGTTGAAAACTCCATTTCAGCTAAAGTCGATAAAAACTCTCGTTTACATGAACAAAGAGACACAGTTTGGAGTGTTCGCGTTGAGCGTGGAGTAGTTTTACGATTTATGAACACGCTTCAAAGATTTAATTTAAATTTGTTCGTACAAACAACTTTAGAAGTCTTAGTTTGTTTGACACGTCATCACGTGACCACGTGATTAGTCCGAACGGAGTTTCTTTATTCGTGTCAATGGGTGTTTTTGTCGCCTTCAGCTGAAAATGGACTGTTTAACGTGCTCGTTGTACGTTACTGACACTCCGTGTCAGACCGATAAACCTTTTCTCTCTCCATTTAAAGGAGAGTGGATGTGGTGGACCTTATTTGATCTCATCCGCTTAGTAGTTCGGAGAACAGGGTATCAGTATCGCACAGCGACCACGTTGAAAACTCCATTTCAGCTAAAGTAGATAAAAACTCTCGTTTACATGAACAAAGAGACACAGTTAGGAGTGATCGCGTTGAGCGTGGAGTAGTTTTACGATTTATGAACACGCTTCAAAGATTTAATTTAATTTTGTTCGTGTCAAACAACTTTTAGAAGTCTTAGTTTGTTTGACACGTCATCACGTGACCACGTGATTAGTCCGAACGGAGTTTCTTTATTCGTGTCAATGGGTGTTTTTGTCGCCTTCAGCTGAAAATGGACTGTTTAACGTGCTCGTAGTACGCTACTGACACCGTGTCAGACCGATAAACCTTTTTCTCTCCATTTAAAGGAGAGTGGATGTGGTGGACCTTATTTGATCTTATTCGCTTAGTAGTTCGGAGAACAGGGTATCAGTATCGCACAGTTTAACCACGTTGAAAACTCCATTTCAGCTAAAGTCGATAAAACTCTCGCTTACATGAACAAAGAGACACAGTTTGGAGTGATCGCGTTGAGCGTGGAGTAGTTTTACGATTTATGAACACGCTTCAAAGATTTAATTTAAATTTGTTCGTGTCAAACAACTTTTAGAAGTCTTAGTTTGTTTGACACGTCATCACGTGACCACGTGATTAGTCCGAACGGAGTTTCTTTATTCGTGTCAATGGGTGTTTTTGTCGCCTTCAGCTGAAAATGGACTGTTTAACGTGGTCGTTAGAACGTTACTGAAACTCCGTGTCAGACCGATAAACCTTTTCTCTCTCCATTTAAAGGAGAGTGGATGTGGTGGACCTTATTTGATCTTATTCGCTTAGTAGTTCGAGAACAGGGTATCAGTATCGCACAGCGACCACGCTTGAAAACTCCATTTCAGCTAAAGTCGATAAAAACTCTCGCATACATGAACAAAGAGACACAGTTTGGAGTGTTCAAGCGTTGAGCGTGGGAGTAGTTTTTTACGATTTATGAACACGCTTCAAAGATTTAATTTAATTTTGTTCGTGTCAAACAACTTTAGAAGTCTTAGTTTGTTTGACACGTCATCACGTGACCACGTGATTAGTCCGAACGAGTTTCTTTATTCGTGTCAATGGTGTTTTTGTCGCCTTCAGCTGAAAATGGACTGTTTAACGTGGTCGTTGTACGTTACTGAAACTCCGTGTCAGACCGATAAACCTTTTCTCTCCATTTAAAGGAGAGTGGATGTGGTGGACCTTATTTGATCTTATTCGCTTAGTAGTTCGGAGAACAGGGTATCAGTATCGCACAGCTTACCACGTTGAAAACTCCATTTCAGCTAAAGTCGATAAAAACTCTTGCCATACATGAACAAAGAGACACAGTTTGGAGTGTTCGCGTTGAGCGTGGAGTAGTTTTACGATTTATGAACACGCTTCAAAGATTTAATTTAATTTTGTTCGTGTCAAACAACTTTAGAAGTCTTAGTTTGTTTGACACGTCATCACGTGACCACGTGATTAGTCCGAACGGAGTTTCTTTATTCGTGTCAATGGGTGTTTTTGTCGCCTTCAGCTGGAAATGGACTGTTTAACGTGGTCGTTAGTAACGCTACTGAAACTCCGTGTCAGACCGATAAACCTTTTCTCTCCATTTAAAGGAGAGTGGATGTGGTGGACCTTATTTGATCTTATTCGCTTAGTAGTTCGGAGAACAGGGTATCAGTATCGCACAGCGACCACGTTGAAAACTCCATTTCAGCTAAAGTCGATAAAAACTCGTTTACATGAACAAAGAGACACAGTTTGGAGTGATTCGCGTTGAGCGTGGAGGTTTTTACGATTTATGAACACGCTTCAAAAGATTTTATTTAATTTTGTTCGTGTCAAACAACTTTTAGAAGTCTTAGTTTGTGTTTGACACGTCATCACGTGACCACGTGATTAGTCCGAACGGAGTTTCTTTTTTCGTGTCAATGGGTGTTTTTGTCGCCTTCAGCTGGAAATGGACTGTTTAACGTGGTCGTTGTACGTTACTGAAACTCCGTGTCAGACCGATAAACCTTTTCTCTCCATTTAAAGGAGAGTGGATGTGGTGGACCTTATTTGATCTTATTCGCTAGTAGTTCGGAGAACAGGGTATCAGTATCGCACAGCGACCACGCTTGAAAACTCCATTTCAGCTAAAGTCGATAAAAACTCGTTTACATGAACAAAGAGACACAGTTTGGAGTGATCGCGCTGGAGCGTGGGAGTGTTTTACGATTTATGAACACGCTTCAAAGATTTTATTTAATTTTGTTCGTGTCAAACAACTTTTAGAAGTCTTAGTTTGTTTGACACGTCATCACGTGACCACGTGATTAGTCCGAACGGAGTTTCTTTATTCGTGTCAATGGTGTTTTTTGTCGCCTTCAGCTGGAAATGGACTGTTTAATGTGGTCGCTAGACGTTACTGACACTCCGTGTCAGACCGATGAACCTTTTTCTCTCCATTTAAAGGAGAGTGGATGTGGTGGACCTTATTTGATCTTATTCGCTTAGTAGTTCGGAGAACAGGGTATCAGTATCAGACAGCGACCACGTTGAAAACTCCATTTCAGCTAAAGTAGATAAAAACTCGCTTACATGAACAAAGAGACACAGTTTGGAGTGATCGCGTTGAGCGTGGAGGTTTACGATTTATGAACACGCTTCAAAAAGATTTTATTTAATTTTGTTCGTGTCAAACAACTTTTAGAAGTCTTAGTTTGTTTGACACGTCATCACGTGACCACGTGATTAGTCCGAACGGAGTTTCTTTATTCGTGTCAATGGTGTTTTTGTCGCCTCAGCTGGAAATGGACTGTTTAACGTGGTCGTTGTACAATGTTACTGAAACCCGTGTCAGACCGATAAACCTTTTTCTCTCCATTTAAAGGAGAGTGGATGTGGTGGACCTTATTTGATCTTATTCGCTTAGTAGTTCGGAGAACAGGGTATCAGTATCAAGACAGCGACCACGTTGAAAACTCCATTTCAGCTAAAGTAGATAAAAACTCGTTTACATGAACAAAGAGACACAGTTTGGAGTGATCGCGTTGAGCGTAGGTTTACGATTTATGAACACGCTTCAAAAGATTTTATTTAATTTTGTTCGTGTCAAACAACTTTAGAAGTCTTAGTTTGTTTGACACGCCATCACGTGACCACGTGATTAGTCCGAACGGAGTTTCTTTATTCGTGTCAATGGGTGTTTTTGTCGCCTTCAGCTGGAAATGGACTGTTTAACGTGGTCGTTGTACGTTACTGAAACTCCGTGTCAGACCGATAAACCTTTTCTCTCCATTTAAAGGAGAGTGGATGTGGTGGACCTTATTTGATCTTATTCGCTTAGTAGTTCGGAGAACAGGGTATCAGTATCAAGACAGCGACCACGTTGAAAACTCCATTTCAGCTAAAGTCGATAAAAACTCTCGTTTACATGAACAAAGAGACACAGTTTGGAGTGATCGCGTTGAGCGTGGAGTAGTTTTACGATTTATGAACACGCTTCAAAGATTTAATTTAATTTTTTGTTCGTGTCAAACAACTTTAGAAGTCTTAGTTTGTTTGACACGTCATCACGTGACCACGTGATTAGTCCGAACGGAGTTTCTTTATTCGTGTCAATGGGTGTTTTGTCGCCTTCAGCTGGAAATGGACTGTTTAACGTGCTCGTTGTAACGCTACTGAAACTCCGTGTCAGACCGATAAACCTTTTCTCTCCATTTAAAGGAGAGTGATGTGGTGGACCTTATTTGATCTTATTCGCTTAGTAGTTCGGAGAACAGGGTATCAGTATCGCACAGCGACTACACGTTGAAAACTCCATTTCAGCTAAAGTCGATAAAAACTCTCGCTTACATGAACAAAGAGACACAGTTTGGAGTGATCGCGTTGAGCGTGGAGTAGTTTTACGATTTATGAACACGCTTTCAAAGATTTTATTTAATTTTGTTCGTGTCAAACAACTTTAGAAGTTTAGTTTGTTTGACACGTCATCACATGACCACGTGATTAGTCCGAACGGAGTTTCTTTATTCGCGGTCAATGGGTGTTTTTGTCGCCTTCGCTGGAAATGGACTGTTTAACGTGGTCGTTGTACGTTACTGAAACTCCGTGTCAGACCGATAAACCTTTTCTCTCCATTTAAAGGAGAGTGGATGTGGTGGACCTTATTTGATCTTATTCGCTTAGTAGTTCGGAGAACAGGGTATCAGTATCGCACAGCTTACCACGTTGAAAACTCCATTTCAGCTAAAGTAGATAAAAACTCTCGCTTACATGAACAAAGAGACACAGTTTGGAGTGATCGCGCAAGGAGCGTGGAGTAGGTTTACGATTTATGAACACGCTTCAAAGATTTAATTTAATTTTGTTCGTGTCAAACAACTTTAGAAGTCTTAGTTTGTTTGACACGTCATCACGTGACCACGTGATTAGTCCGAACGGAGTTTCTTTATTCGTGTCAATGGGTGTTTTTGTCGCCTTCGCTGGAAATGGACTGTTTAACGTGGCTCGTTAGACGCTACTGAAACTCCGTGTCAGACCGATAAACCTTTTCTCTCCATTTAAAGGAGAGTGGATGTGGTGGACCTTATTTGATCTTATTCGCTTAGTAGTTCGGAGAACAGGGTATCAGTATCAAGACAGCGACCACGTTGAAAACTCCATTTCAGCTTAAAGTCGATAAAAACTCTCGTTTACATGAACAAAGAGACACAGTTTGGAGTGATCGCGTTGAGCGTGGAGTAGTTTTACGATTTATGAACACTCTTCAAAGATTTAATTTAATTTTTGTTCTGTGTCAAACAACTTTTAGAAGTCTTAGTTTGTTTGACACGTCATCACGTGACCACGTGATTAGTCCGAACGGAGTTTCTTTATTCGTGTCAATGGGTGTTTTTGTCGCCTTCAGCTGAAAATGGACTGTTTAACGTGGTCGTTGTAATGCTACTGAAACTCCGTGTCAGACCGATAAACTTTTTTCTCCATTTAAAGGAGAGTGGATGTGGTGGACCTTATTTGATCTTATTCGCTAGTAGTTCGGGAACAGGGTATTAGTATCGCACAGCGACCACGTTGAAAACTCCATTTCAGCTAAAGTCGATAAAAACTCTCGTTTACATGAACAAAGAGACACAGTTTGGAGTGTTCGTTGAGCTGTGGAGTAGTTTTACGACGGCGAACACGCTCAAAGATTTAATTTAATTTGTTCGTGGTCAAACAACTTTTAGAAGTCTTAGTTTGTTTGACACGCCATCACGCGACCACGTGATTAGTCCAACCGAGTTTCTTTATTCGTGTCAATGGGTGTTTTTGTCGCCTTCAGCTGAAAATGGACTGTTTAACGTGGTCGTTGTAACGCTACTGAAACTCCGTGTCAGACCGATAAACCTTTTCTCCTCCATTTAAAGGAGAGTGGATGTGGTGGACCTTATTTGATCTTATTCGCTTAGTAGTTCGAGAACAGGGTATCAGTATCGCAGACAGCGACCACGTTGGAAAAACTCCATTTCAGCTAAAGTAGATAAAAACTCTCGCTTATACATGAACAAAGAGACACAGTTTGGAGTGATCGCGTTGAGCGTGGAGTAGGTTTACGATTTATGAACAGCTTCAAAGATTTTATTTAATTTTGTTCGTGTCAAACAACTTTTAGAAGTCTTAGTTTGTTTGATACGTCATCACGTGACCACGTGATTAGTCCGAACGGAGTTTCTTTATTCGTGTCAATGGGTGTTTTGTCGCTTTCAGCTGGAAATGGACTGTTTAACGTGGTCGTTGTACGTTACTGAAACTCCGTGTCAGACCGATAAACCTTTTCTCTCCATTTAAAGGAGAGTGGATGTGGTGGACCTTATTTGATCTCATTCGCTTAGTACTTCGGAGAACAGGGTATCAGTATCGCACAGCTAATTTCACGTTGAAAACTCCATTTCAGCTAAAGTCGATAAAAACTCGTTTACATGAACAAAGAGACACAGTTTGGAGTGATCGCGCTGAGCGCGGAGTAGTTTTACGATTTATGAACACGCTTTCAAAGATTTAATTTAATTTTGTTCGCAGGCCAAACAACTTTTAGAAGTCTTAGTTTGTTTGACACGTCATCACATGACCACGTGATTAGTCCGAACGGAGTTTCTTTATTCGTGTCAATGGGTGTTTTTGTCGCTTCAGCTGGAAATGGACTGTTTAACGTGGTCGCTGTACGTTACTGAAACTCCGTGTCAGACCGATAAAACCTTTTCTCTCCATTTAAAGGAGAGTGGATGTGGTGGACCTTATTTGATCTTATTCGCTTAGTAGTTCGGAGAACAGGGTATCAGTATCGCACAGCCACCACGTTGAAAACTCCATTTCAGCTAAAGTCGATAAAAACTCTCGCTTACATGAACAAAGAGACACAGTTTGGAGTGTTCGCGCTGAGCGTGGAGTAGTTTTACGATTTATGAACACGCTTCAAAGATTTAATTTAATTTTGTTCGTGTCAAACAACTTTTAGAAGTTTTAGTTTGTTTGACACGCCATCACGTGACCACGTGATTAGTCCGAACGGAGTTTCTTTATTCGTGTCAATGGGTGTGTTTGTCGCCTTCAGCTGAAAATGGACTGTTTAACGTGGTCATGTACGCTACTGAAACTCCGCAGTCAGACCGATAAACCTTTTCTCTCCATTTAAAGGAGAGTGGATGGTGGACCTTATTTGATCTTATTCGCTTAGTAGTTCGGAGAACAGGGCATCAGTATCAAGACAGCGACCACGTTGAAAACTCCATTTCAGCTAAAGTCGATAAAACTCTCGTTTACATGAACAAAGAGACACAGTTTGGAGTGTTTCGCTGAGCGTGGAGTAGTTTTACGATTTATGAACACGCTTCAAAGATTTAATTTAATTTTGTTCGTGTCAAACAACTTTTAGAAGTCTTAGTTTGTTTGACACGTCATCACGTGACCACGTGATTAGTCCGAACGGAGTTTCTTTATTCGTGGTCAATGGGTGTTTTTGTCGCCTTCAGCTGGAAATGGACTGTTTAACGTGCTCGTTGTATGCTACTGACACTCCGTGTCAGACCGATAAACCTTTCTCTCCATTTAAAGGAGAGTGGATGTGGTGGACCTTATTTGATCTTATCCGCTTAGTAGTTCGGAGAACAGGGTATCAGTATCGCACAGCGACCACGCTGGAAAACTCCATTTCAGCTAAAGTCGATAAAAACTCTCGCTTACATGAACAAAGAGACACAGTTTGGAGTGTTCATTGAGCGTGGAGTGAGGTTTCACGCATTTATGAACACGCTTCAAAAGATTTTATTTAATTTTGTTCGTGTCAAACAACTTTTTAGAAGTCTTAGTTTGTTTGACACGCCATCACGTGACCACGTGATTAGTCCGAACGGGAGTTTCTTTATTCGCGTCAATGGGTGTTTTTGTCGCCTTCAGCTGGAAATGGACTGTTTAACGTGGTCGTTGTACGTTACTGAAACTCCGTGTCAGACCGATGAACCTTTTTTCTCCATTTAAAGGAGAGTGGATGGTGGACCTTATTTGATCTTATTCGCTTAGTAGTTCGGAGAACAGGGTATCAGTATCGCACAGCGACCACGTTGAAAACTCCATTTCAGCTAAAGTAGATAAAACTCTCGTTTATATGAACAAAGAGACACAGTTTGGAGTGATCGCGTTGAGCGTGGAGTAGGTTTACGATTTATGAACACGCTTCAAAAGATTTTATTTAATTTTGTTCGTGTCAAACAACTTCTTAGAAGTCTTAGTTTGTTTGATACCGTCATCACGTGACCACGTGATTAGTCCGAACGGAGTTTCTTTATTCGTGTCAATGGGGTTTTTGTCGCTTTCAGCTGGAAATGGACTGTTTAACGTGGTCGTTGGTACGTTACTGAAACTCCGTGTCAGACCGATGAACCTTTTCTCCATTTAAAGGAGAGTGGATGTGGTGGACCTTATTTGATCTTATTCGCTTAGTAGTTCGGAGAACAGGGTATCAGTATCGCGACAGCCACCACGTTGAAAACTCCATTTCAGCTAAAGTGGCAGATAAAAACCTCGCTTACATGAACAAAGAGACACACAGTTTGGAGTGATCGTTGAGCGTGGAGTAGGTTTATGATTTATGAACACGCTTCAAAGATTTTATTTAATTTTGTTCGTGTGTCAAACAACTTTAGAAGTCTTAGTTTGTTTGACACGTCATCACGTGACCACGCGGATTAGTCCGAACGGGAGTTTCTTTATTCGTGTCAATGGTGTTTTTTGTCGCCTTCAGCTGAAATGGACTGTTTAACGGTCGTTGCAATGCTACTGAAACTCCGCGGTCAGACCGATAAACCTTTTCTCTCCATTTAAAGGAGAGGATGTGGTGGACCTTATTTGATCTTATTCGCTTAGTAGTTCGGAGAACATAGGGTATCAGTATCAAGACAGCCGACCACGTTGAAAACTCCATTTCAGCTAAAGTAGATAAAAACTCTCGTTTATATGAACAAAGAGACACAGTTTGGAGTGATCGCGTTGAGCCGAGGTTTTATGATTTATGAACACGCTTCAAAAAGATTTTATTTAATTTTGTTCGTGTCAAACAACTTTTAGAAGTCTTAGTTTGTTTGATACGCTCATCACGTGACCACGTGATTAGTCCGAACGGAGTTTCTTTTTATTCGTGTCAATGGTGTTTTGTTCGCTTCAGCTGGAAATGGACGTTTAACGTGGTCGTTGTATGCTACTGAAACTCCGCGGTCAGACCGATAAACCTTTTCTCTCCATTTAAAGGAGAGTGGATGTGGTGGACCTTATTTGATCTTATTCGCTTAGTAGTTCGGAGAACAGGGTATCAGTATCAAGACAGCTAATTCACGTTGAAAACTCCATTTCAGCTAAAGTCGATAAAAACTCTCGCTTACATGAACAAAGAGACACAGTTTGGAGTGATCGCGTTGAGCGTGGAGTAGTTTTACGATTTATGAACACGCTTCAAAGATTTAATTTAATTTTGTTCGTGTCAAAACAACTTTTAGAAGTCTTAGTTTGTTTGATACGCCATCACGTGACCACGTGATTAGTCCGAACGAGTTTCTTTATTCGTGTCAATGGTGTTTTTGTCGCCTTCAGCTGGAAATGGACTGTTTAACGTGGTCGTTGTAACGTTACTGAAACTCCGTGTCAGACCGAGCAAACCTTTTCTCCATTTAAAGGAGAGTGGATGTGGTGGACCTTATTTGATCTTATTCGCTTAGTAGTTCGGAGAACAGGGTATCAGTATCGCACAGCGACCACGTTGAAAACTCCATTTCAGCTAAAGTCGATAAAAACCTCGCTTACATGAACAAAGAGACACAGTTTGGAGTGATCGCGCGTTGAGCGTGGAGTAGTTTTACGATTTATGAACACGCTTCAAAGATTTAATTTAATTTTGTTCGTGTCAAACAACTTTTAGAAGTCTTAGTTTGTTTGACACGCCATCACGTGACCACGTGATTAGTCCGAACGGAGTTTCTTTATTCGTGTCAATGGGTGCGTTTTGTCGCTTTCGGCTGGAAATGGACTGTTTAACGTGGTTTGTACGCTACTGAAAACTCCGTGAAGGTCAGACCGATAAACCTTTTCTCTCCATTTAAAGGAGAGTGGATGGTGGACCTTATTTGATCTTATTCGCTTTAGTAGTTCGGAGAACAGGGTATCAGTATCGCGACAGCGACCACGCTGAAAACTCCATTTCAGCTAAAGTCGATAAAAACTCTCGTTTACATGAACAAAGAGACACAGTTTGGAGTGATCGCGTTGAGCGTGGAGTAGGTTTACGATTTATGAACACGCTTCAAAAGATTTTATTTAATTTTGTTCGTGTCAAACAACTTTAGAAGTCTTAGTTTGTTTGACACGTCATCACGTGACCACGTGATTAGTCCGAACGGAGTTTCTTTATTCGTGTCAATGTGTTTTTGTCGCCTTCGCTGGAAATGGACTGTTTAACGTGGTCGTTGTACGCTACTGAAACTCCGCAGTGGTCAGACCGATAAACCTTTTCTCTCTCCATTTAAAGGAGAGTGGATGTGGTGGACCTTATTTGATCTTATTCGCTTAGTAGTTCGGAGAACAGGGTATCAGCATCGCGACAGCGACCACGTTGAAAACTCCATTTCAGCTAAAGTAGATAAAAACTCGCTTACATGAACAAAGAGACACAGTTTGGAGTGATCGCGTTGAGCGTGGAGGTTTTACGATTTATGAACACGCTTCAAAGATTTTATTTAATTTTGTTCGTGTCAAACAACTTTTAGAAGTCTTAGTTTGTTTGATACGTCATCACGTGACCACGTGATTAGTCCGAACGGAGTTTCTTTATTCGTGTCAATGGGTGTTTTTGTCGCCTTCAGCTGGAAATGGACTGTTTAACGTCAAGTCGTTAGTAACGTTACTGAAACTCCGTGTCAGACCGATAAACCTTTTCTCTCCATTTAAAGGAGAGTGGATGTGGTGGACCTTATTTGATCTTATTCGCTTAGTAGTTCGGAGAACAGGGTATCAGTATCGCACAGCCACCACGTTGAAAACTCCATTTCAGCTAAAGTCGATAAAAACTCGTTTACATGAACAAAGAGACACAGTTTGGAGTGTTCGCGTTGAGCGAGCGGAGTAGTTTTACGATTTATGAACACGCTTCAAAGATTTAATTTAATTTTGTTCGTGTCAAACAACTTTGAAGTCTTAGTTTGTTTGACACGTCATCACGTGACCACGTGATTAGTCCGAACGGAGTTTCTTTATTCGTGTCAATGGGTGTTTTTTGTCGCCTTCAGCTGAAATGGACTGTTTAACGTGGTCGTTGTACGCTACTGAAACTCCGCGTGTCAGACCGATAAACCTTTTCTCTCCATTTAAAGGAGAGTGGATGTGGTGGACCTTATTTGATCTTATTCGCTTAGTAGTTCGGAGAACAGGTATCAGTATCAGACAGCGACCAGTGCTGAAAACTCCATTTCAGCTAAAGTCGATAAAAACTCGTTTACATGAACAAAGAGACACAGTTTGGAGTGTTCGCGTTGAGCGTGGGAGTAGTTTTACGATTTATGAACACGCTTCAAAGATTTAATTTAATTTTGTTCGTGTCAAACAACTTTTAGAAGTCTTAGTTTGTTTGACACGCCATCACGCGACCACGTGATTAGTCCGAACGGAGTTTCTTTATTCGTGTCAATGGGTGTTTTTGTCGCTTCAGCTGGAAATGGACTGTTTAACGTGGTCGTTGACGCATTGAAATCGTGTCAGACCGATAAACCCTTTTTCTCCATTTAAAGGAGAGGATGTGGTGGACCTTATTTGATCTTATTCGCTAGTAGTTCGGAGAACAGGGTATCAGTATCGCACAGCATTACCACGTTGAAAACTCCATTTCAGCTAAAGTCGATAAAACTCTCGCTTATATGAACAAAGAGACACAGTTTGGAGTGTTCGCGTTGAGCGTGGAGTAGTTTTACGATTTATGAAACACGCTCAAAGATTTAATTTAATTTTGTTCGTGTCAAACAACTTTTTAGAAGTCTTAGTTTGTTTGACACGCCATCACGCGACCACGTGATTAGTCCGAACGAGCTTTATTCGTGTCAATGGTGTTTTTGTCGCTTTCAGCTGAAATGGACTGTTTAACGGGGTCGCTGTATCGCCATTGAAACTCCGTGTCAGACCGATAAACCTTTTCTCTCCATTTAAAGGAGAGTGATGTGGTGGACCTTATTTTGATCTTATTCGCTTAGTAGTTCGGAGAACAGGGTATCAGTATCGCACAGCGACTAACGCTTGAAAACTCCATTTCAGCTAAAGTCGCATAAAAACTCTCGCCATATGAACAAAGAGACACAGTTTGGAGTGATCGCTGAGCGGAGAGTAGTTTATTGATTTATGAACACGCTTCAAAGATTTAATTTAATTTTGTTCGTGTCAAACAACTTTTAGAAGTCTTAGTTTGTTTGACACGCCATCACGTGACCACGTGATTAGTCCGAACGGAGTTTCTTTATTCGTGTCAATGGGTGTTTTTGTCTCCTTCAGCTGGAAATGGACTGTTTAACGTGGTCGTTGTACGCTGTTACTGAAACTCCGTGTCAGACCGATAAACCTTTTTTCTCCATTTAAAGGAGAGTGGATGGTGGACCTTATTTGATCTTATTCGCTTAGTAGTTCGGAGAATAGGGTAATCAGTTTATCGCATTGCAGCCATTACGTTGAAAACTCCATTTCAGCTTTACTTATAAAAACTCTCGTTTACATGAACAAAGAGATACAGTTTGGAGTAACGTCGAGCTGAGCGTGGAGTAGTTTTACGATTTATGAACACGCTCAAAAAGATTTTATTTAATTTTGTTCGTGCCAAACAACTTTTAGAAGTCTTAGTTTGTTTGACACGCCATCACATGACCACGTGGATTAGTCCGAACGGAGTTTCTTTATTCGTGTCAATGGGTGTTTTTGTCGCTTTCAGCTGGAAATGGACCGTTTAACGTGGTCGTTGTATCGCTATTGAAACTCGTCAGACCGATAAACCTTTTCTCCATTTAAAGGAGAGTGGATGTGGTGGACCTTATTTGATCTTTTATTCGCTTAGTAGTTCGGAGAACAGGGTATCAGCATCGCGACAGCCACCACGTTGAAAACTCCATTTCAGCTAAAGTCGATAAAAACTCTCGTTTATACATGGAACAAAGAGACACAGTTTGGAGTGTTCGGCGTTGAGCGTGGAGTAGTTTTACTGATTTATGAACACGCTTCAAAGATTTAATTTAATTTGTTCGTGTCAAACAACTTTTAGAAGTCTTAGTTTGTTTGACACGCCATCACGCGACCACGCAGATTAGTCCGAACGGAGTTTCTTTATTCAAACAATGGTGTTTTTGTCGCCTTCAGCTGTAAAATGGACCGTTTAACGTGGTCGTTGTACGCTACTGAAAGTTCCGTGTCAGACCGATAAACCTTTTCTCCATTTAAAGGAGAGTGGATGTGGTGGACCTTATTTGATCTTATTCGCTTAGTAGTTCGGAGAACAGGGTATCAGTATCGCATGCCAGCGCACAATGTTGAAAAAACTCCATTTCAGCCAAAGTCGATAAAAACTCTCGTTTACATGGAACAAAGAGACACAGCTTGGAGTGTTCGCGCATGAGAGTGGAGTAGTTTTACGATTTATGAACACGCTTCAAAGATTTAATTTAATTTTGCTCGTACAAACAACTTTTTAGAAGTCTTAGTTTGTTTGATACGCCATCACGTGACCACGTGATTAGTCCGAACGGAGTTTCTTTATTCGTGGCCAATGGTGTTTTTTGTCGCCTCTCATTGCTGGAAATGACTGTTTAACGTGGTCGTTTGTTCACGTTACTGAAACTCCGTGTCAGACCGATAAACCTTTTCTCCATTTAAAGGAGAGTGGATGTGGTGGACCTTATTTGATCTTATTCGCTTAGGTAGTTCGGAGAACAGGTATCAGTATCACACAGCCACCACGTTGAAAACTCCATTTCAGCTAAAGTCGATAAAACCCTCGCTTATATGAACAAAGAGACACAGTTTGGAGTGATTCGCGTTGAGCGGAGTAGTTTTACGCATTTATGAACACGCTTCAAAGATTTTATTTAATTTTGTTCGTGTCAAACAACTTTTAGAAGTCTTATTTGTTTGAGTACGCCATCACGTGACCACGTGATTAGTCCGAACGGAGTTCTTTATTCGTGTCAATGGTGTTTTTGTCGCTTCAGCTGGAAATGGACCGTTTAACGTGGTCGCTTGTAATGCTACTGAAACTCCGTGTCAGACCGATAAACCTTTTTCTCTCCATTTAAAGGAGAGTGGATGTGGTGGACCTTATTTGATCTTATTCGCTTAGTAGTTCGGAGAACAGGGTATCAGCATCGCTCAGCACTACGTTGAAAACTCCATTTCAGCTAAAGTCGATAAAAAACTCGCTATACATGAACAAAGAGACACAGTTTGGAGTGTTCGCATGGAGCGTGGAGTAGGTTTACGATTTATGAACACGCTTTCAAAGATTTAATTTAATTTTGTTCGTGTCAAACAACTTTTTAGAAGTCTTAGTTTGTTTGATACGCCATCACGTTATGACCACGTGGGATTAGTCCGAACGGAGTTTTTTATTCGTGTCAATGGTGTTTTGTCGCTTCAGCTGAAAATGGACTGTTTAACGTGGGTCGTTGTATTTACTAAAACTCCGTGTCAGACCGAGCAAACCTTTTCTCCATTTAAAGGAGAGTGGATGTGGTGGACCTTATTTGATCTTATTCGCTTAGTAGTTCGAGAACAGGGTATCAGTATCGTTACAGCCACCACGCTGAAAACCCATTTCAGCTAAAGTTTCTATAAAAACTCTCGCTTACATGAACAAAGAGATTACAGTTTGGAGTGTTCGCATATGAGCGTGGAGTAGTTTTACGATTTATGAACACGCTTCAAAGATTTAATTTAATTTGTTCGTGCCAAACAACTTTTAGAAGTCTTAGTTTGTTTGACACGTCATCACGTGACCACGTGATTAGTCCGAACGGAGTTTCTTTATTCAAGTCAATGGGTGTTTTTGTCGCCTTCAGCTGGAAATGGACTGTTTAACGTGGTCGCTGTTACGCTACTGAAACTCGTGTCAGACCGATAAACCTTTTTCTCTCCATTTAAAGGAG
This sequence comes from Puntigrus tetrazona, assembly GCF_018831695.1. Lineage (NCBI taxonomy): Eukaryota > Metazoa > Chordata > Actinopteri > Cypriniformes > Cyprinidae > Puntigrus > Puntigrus tetrazona. The sequence continues at coordinate 137,082 of NW_025048303.1, read as the reverse complement.
AGTGGATGTGGTGGACCTTATTTGATCTTATTCGCTTAGTAGTTCGGAGAACAGGGCATCAGTATCGCACAGCCACCACGTTGAAAACTCCATTTCAGCTAAAGTGAGATAAAAACTCGTTTACATGAACAAAGAGACACAGTTTGGAGTGATCGCGTTGAGCTGCGGAGTAGTTTACGATTTATGAACACGCTTCAAAGATTTTATTTAATTTTGTTCGTATCAAACAACTTTTAGAAGTCTTAGTTTGTTTGACACGTCATCACGTGACCACGTGATTAGTCCGAACGGAGTTTCTTTATTCGTGTCAATCGGTGTTTTTGTCGCCTTCAGCTGGAAATGGACTGTTTAACGTGGTCGTTGTAACGCTACTGAAACTCCGTGGTCAGACCGATAAACCTTTTTCTCTCCATTTAAAGGAGAGTGATGTGGTGGACCTTATTTGATCTTATTCGCTTAGTAGTTCGGAGAACAGGTATCAGTATCGCACAGCGCACCACGTTGAAAACTCCATTTCAGCTAAAGTCGATAAAAACTCTCGTTTACATGAACAAAAAGACACAGTTTGGAGTGTTCAGCGTTGAGCGTGGAGTAGTTTTACGATTTATGAACACGCTTCCAAAGATTTAATTTAATTTTGCCTCGTGTCAAACAACTTTAGAAGTCTCAGTTTGTTTGATACGTCATCACGTGACCACGTGATTAGTCCGGAACGGAGTTTCTTTATTCGTGTCAATGGGTGTTTTTGTCGCCTTCAGCTGGAAATGGACTGTTTAACGTGGTCGTTGTAACGCTACTGAAACTCCGTGTCAGACCGATAAACAAAGTTTTCTCTCCATTTAAAGGAGAGTGGGATGTGGTGGACCTTATTTGATCTTATTCGCTTAGTGAGTTCGGAGAACAGGGTATCAGTATCGCACAGCGACCACCACGTTGAAAACTCCATTTGAAGCTAAAGTAGATAAAAACTCGTTTACATGAACAAAGAAAGAGACACAGTTTGGAGTGATCGCGTTGAGCGTGGAGTAGGTTTAAGATTACATGAACACGCTCAAAAGATTTTATTTAATTTTGTTCGTGTCAAACAACTTTTAGAAGTCTTAGTTTGTTTGATACGCCATCACGTGACCACGCGATTAGTCCAACGGAGTTTCTTTATTCGTGTCAATGGGTGTTTTTGTCGCCTTCGGCTGGAAATGGACTGTTTAACGTGGTCGTTGTACGCTACTGAAACTCCCGTGTCAGACCGGAGCAAACCTTTTTCTCCATTTAAAGGAGAGTGATGTGGTGGACCTTATTTGATCTTATTCGCTTAGTAGTTCGGAGAACAGGGTATCAGTGACGCACAGCCACCACGTTGAAAACCCATTTCAGCTAAAGTCGATAAAAAACTCGCTTACATGAACAAAGAGACACAGTTTTGGAGTGATCGCGTTGAGCGTGGAGTAGTTTTACGATTTATGAACACGCTTCAAAGATTTAATTTAATTTTTGTTCGTGTCAAACAACTTTTTAGAAGTTCTTAGTTTGTTTGATACGCCATCACGTGACCACGTGATTAGTCCGAACGGAGTTTCTTTATTCGTGTCAATGGGTGTTTGATCGCCTTCAGCTGGAAATGGACTGTTTAACGTGGTCGTTGTACGTTACTGAAACTCCGTGTCAGACCGATAAACCTTTTTCTCCATTTAAAGGAGAGTGGATGTGGTGGACCTTATTTGATCTTATTCGCTTAGTAGTTCGGAGAACAGGGTATCAGTATCGCACAGCGACCACGTTGAAAACTCCATTTCAGCTAAAGTCGATAAAAACTCTCGCTTATACGAACAAAGAGACACAGTTTGGAGTGATCGCGCTGAGCGTGGAGTAGTTTTATGATTTATGAACACGCTTCAAAGATTTAATTTAATTTTGTTCGTGTCAAACAACTTTAGAAGTCTTAGTTTGTTTGATACGTCATCACGCGACCACGTGATTAGTCCGAACGGAGTTTTTATTCGTGTCAATGGGTTTTTTTGTCTCCCTGGCTGGAAATGGACTGTTTAACGTGGTCGTTGTACGCTACTGAAACTCCGTGTCAGACCGATAAACCTTTTCTCCATTTAAAGGAGAGTGGATGTGGTGACCTTATTTGATCTTATTCGCTTAGTAGTTCGGAGAACAGGGTATCAGATCGCACAGCGACCACGTTGAAAACTCCATTTCAGCTAAAGTCGATAAAAACACCTCGCCATACGTAGAACAAAGAGACAGTTTGGGAGTGTTCGGCAAGAGCGTGGAGTAGTTTACGATTTATGAACACGCCAAAGATTTAATTTAATTTTGTTTGTGTCAAAACAACTTTAGAAGTTTTAGTTTGTTTGACACGTCATCACGTGACCACGTGATTAGTCCGAACGGAGTTTCTTTATTCGTCAATGGGTGTTTTTGTCGCTTTCGGCTGGAAATGGATCATATTTAACGTGGTCGTTGTATGTTACTGAAACCCGCGGTCAGACCGGAGCAACCTTTTTCTTCTCCACGAAGGAGAGGATGTGGTGGACTCATTTGATCTTATTCGCTAGTGCTCGGTGAACAGGGTATCAGACGACAGCCGACCACGTTGAAAACTCCATTTCAGCTAAAGTGATAAAAACTCGCCATACGAACAAAGAGACACAGTTTGGAGTGTTCGCTGAGCGGAGTAGATTTATTTATCATGAACACTTTTAAAGATTTAATTTAATTTTTCTTCGTGACAACAACTTTTTGTCTTAGTTTGTTTGACACGCCATCACGTGGGACGCGATTAGTCCGGAACGTGAGCTTTTTAATGCCAATGGGTGTTTTTGTTCCTTCAAGCTGAAATGGACTGTTTAACGCGGTCGTTGCAATGCTACTGAAACCCGTGTCAGACCGATAAACCTTTTTCTCCATTTAAAGGAGAGGATGTGGACTTATTTGATCTTATTCATTTAGCAGTTCTGAGAACAGGGCATCAGTATCGCGACAGCCACCACGTTGAAAACTCCATTCTCAGCTAAAGTCGATAAAAACTCTCGCATAAGGAACAAAGAGACACAGTTTGAGTGTTCGTTGGAGCGTGGAGTAGTTTCACATTTATGAACAACGCCTAAAGATTTAATGAATTTGAACTATCAAACAACTTTTAGAAGTCTTAGTTTGTTTGATACGTGACCACGTGATTAGTCCAACGGAGTTTCTTTTTCGTGTCAATGGGTGTTTTTGTCGCTTCAGCTGGAAATGGCCTGTTTAATCGGTCGCTGCACGCTACGAAAACTCCGTCAGACCGGAGCAAACTCCTTTTCTCTCCATTTAAAGCGAGAGTGGGATGTGTGGACCTTATTTGATCTCATTCGCTAGTAGTTCGAGAACAGGGTATCAGTATCGCATGTTTAATTAATGCGCTGAAAACTCCATTTCCAGCTAAAGTCGAGAAATCCCTGCTTACAGCGAACAAAGAGACACAGTTTGGGAGTGTTCGCGTTGAGCGTGTGGAGAAGTTTTACGACGGCGAACACGCTTCAAAGATTTAATTTAATTTTGTTCGTGGCCAACCACTTTAGAAGTTCAGTTTGTTTGACACGCCATCACGCGGGACTACGTGATTAGTCCGAACGGAGTTTCTTTATTCGCGTCAATGGTGTTTTTGTCGCCTTTCAGCTGAAATGGACTGTTTAACGTGGTCGTTATCGCTATTGACACTCCGTGTCAGACCGATAAACCTTTTCTCCATTTAAAAGAGAGTGGATGTGTGGACCTTTATTTGATCTCATCGGGCTTAGGTGAACGGAGAACAGGGTATCAGCGCACGCATACAGCGACCACTGCTTGAAAACTCCATTTCAGCTAAACTCGATAAAAACTCTCGTTTACATGAACAAAGAGATACAGTTTGGAGTGATCGCGCTGAGCGAGGTTTACGCATTTGGCGAACACGCCAAAGATTTTATTTAATTTGTTCGTCAAACAACTTTTTGAAGTCTTAGTTTGTTTGACACGCCATCACGTGACCATGATTAGTCCGGAACAGAGTTTCTTACCGTGTCAATGCGTTTTTGTGTCCTTTAGCTGAAAATGGACCGTTTAACGGGTCGCTGTGACGTTACTGAAATCTGCACAGACCGATAAACCTTTTCTCTCCATTTAAAGGAGAGTGATAGGACTCATTTGATCTTATTCGCTAGTAGTTCGGAGAACAGGTATCAGTGAGGTTTGATAACGTAATTAATGTGTTGAAAATCCCCTCCATTTCAGCTTAAAGCCGATAAAAACTCGCCATGAACAAGAGACACAGTTTGGAGTGTTCGCGCAAGGAGCGTGGGAGTAGTTTTACGCATTTATGAACACGTTTCAAAGATTTAATTTAATTTTGTTCGTACAACAACTTTTAGAAGTCTTAGTTTGTTTGACACGCCACCACGTGACCACGTGATTAGTCCGAACGTGGAGTTTCTTTATTCGCGTGTCAATGGGTGTTTTTGTCGCCTAGCTGGAAATGGACTGTTTAACGGGTCGCTAGACGCTATCACACCGTGGTCAGACCGATAAACCTTTCTCTCCATTTAAAGGAGTATGGATGGTGGACCTATTTGATCTTGTATTCATTAGCAGTTCGGAGAATAGGTATCAGTATACGCATGTATGCACCACGCTGGAAACCCATTTCAGCTAAAGTCGTATAAAAACTCTCAAGCACATGAACAAAGAGACACAGTTTGGGAGTGATCGCGTTGACGCGGAGTAGGTTTACGATTTATGAACACGCTTCTTCAAAGATTATATTTAATTTTGTTCGTATCGAAACAACTTTAGAAGTCTTAGTTTGTTTTGACACGTCATCACGCAGACTAATGCGGATTAGTCCGAACGGAGTTTCTTATTCGTACAATGGGTGTTTTTGTCGCTTTCAGCTGAAAATGGATTGTTTAACGTGGTCGCTAGGGACGCGCACGGACACAATCGCGGTCAGACCGGAGCAACCTTTTCTCTCCATTTAAAGGAGAGGATGTGGTGGACCTTATTTGATCTCATTCGCTTAGTAGTTCGAGAACAGGTATCAGTATCAAGATACAACCACGCAAATCTCCATTTCAGCTAAAGTGGATAAAAACTCGCTACATGAACAAAGAGACACAGTTTGGAGTGTTCGTAAGGAGCGTGGGAGTAGTTTTACGATTTATGAACACGCTTTCAAAGATTTAATTTAAATTTGTTCGTACTGAAACAACTTTTAGAAGTCTTAGTTTGTTTGATGACGCTTCATCACGCGACTAATGCGGATTAGGTCCGAACGGGTTTCTTTTTTCGCGTCAATGTGTTTTTGTCGCTTCAGCTGAAATGGACTGCTTAATCGTGGTTTATATCGCTAATAAAACTCCTGTCAGAACGATAAGCTTTTCTCTCCATTTAAAGGAGAGGATGTGGTGGACCTTATTTGATCTTATTCGCTTTAGTGTTCGGAGAACAGGTATCAAAGACAGATGCCACCACGCTGGAAAACTCCATTTCAGCTAAAGTGATAAAACTCGCTGACATGAACAAAGAGACACAGCCTGGAGTGTTCTTGCGCTTGGAGCGGAGTAGTTTCTTACACGCATTTATGAACACTTAAAGATTTAATTTAATTTTTTCTTCTGCGGTCAAACTACTTTTGTAGTTTTAGTTGTTTGACACGCCATCACCACGTGATTAGTCCGAACGAGTTTCGTCTGTGTCAATGCGTTTTTGAGTCACCAGCTGAAAGCGGACTGTTTAACGGTCGCTAGGCGCCATTGACACCGTCAGACCGATAAACCTTTCTTCTCTCCCATTTAAAAGAGAGTGATGTGGTGGACCTTATTTGATCTCATCCGCTTTAGTAGTTCGGAGAACAGGGTATCAAAAATGACAGCGTACCACGTTGAAAACTCCATTTCAGCTTAAAGTAGATAAAAACTCTTTGCCATATGAACAAAGAGACATACAGTTTGGAGTGATCGCGTTGAGCCGTGATAGGTTTACGCATTTATGAACACGCCAAAGATTATATTTAATTTTGTTCGTGCTCCAAATAACTTTAGAAGTCTTAGTTTGTTTGACACTGCCACCACGACCACGGATTAGTCCGAACGGAGCTTTCATTCGTGTCAATGGTGTTTTTGTCGCTTCAGCTGGAAATGGACTGTTTAACGGGTCGTTGCACGCACTGAAACTCCGTGTCAGACCGAGCAACCTTTTTCTCCATTTAAAGGAGAGTGGATGTGGTGGACCTTATTTGATCTTATTCGCTTAGTAGTTCGGAGAACAGGGTATCAGTATCGCATACAGCTTACTCACGCTTGAAAACTCCATTTCAGCTAAAAGTCGATAAAAACTCGCTACATGAACAAAGAGACACAGTTTGGAGTGTTCGCTTTTGAGCGTAGAGTGTTTTAACGATTTATGAACACGCTTCAAAAGATTTTATTTAATTTTGTTCGTGTCAAACAACTTCTTTAGAAGTCTTAGTTTGTTTGACACGCCATCACGTGACCACGTGATTAGTCCGAACGGAGTTTCTTTATTCGTGTCAATGGGTGTTTTTGTCGCCTTTTAGCTGGAAATGGACTGTTTAACGTGGTCGTTGTAATGCTACTAAAACTCCGTGTCAGAACGATAAATCCTTTTCTCTCCATTTAAAGGAGAGTGGATGTGGTGGACCTTATTTGATCTTATTCGCTAGTAGTTCGGAGAACAGGGTATCAGTATCGCACAGCGACCACGCTGAAAACTCCATTTCAGCTAAAGCCGATAAAACTCTCGTTGAGCATGAACAAAGAGACACAGTTTGGAGTGTTCGCGATTGAGCGCGGAGTAGTTTTAATGATTTATGAACACGCTTTCAAAGATTTAATTTAATTTGTTCTTCGTCAAACAACTTTTAGAAGTCTTAGTTTGTTTGACACGCCATCACGCGACCACGGATTAGTCCGAACGGAGTTTCTTTATTCGTGTCAATGGGTGTTTTTGTCGCCTTCAGCTGAAATGGACTGTTTAACGTGGTCGCGGTATCGTTACTGAAACCCGCGTCAGACCGATAAACCTTTTCTCTCATTTAAAGGAGAGTGGATGTGGTGGACCTTATTTGATCTTTATTCGGCTTAGTAGTTCGGAGAACAGGTATCAGCATCGCACAGCGGTAATTCACGTTGAAAACCCATTTCAGCTGCTAAAGTCGATAAAAACTCGCTTATATGAACAAAGAGACACAGTTTGGAGTGATCGCATGAGCGGGAGTAGTTTTACGATTTATGAACACGCTTTTTAAAGATTTAATTTAATTTTGTTCGTGTCAAACAACTTTTAGAAGTCTTAGTTTGTTTGACACGCCATCACGGACTCACGTGATTAGTCCGAACGGAGTTTCTTTTATTCGTGTCAATGGGTGTTTTTGTCGCCTTCAGCTGGAAATGGACTGTTTAACGTGGTCGCTGTACGCTACTGAAACTCCGCGGTCAGACCGGAGCAACCTTTTCTCTCCATTTAAAGGAGAGTGGATGTGGTGGACCTTATTTGATCTTTATTCGCATTAGTAGTTCGGAGAACAGGGGTATCAGTATCGCACAGCTTACCACGCTGAAAACTCCATTTCAGCTAAAGTCGATAAAAACTCGGCTTACATGAACAAAGAGACACAGTTTGGAGTGTTCGCGTTGAGCGTGGAGTAGTTTTACGATTTATGAACACGCTTTCAAAGATTTAATTTAATTTTGTTCGTGGTCAAACAACTTTTAGAAGTCTTAGTTTGTTTGACACGTCATCACGTGACCACGTGATTAGTCCGAACGGAGCTTCTTTTTATTCGCAGTCAATGGGTGTTTTTGTCTCCTTCAGCTGGAAATGGACTGTTTAATCGCGGTCGTTGTAATGCTACTGAAACTCCGTGGTCAGACCGATAAACCTTTTCTCCATTTAAAGGAGAGTGGATGTGGTGGACCTTATTTGATCTTATTCGCTTAGTAGTTCGGAGAATAGGGTATCAGTATCGCACAGCGAACATCGTTGAAAACTCCATTTCAGCTAAAAGTTTATAAAAACTCTCGCTATATGAAACAAAGAGACACAGTTTGGAGTGATCGCGCTGAGCGTGGAGTAGGTTTACGATTTATGAACACGCTTCAAAGATTTAATTTAATTTTGTTCGTGTCAAACAACTTTAGAAGTCTTAGTTTGTTTGACACGCCATCACGGAGACCACGCGATTAGTCCGAACGGAGTTTCTTTATTCGTGTCAATGGGTGTTTTTGTCGCTTCAGCTGGAAATGGACTGTTTAACGTGGTCGCTAGTAATGCTACTGAAACCCGCAGTCAGACCGATAAAGCTTTTTCTCCATTTAAAGGAGAGTGGATGTGGTGGACCTTATTTGATCTTATTCGCTTAGTAGTTCGGAGAACAGGGTATCAGTATCAAGACAGCGACCACGTTGAAAACTCCATTTCAGCTAAAGTCAATAAAAACTCTCGCTACATGAACAAAGAGACACAGTTTGGAGTGTTCGCGCTGAGCGTGTGGAGTAGTTTTACGATTTATGAACACGCTTCAAAGATTTAATTTAATTTTGTTCGTGGTCAAACAACTTTTTAGAAGTCTTAGTTTATTTGACACGTCATCACGCTGGACCAATGCGGATTAGTCCTAACGGAGTTTCATTTATTCGCAGTCAATGGGTGTTTTTGTCGCCTTCAGCTGGAAATGGACTGTTTAATGGGTTGGGTCGTTAGATCGCTACTGACACTCCGTGTCGTGACCGATAAACCTTTCTCTCCATTTAAAGGAGAGTGGATGTGGGTGGACCTCATTTGATCTTATTCGCTTAGTAGTTCGAGAACAGGGTATCAGTATCGCACAGCGACCACGCTGAAAACTCCATTTCAGCTAAAGTAGATAAAAACTCTCGCTATTAATGAACAAAGAGACACAGTTTGGAGTGATCGCGCTTGAGCTGTGAGGGTTTACGATTTATGAACACGCTTCAAAGATTTTATTTAATTTTGTTCGTGGCAAACAACTTTTAGAAGTCTTAGTTTGTTTGATTACGCCATCACGCGACCACGCGATTAGTCCGAACGGAGTTTCTTTATTCGCGGTCAATGGGTGTTTTTGTCGCCTTCAGCTGGAAATGGACTGTTTAACGGGTGGTCGTTGTACGCTACTGAAACCTCGTGTCAGACCGATAAACCTTTTCTCTCCATTTAAAGGAGAGTGGATGTGGTGGACCTTATTTGATCTTATTCGCTTAGTAGTTCGGAGAACAGGGTATCAGTATCGCACAGCTACCACGCTGAAAACTCCATTTCAGCTAAAGTCGATAAAAACTCGCCATACATGAACAAAGAGACACAGTTTGGAGTGTTCGCTGAGCGCGGAGTAGGTTTTACGATTTATGAACACGCTTCAAAGATTTAATTTAATTTTGTTCGTGTCAAACAAATTTTAGAAGTCTTAGTTTGTTTGACACGCCATCACGTGACCACGCGGATTAGTCCGAACGGAGCTTCTTTATTCGTGTCAATGGGTGTTTTTGTCGCCTTCAGCTGAAAATGGACTGTTTAACGGGTCGCTGTACGTTACTGGAAACTCCGCGGTCAGAACGATAAACCTTTTCTCTCCCATTTAAAGGAGAGTGATGTGGTGGACCTTATTTGATCTTATTCGCTTTAGTAGTTCGAGAACAGGGTATCAGTATCAAGACAGCTTACCACGTTGAAAACTCCATTTCAGCTAAAGTCGATAAAACTCTCGCTTACATGGAACAAAGAGACACAGTTTGGGAGTGTTCGCGCTGAGCGTGGGAGTAGTTTTACGATTTATGAACACGCTTTCAAAGATTTAATTTAAATTTGTTCGTGTTCAACAACTTTTAGAAGTCTTAGTTTGTTTGACACGCCATCACGCGGACTACGCGATTAGTCCGAACGAGTTTCTTTATTCGTGTCAATGGGGTGTTTTTGTCGCCTTCAGCTGAAAATGGACTGTTTAACGCGGGTCGTTGTATCGCTACTGACACTCCGCGTCAGACCGATAAACCTTTTCTCTCCATTTAAAGGAGAGTGGATGTGGTGGACCTTATTTGATCTTATTCGCTTAGTAGTTCGGAGAACAGGGTATCAGTATTTTGCACAGCTTACCACGTTGAAAACTCCATTTCAGCTAAAGTAGATAAAAACTCTCGCATAAGGAACAAAGAGACACAGTTTGGAGTGTTCGCATTGAGCGTAGAGTAGTTTTACGTATTTATGAACACGCTCAAAGATTTAATTTAATTTTGTTTGTCGTCAAACAACTTTTTAGAAGTCTTAGTTTGTTTGACACGTCATCACGTGACCACGTGATTAGTCCGGAACGGAGTTTCTTTATTCGTGTCAATGGGTGTTTTTGTCGCCTTCAGCTGGAAATGGACTGTTTAATGGGTCGCTTGTATCGCTACTGAAACTCCGGTCAGACCGGAGCAACCTTTTCTCTCCATTTAAAGGAGAGTGGATGTGGTGGACCTTATTTGATCTTATTCGCTTAGTAGTTCGGAGAACAGGTATCAGTATCGCACAGCTTAATTACCGCTGAAAACTCCATTTCAGCTAAAGTCGATAAAACTCGCGCTATGAACAAAGAGACACAGTTTGGAGTGATCGCGTGAGCGCGCGGAGTAGTTTACGATTTATGAACACGCTTCAAAGATTTAATTTAATTTTGTTCGTGTCAAACAACTTTTGAAGTCTTAGTTTGTTTGACACGCCATCACGCGACCACGCGATTAGTCCGAACGGAGTTTCTTTATTCAGGTCAATGGGGTGCTTTTTGGTTCGCTTCAGCTGGAAAATGGACTGTTTAACGTGGTCGCTGTATCGTTACTGAAACTCCGCGTCAGACCGATAAACCTTTTCTCTCCCATTTAAAGGAGAGGATGTGGTGGACCTTATTTGATCTTATTCGCTTAGTAGTTCGGAGAACAGGGTATCAGTATCAAGACAGCTTACCACGCTTGAAAACTCCATTTCAGCTAAAGTCGATAAAAACTCTCGCTTACATGAACAAAGAGACACAGTTTGGAGTGTTCGCTGAGCGTGGAGTAGTTTTACGATTTATGAACACGCTTCCAAAGATTTAATTTAATTTTGTTCGTGTCAAACAACTTTAGAAGTCTTAGTTTGTTTGACACGCCATCACGTGACCACGTGATTAGTCCGAACGGAGTTTCTTTATTCGTGTCAATGGGTGTTTTTGTCGCCTTCAGCTGAAAATGGACTGTTTAACGTGGTCGCTGTATGCTACTGAAAACTCGTGTCAGACCGGAGCAACCTTTTTCTCTCCATTTAAAGGAGAGTGGATGTGGTGGACCTTATTTGATCTTATCTCGCTTAGTAGTTCGGAGAACAGGGTATCAGTATCGACAGCCGACCACGCTTGAAAACTCCATTTCAGCTAAAGTCGATAAAAACTCGCTTACATGAACAAAGAGACACAGTTTGGAGTGTTCGCTGAGCGGAGTAGTTTTACGCATTTAATGAACACGCTTCAAAGATTTAATTTAATTTTGTTCGTGGTCAAACAACTTTAGAAGTCTTAGTTTGTTTGACACGGTCATCACGCGACTACTTGATTAGTCCGAACGGAGTTTCTTTATTCGTGTCAATGGGTGTTTTTGTGTCCTTTAGCTGGAAATGGACTGTTTAACGTGGTCGTTGTACGTTACTGACACTCCGCGGTCGTGACCGATAAACCTTTTCTCTCTCCATTTAAAGGAGAGTGGATGTGGTGGACCTTATTTGATCTTTATTCGCTTAGTAGTTCGGAGAACAGGGTATCAGTATCAGACAGCGAATTACGCTGAAAACTCCATTTCAGCTAAAGTCGATAAAAACTCTCGCTTACATGAACAAAGAGACACAGTTTGGGAGTGATCGCCATGAGCCGAGAGTTTTTACCGCATTCATGAACACGCTTCAAAAAGATTTTATTTAATTTTGTTCGTGTCAAACAACTTTTAGAAGTCTTAGTTTGTTTGACACGCCATCACGCGACTAATGCGATTAGTCCGAACGGAGTTTCTTTATTCGTGTCAATGGGTGTTTTTGTCGCCTTCAGCTGGAAATGGACTGTTTAACGTGGTCGCTGTAATGTTACTGAAACTCCGCGGTCAGACCGATAAACCTTTTCTCCCATTTAAAGGAGAGTGGATGTGGTGGACCTTATTTGATCTTATTCGCTTAGTAGTTCGGGTGAACAGGGTATCAGTATCGACACAGCTTACCACGCTTGAAAACTCCATTTCAGCTAAAGTCATAAAACTCTCGCTACATGAACAAAGAGACACAGTTTGGGAGTGTTCGCGCGGAGCTGTGGAGTAGGTTTACGCATTTATGAACACGCCTAAAGATTTAATTTAATTTTTGTTCTTCGTGTCAAACAACTTTAGAAGTCTTAGTTTGTTTGACACGCCATCACGCGACTACGTGATTAGTCCGAACGGAGTTTCTTTATTCGTGGCTCAATGGGTGTTTTTGTCTCCTTCAGCTGGAAATGGACTGTTTAATCGGTCGTTATACGCTACTGACACTCGTGTCAGACCGATAAACCTTTTCTCTCCATTTAAAGGAGAGTGGATGTGGTGGACCTTATTTGATCTTTTATTCGCTTAGTAGTTCGGAGAACAGGGTATCAGTATCGCACAGCGACCACGCTGCTGAAAACTCCATTTCAGCTAAAGTCTATAAAAACTCTCGCTTACATGAACAAAGAGACACAGTTTGGAGTGTTCAAGTTGAGCGTGGAGTAGTTTTTAATGCATTTATGAACACGCTTCAAAGATTTTATTTAATTTTGTTCGTGTCAAACAACTTTGAAGTCTTAGTTTGTTTGACACGCCATCACGCGACTACGTGGATTAGTCCTAACGAGCTTCTTTATTCGCGGTCAATGGGTGTTTTTGTCGCCTTTAGCTGGAAATGGACTGTTTAACGTGGTCGTTGTAATGCTACTGAAACTCCGTGTCAGACCGATAAACCTTTCTCTCCATTTAAAGGAGAGGGATGTGGTGGACCTTATTTGATCTTATTCGCTAGTAGTTCGGAGAACAGGTATCAGCATCGCACAGCCGCACCACGCTTGAAAACTCCATTTCAGCTAAAGTCGATAAAAACTCTCGCTTACATGAACAAAGAGAGACACAGTTTGGAGTGTTCGCACATGAGCGCGAGTAGTTTTACGATTTATGAACACGCTTTCAAAGATTTAATTTAATTTTGTTCGTACAAACAACTTTTAGAAGTCTTAGTTTGTTTGATACGCCATCACGCGACTAATGCGGATTAGTCCGAACGGAGTTTCTTTATTCGTGTCAATGGGTGTTTTTGTCGCCCTTCAGCTGGAAATGGACTGTTTAACGTGGTCGTTAGACGCTACTGAAACTCCGTGTCAGACCGATAAACCTTTTCTCTCCATTTAAAGGAGAGTGGATGTGGTGGACCTTATTTGATCTTTTTTTATTCGCTTAGTAGTTCGGAGAACAGGGTATCAGGTATCGCACAGCCACTTACGTTGAAAAACTCCATTTCAGCTAAAGTCGATAAAACTCTCGCTTACATGAACAAAGAGACACAGTTTGGAGTGTTCGCATGGAGCGGGAGTAGGTTTTACGCATTTTGCGAACACGCTCAAAGATTTAATTTAATTTTGTTCGTACAAACAACTTTAGAAGTCTTAGTTTGTTTGACACGCCATCACGCAGACCACGTGATTAGTCCGAACGAGTTTCTTTATTCGTGTCAATGGGTGTTTTTGTCTTCTTTAGCTGGAAATGGACTGGTTTAACGTGGTCGTTGGTATCGCTACTGAAACCCGTCAGACCGGAGCAAACCTTTTCTCTCCATTTAAAGGAGAGTGGATGTGGTGGACCTTATTTGATCTTATTCGCTAGTAGTTCGGAGAACAGGGTATCAGTATCGCGACAGCGACCACGCTGAAAACTCCATTTCAGCTAAAGTGGATAAAAACTCTCGCTTACATGAAACAAAGAGACACAGTTTGGAGTGTTCGCGCTGAGCGTGGGAGTAGTTTTACGATTTATGGCGAACACGCTTTCAAAGATTTAATTTAAATTTGTTCGTGGCAAACAACTTTTTAGAAGTCTTAGTTTGTTTCTGATACGTCATCACGCGACCACGCGATTAGTCCGAACGGAGCTTCTTTATTCGTGGTCAATGGGTGTTTTTGTCGCTTTCAGCTGAAAATGGACTGTTTAACGCGGGTCGCTGTACGCTACTGAAACCCGTGTCAGACCGATAAACCTTTTCTCTCCATTTAAAGGAGAGTGGATGTGGTGGACCTTATTTGATCTTATTCGCTTAGTAGTTCGGAGAACAGGGTATCAGTATCGCATACAGCCACCACGTTGAAAAACTCCATTTCAGCTAAAGTCGATAAAAACTCGCTACATGAACAAAGAGACACAGTTTGGAGTGTTCGCGCTGAGCGTGGAGTAGTTTTACGATTTATGAACACGCTCTAAAGATTTAATTTAATTTTGTTCGTGGCTCAAAACAACTTTTAGAAGTCTTAGTTTGTTTGACACGCCATCACGCGACCACGCGATTAGTCCGAACGAGCTTTTTATTCGTGGCAATGGGTGTTTTTGTCTCTTCAGCTGGAAATGGACTGTTTAACGTGGTCGCTTGCACGTTACTGAAACTCCGTGTCAGACCGATAAACCTTTTCTCTCCATTTAAAGGAGAGTGGATGTGGTGGACCTTATTTGATCTTATTCGCTTAGTAGTTCGGAGAACAGGGTATCAGTATCGCACAGCTTACCACGTTGAAAACTCCATTTCAGCTAAAGTCGATAAAAACTCTCAAGCATAATGAACAAAGAGACACAGTTTGGAGTGATCACATGGAGCGTGGAGTAGGTTTACGCATTTACGGAACACGCTTCAAAGATTATATTTAATTTTGTTCGTGGTCAAACAACTTTTAGAAGTCTTAGTTTGTTTGATACGTCATCACGCGACCACGTGATTAGTCCGAACGGAGTTTCTTTATTCGTGTCAATGGGTGTTTTTGTCGCCTTCCGCTGAAAATGGACTGTTTAACGTGGTCGTTGCACGCTACTGAAACTCCGTGTCAGACCGATAAACCTTTTCTCTCCATTTAAAGGAGAGTGGATGTGGTGGACCTTATTTGATCTTATTCCGCTTAGTAGTTCGGAGAACAGGGTATCAGTATCGCACAGCTTAATTAATGCTGGAAAACTCCATTTCAGCTAAAGTCGATAAAAACTCTCGCTTACAGCGAACAAAGAGACACAGTTTGGAGTGTTCGCGTTGAGCGTGGAGTAGTTTTTAATGATTTGGCGAACACGCTTCAAAGATTTAATTTAATTTTGTTCGTGTCAAACAACTTTTAGAAGTCTTAGTTTGTTTGACACGCCATCACGCGACCACTTCTGATTAGTCCGAACGGAGTTTCTTTATTCGTGTCAATGGGTGTTTTTTGTCGCCTTCAGCTGAAAATGGACTGTTTAACGGTCGTTGTAATGCTACTGACACTCCGCAAGGTCAGACCGATAAACCTTTTCTCTCCATTTAAAGGAGAGAGTGGATGTGGTGGACCTTATTTGATCTTATCCGCTTAGTAGTTCGGAGAACAGGGTATCAGTATCGCACAGCTGACCACGCTGGAAAACTCCATTTCAGCTAAAGTAGATAAAAACTCTCGCTTACACAGAACAAAGAGACACAGTTTGGAGTGATCGCGCTGAGCGTGGAGTAGTTTCAGGATTTATGAACACGCTTCAAAGATTTAATTTAATTTTGTTCGTGCTCAAACAACTTTTTAGTAGTCTTAGTTTGTTTGACACGTCATCACGCAGACTACGCAGATTAGTCCGAACGGAGTTTCTTTATTCGTGTCAATGGGTGTTTTTGTCGCCCTTCAGCTGGAAATGGACTGTTTAACGCGGTCGCTGTAATGCTACTGAAACCCGTGTCAGACCGGATAAACCTTTTCTTCCATTTAAAGGAGAGTGGATGTGGTGGACCTCATTTGATCTCATTCGGCCAGTAGTTCGGAGAACAGGGTATCAGTATCGCACAGCCGCACTTACGCTTGAAAAACTCCATTTCAGCTAAAGCCCATAAAAACTCTCGCTTACATGAACAAAGAGACACAGTTTGGAGTGATCGCTGTGGAGCGTGGGAGTAGTTTGCATTTTGGCGAACACGCTTCAAAGATTTAATTTAATTTTGTTCGTCAAACAACTTTTAGAAGTCTTAGTTTGTTTGACACGTCATCACGTGACTACGCAGATTAGTCCGAACGGAGTTTTATTCGCATCAATGGGTGTTTTTGTCGCCTTCAGCTGGAAATGGACCGTTTAACGTGGTCGTTGTAATGCTACTGAAACTCCGTGTCAGACCGAGCAACCTTTTCTCTCTCCATTTAAAGGAGAGTGGATGTGGTGGACCTTATTTGATCTTATTCGGCTTAGTAGTTCGGAGAACAGGGTATCAGTATCGCACAGCGGACCACGCTGAAAAAACTCCATTTCAGCTAAAGTCGATAAAAACTCTCGCCATATGAACAAAGAGACACAGTTTGGAGTGTTCGCGCTGAGCGTGGAGTAGTTTCACGCATTTATGAACACGCCTTCAAAGATTTAATTTAATTTTGTTCGTGGTCAAACAACTTTTAGAAGTCTTAGTTTGTTTGATTACGCCATCACGCGACTACGCGATTAGTCCTAACGGAGTTTCTTTATTCGTGTCAATGGGTGTTTTTGTCTCCTTCAGCTGGAAATGGACTGTTTAACGTGGTCGTTAGACGCTACTGAAACTCCGTGTCAGACCGATAAACCTTTTCTCCATTTAAAGGAGAGTGGATGTGGGTGGACCTTATTTTGATCTTATTCGCTTAGTAGTTCGGAGAACAGGGTATCAGTATCGCGACAGCTTAACACGCTGAAAACTCCATTTCAGCTAAAGCCGATAAAACTCTCGCTTACATGAACAAAGAGACACAGTTTGGAGTGATCGCATTCGAGCGTGGAGTAGTTTTACGATTATGAACACGCTTCAAAGATTTAATTTAATTTGTTCGTGTCAAACAACTTTTTAGAAGTCTTAGTTTGTTTGACACGCCATCACGGACTACGCGATTAGTCCGAACGGAGTTTCTTATTCGTGTCAATGGGTGTTTTTGTCTCCTTCAGCTGGAAATGGACTGTTTAACGTGGTCGCTGCACGCTACTGAAACCCGTGGTCAGACCGAGCAAACCTTTTCTCCATTTAAAGGAGAGTGGATGTGGTGGACCTTATTTGATCTTATCCGCTAGTAGTTCGGAGAACAGGGTATCAGCACGCACAGCTGACCACGTGTTGAAAACTCCATTTCAGCTAAAGTCGATAAAAACTCGCTTACATGAACAAAGAGACACAGTTTGGAGTGTTCACGTGAGCGTGGGAGTAGTTTTACGATTTATGAACACGCTTCAAAGATTTAATTTAATTTTGTTCGTGTCAAACAACTTTTAGAAGTCTTAGTTTGTTTGACACGTCATCACGCGACCACGCGATTAGTCCGAACGAGCTTCTTTTTATTCGTGGTCAATGGTGTTTTTGTCGCCTTCCAGCTGGAAATGGACTGTTTAACGTGGTCGCTGTACGCTATTGAAACTCCGTGGCTCAGACCGATAAACCTTTCTCTCCATTTAAAGGAGAGTGGATGGGTGGACCTTATTTGATCTTATTCGCTTAGTAGTTCGGAGAACAGGGTATCAGTATCGCGACAGCCGACCACGCTGAAAACTCCATTTCCAGCTAAAGTCGATAAAAAACTCTCGCTTATATGAACAAAGAGACACAGTTTGGAGTGTTCGCGCTGAGCTGTGGAGTAGTTTTACGATTTATGAACACGCTTTCAAAGATTTAATTTAATTTTGTTCGCACAAACAACTTTTAGAAGTCTTAGTTTGTTTGACACGCCATCACGCGACTACGTGATTAGTCCGAACGGAGTTTCTTTATTCGTGGCCAATGGTGTTTTTGTCGCTTTCAGCTGGAAATGGACTGTTTAACGTGGTCGCTGTATCGCTACTGAAACCCGTGGTCAGACAGATAACCCCTTTCTCTCCATTTAAAGGAGAGTGGATGTGGTGGACCTTATTTGATCTTATTCGCTAGTAGTTCGGAGAACAGGGTATCAGTATCGCACAGCGACCACGCTGAAAACCCATTTCAGCTAAAGTCGATAAAAACTCTCGCCATATGAACAAAGAGACAGTTTGGAGTGTTCGCGTTGAGCGTGGAGTAGTTTTAATGATTTTATGAACACGCTTCAAAGATTTAATTTAATTTTGTTCGTGTCAAACAACTTTTAGAAGTCTTAGTTTGTTTGACACGCCATCAATGCGACTACGTGATTAGTCCGAACGGAGTTTCTTTATTCGTACATCAATGGGTGTTTTTGTCTCCTTCAGCTGGAAATGGACTGTTTAACGTGGTCGCTGTAATGCTACTGAAACTCCGTGTCAGACCGATAAACCTTTTCTCTCCATTTAAAGGAGAGTGGATGGGTGGACCTTATTTGATCTTATTCGCCAGTAGTTCGGAGAACAGGGTATCAGCATCGCACAGCTTACCACGCCGTTGAAAACTCCATTTCAGCTAAAGTCGATAAAAACTCGCTTCATACGAACAAAGAGACACAGTTTGGAGTGATCGCGTTGAGCGTGGGAGTAGTTTTACGATTTATGAACACGCTTCAAAGATTTAATTTAATTTTGTTCGTGTCAAACAACTTTTAGAAGTCTTAGTTTGTTTGACACGTCATCACGACCACGCGGATTAGTCCGAACGGAGCTTCTTTATTCGTGGTCAATGGGTGTTTTTGTCGCTTTCAGCTGAAAATGGACTGTTTAACGTGGGTCGTTGTAATGCTACTAAAACTCCGTGTCAGACCGAGCAAGCCTTTTCTCTCCATTTAAAGGGAGAGTGGATGTGGTGGACCTTATTTGATCTTATTCGCTAGTAGTTCGGAGAACAGGGTATCAGTATCGCACAGCTTAACACGCTGAAAAAACTCCATTTCAGCTAAAGTCTGATAAAAAAACTCTCGTTTGCTATACGAACAAAGAGACACAGTTTGGAGTGATCGCGCTGAGAGCGCGGAGTAGTTTTACGATTTATGAACACGCTTCAAAGATTTAATTTAATTTTGTTCGTGGTCAAACAACTTTTAGAAGTCTTAGTTTGTTTGACACGCCATCACGCGACCACGCAGATTAGTCCGAACGGAGTTTCTTTATTCGTGTCAATGGTGTTTTTGTCGCTTTCAGCTGGAAATGGACTGTTTAACGCGGGTCGTTAAGATCGCTACTGACACCCGCGTCAGACCGAGCAACCTTTCTCTGTCTCATTTAAAGGAGAGTGGATGTGGTGGACCTTATTTGATCTTATCCGCTTAGTAGTTCGGAGAACAGGGTATCAGTATCGCACAGCTACACTCACGTTGAAAACTCCATTTCAGCTAAAGCTCGATAAAAACTCTCGCTTACATGAACAAAGAGACACAGTTTGGAGTGATCGCGTTGAGCGTGGGAGTAGTTTTACGATTTATGAACACGCTTTCAAAGATTTAATTTAATTTTGTTCGTGTCAAACAACTTTTTAGAAGTCTTAGTTTGTTTGACACTGCCATCACGCGACTACGTGATTAGTCCGAACGGGAGCTTCTTTATTCGTGGCCAATGGGTGTTTTTGTCGCCTTCAGCTGAAAATGGACTGTTTAACGTGGTCGCGGTGTACGCTACTGACACTCCGCGGTCAGACCGATAAACCTTTTCTCTCTCCATTTAAAGGAGAGTGGATGTGGTGGACCTTATTTGATCTTATTCGCTTAGTAGTTCGGAGAACAGGGTATCAGTATCGCACAGCCACTACGCTGGAAAACTCCATTTCAGCTAAAGTCGATAAAAACTCTCGCTTGGCATGAACAAAGAGACACAGTTTGGAGTGATCGCGCTGGAGCGGAGTAGTTTTAGGATTTATGAACACGCCTTCAAAGATTTAATTTAATTTTGTTCGTGAGTCAAACAACTTTTAGAAGTCTTAGTTTGTTTGACACGCCATCACGCGGACCACGTGATTAGTCCGAACGGAGTTTCTTTATTCGTGGTCAATGGGTGTTTTTGTCGCTTCAGCTGGAAATGGACTGTTTAACGCGGGTCGTTGCACGCTACTGAAACTCCGCGTCAGACCGATAAACCTTTTCTCCATTTAAAGGAGAGTGATGTGGTGGACCTTTTTTGATCTTATTCGCTTAGTAGTTCGGAGAACAGGGTATCAGTATCGCAACAGCTTAATTACCGCTGAAAAACTCCATTTCAGCTAAAGTCGATAAAAACTCTCGCTTCACATGAACAAAGAGACACAGTTTGGAGTGATCGCGCTGAGCGTGGAGTAGTTTTACCATTTATGAACACGCTTCAAAGATTTAATTTAATTTTGTTCGCGGTTCAACAACTTTTAGAAGTCTTAGTTTGTTTGACACGCCATCACGCGACCACGCGGATTAGTCCGAACGGAGTTTCTTTATTCGTGGTCAATGGGTGTTTTGTCTCCTTTCAGCTGGAAAATGGACTGTTTAACGTGGTCGCTGTATCGCTACTGACACTGTCAGACCGATAAACCTTTTCTCTCCATTTAAAGGAGAGTGGATGTGGTGGACCTTATTTGATCTCATTCGGGCTAGTAGTTCGGAGAACAGGGTATCAAAGATCGCGATAGCCACTCACGTTGAAAACTCCATTTCAGCTAAAGTCGACAAAAACTCAAGCATATGAACAAAGAGACACACCAGTTTGGAGTGTTCGCGCTGAGCGTGGAGTAGTTTTTACGCATTTATGAACACGCTTCAAAGATTTAATTTAATTTTGTTCGTGGTCAAACAACTTTTAGAAGTCTTAGTTTGTTTGACACGCCATCACGTGACCACGCGATTAGTCCGAACGGAGTTTCTTTATTCGTGTCAATGGGTGTTTTTGTCGCCTTTCAGCTGAAAATGGACTGTTTAACGTGGTCGCTATATCGCTACTGGAAACCTCGTGTCAGACCGATAAACCTTTTCTCTCCATTTAAAGGAGTGGATGTGGTGGACCTTATTTGATCTTATTCGCTTAGTAGTTCGGAGAACAGGGCATCAGCATCGCACAGCGACTCACGCTTGAAAACTCCATTTCAGCTAAAGTCGATAAAACTCTCGCTTACATGAACAAAGAGACACAGTTTGGAGTGTTCGCGCGGAGCGCGGAGTAGGTTTAATGATTTATGAACACGCTTTAAAAGATTTTTATTTAATTTTGTTCGTGTCAAACAACTTTAGAAGTCTTAGTTTGTTTGACATCGTCATCACGCGACTAATGCGATTAGTCCGAACGGAGTTTCTTTATTCGTGTCAATGGGTGTTTTGGTCGCTTTCAGCTGGAAATGGACTGTTTAACGTGGTCGTTGTAATGCTACTGAAACTCCGTGTCAGACCGGGAGTAACTTTTTTCTCCCATTTAAAGGAGAGTGGATGTGGTGGACCTTATTTGATCTTATTCGCTTAGTAGTTCGGAGAACAGGTATCAGTATCGCACAGCGACCACGCTGAAAACTCCATTTCAGCTAAAGTGGATAAAAACTCTCGCTTACATGAACAAAGAGACACAGTTTGGAGGTTCGCGCTTGAGCGGGAGAAGTTTTATCACGATTTATGAACACGCTTCAAAGATTTAATTTAATTTTGTTCGTGGTCAAACAACTTTTAGAAGTCTTAGGTTTGTTCGACACGTCATCACGCGACCACGTGATTAGTCCGAACGGAGTTTCTTTTTATTCGTGGTCAATGGGTGTTTTTGTCGCCTTCAGCTGGAAATGGACTGTTTAACGTGGTCGTTGTACGCTACTGAAACTCCGTGTCAGACCGAGCAACCTTTCTCCATTTAAAGGAGAGGGATGTGGTGGACCTTATTTGATCTTATTCGCTAGTAGTTCGGAGAACAGGGTATCAGTATCGCACAGCCGACCACGCTGAAAACTCCATTTCAGCTAAAGTCGATAAAAACTCTCGCTTACATGAACAAAGAGACACAGTTTGGAGTGATCGCGGTTGAGCGTGGAGTAGGTTTACGATTTATGAACACGCCTTCCAAAGATTTAATTTAATTTTTGTTGGTGTCAAACAACTTTTAGAAGTCTTAGTTTGTTTGACACGCCATCACGTGACCACGCGATTAGTCCGAACGAGTTTCTTTATTCGTGTCAATGGGTGTTTTTGTCGCTTTCAGCTGAAAATGGACTGTTTAACGTGGTCGTTGTAGACGTTACTGACACCTGTCAGACCGATAAACCTTTTCTCTCCATTTAAAGGAGAGTGATGTGGTGGACCTTATTTGATCTCATTCGCTTAGTAGTTCGGAGAACAGGGTATCAGTATCGCACAGCGACCACGTTGAAAACTCCATTTCAGCTAAAGTCGATAAAAACCTCGTTTACACGAACAAAGAGACACAGTTTGGAGTGTTCGCATGGAGCGTGGAGTAGTTTTACGATTTATGAACACGCTTTTTCAAAGATTTAATTTAATTTTGTTCGTGCCAAACAACTTTTAGTCTTAGTTTGTTTGATACGCCATCACGCGACTAATGATTAGTCCGAACGAGCTTTATTCGTGTCAATGGGTGTTTTTGTCGCTTTCAGCTGGAAATGGACTGTTTAACGTGGTCGTTAGTAATGCTACTGAAACTCCGTGTCAGACCGAGCAACCTTTCTCTCTCCATTT
The DNA here is from genome assembly GCF_018831695.1 of Puntigrus tetrazona. Classification (NCBI taxonomy): domain Eukaryota; kingdom Metazoa; phylum Chordata; class Actinopteri; order Cypriniformes; family Cyprinidae; genus Puntigrus; species Puntigrus tetrazona. Next base: position 114,251 of record NW_025048303.1, on the reverse strand, counting down.
AAAGGAGAGTGGATGTGGTGGACCTTATTTGATCTTATCCGGGCTAGTAGTTCGGAGAACAGGGTATCAGTATCGCACAGCTTACCACGCTTGAAAACTCCATTTCAGCTAAAGTAGATAAAAACTCGCTTACATGAACAAAGAGACACAGTTTGGAGTGTTCGCGCTGAGCGGGGAGTAGTTTTACGCATTTATGAACACGCCAAAGATTTAATTTAATTTTGTTCGTGGTCAAACAACTTTTAGAAGTCTTAGTTTGTTTGACACGCCATCACGCGACTACGTTGATTAGTCCGAACGGAGTTTCTTTATTCGTGTCAATGGGTGTTTTTGTCGCCTTCAGCTGGAAATGGACTGTTTAACGTGGTCGTTGTAATGCTACTGAAACCCGTCAGACCGATAAACCTTTTCTCCATTTAAAGGAGAGTGGATGTGGTGGACCTCATTTGATCTTTTATTCGCTTTAGTAGTTCGGAGAACAGGGTATCAGTATCGCGACAGCTTACCACGTTGAAAACTCCATTTCAGCTAAAGTCGATAAAAACTCTCAAGCATATGAACAAAGAGACACAGTTTGGAGTGTTCGCGTTGAGCGTGGAGTAGTTTTACGCATTTATGAACACGCCGCTCAAAGATTTAATTTAATTTTTTGTTCGTGTCAAACAACTTTTAGAAGTCTTAGTTTGTTTGATACCGCCATCACGTGACCACGCGTGATTAGTCCGAACGAGTTTCTTTATTCGTGGTCAATGGTGTTTTTGTCGCCTTCAGCTGGAAAAGTGGACTGTTTAACGTGGTCGTTAGATCGCTACTGACACTTCGTGTCAGACCGACAAACCTTTTCTCTCTCATTTAAAGGAGAGTGGATGTGGTGGACCTTATTTGATCTTTTTATTCGCTAGTAGTTCGGAGAACAGGGTATCAGTATCGCACAGCCACCACGCTGGAAAACTCCATTTCAGCTAAAGTCGATAAAAACTCTCGTTTACACGGTAGAACAAAGAGACACAGTTTGGAGTGATCGCGCGGAGCGCTGGAGTAGTTTTACGATTTATGAACACGCTTCAAAGATTTTATTTAATTTTGTTCTGTGTCAAACAACTTTTAGAAGTCTTAGTTTGTTTGACACGCCATCACGCGACCACGCAGATTAGTCCGAACGGAGTTTCTTTATTCGTGTCAATGCGTGTTTTGTCGCCTTTCCAGCTGAAAATGGACTGTTTAACGTGGTCGCGAGGATGCTACTGAAACTCCGTGTCAGACCGATAAACCTTTTCTCATTTAAAGGAGAGTGGATGTGGTGGACCTTATTTGATCTTTTATTCGCTTAGCAGTTCGGAGAACAGGGTATCAGTATCGCACAGCCGACCATCGCTGAAAACTCCATTTCAGCTAAAGTTCGATAAAAACTCTCGCTTACATGAACAAAGAGACACAGTTTGGAGTGTTCGCGCTGAGCGTGGAGTAGTTTTAATGATTTATGAACACGCTTCAAAAGATTTAATTTAATTTTGTTCGTGTCAAACAACTTTTTAGAAGTCTTAGTTTGTTTGACACGTCATCACGTGACTACGTGATTAGTCCGAACGAGTTTCTTTATTCGTGTCAATGGGTGTTTTTGTCGCCTTCAGCTGGAAATGACTGTTTAACGTGGTCGCTGCATCGCTACTGAAACTCCGTCAGACCGAGCAACCCTTTCTCTCCATTTAAAGGAGAGTGGATGTGGTGGACCTTATTTGATCTTTTATTCGCTTAGTAGTTCGGAGAACAGGGGTATCAGTATCGCACAGCGACTACGCTGAAAACTCCATTTCAGCTAAAGTCGATAAAAACTCAAGCATGAACAAATAGACACAGTTTGAGTGATCATGCTTGAGCGTGGAGTAGTTTTAACGATTTATGAACACGCTTCAAAGATTTTATTTAATTTTGTTCGTGGTCAAACAACTTTAGAAGTCTTAGTTTGTTTGACACGCCATCACGCGACCAATGTGATTAGTCCGAACGGAGTTTCTTTATTCGTGTCAATGGGTGTTTTTGTGTCTCTTTCAGCTGGAAATGGACTGTTTAACGTGGTCGCTGTAATGCTACTGAAACTCCGTGTCAGACCGAGCAACCTTTTCTCTCCATTTAAAGGAGAGTGATGTGGTGGACCTTATTTGATCTTATTCGCTAGTAGTTCGGAGAACAGGGTATCAGTATCGCACAGCTTACCACGTTGAAAACTCCATTTCAGCTAAAGTCGATAAAAACTCTCGTTTACATGAACAAAGAGACACAGTTTGGGAGGTTCGCATTGAGCGGGAGTAGTTTTACGATTTATGAACACGCTTTCAAAGATTTAATTTAATTTTTGTTCGTGTCAAACAACTTTAGAAGTCTTAGTTTGTTTGACACGCCATCACGTGGGACCACGTGATTAGTCCGAACGGAGTTTCTTTATTCGTGGTCAATGGATGTTTTTGTCTCCTTCAGCTGAAAATGACTGTTTAACGTGGTCGTTGCACGCTACTGAAACTCCGTGTCAGACGCGATAAACCTTTTCTCTCTCCATTTAAAGGAGAGTGGATGTGGTGGACCTTATTTGATCTCATTCGCTAGTAGTTCGGAGAACAGGGTATCAGTATCGCACAGCTTACCACGCTTGAAAACTCCATTTCAGCTAAAGTCGATAAAAACTCTCGCTACATGAACAAAGAGACACAGTTTGGAGTGTTCGCTGAGCGTGGAGTAGTTTTACGATTTATGAACACGCTTCAAAGATTTAATTTAATTTTGTTCGTGTCAAACAACTTTTAGAAGTCTTAGTTTGTTTGATTACGCCATCACGCGGACTAATGGGATTAGTCCGAACGGAGTTTCTTTATTCGCGGTCAATGGGTGTTTTTGTCGCTTTCAGCTGAAATGGACTGTTTAACGGGGTCGCTGTATCGTTACTGAAACCCGCGGTCAGACCGATAAACCTTTTCTCTCTCCATTTAAAGGAGAGTGGATGTGGTGGACCTTATTTGATCTTATCCCGCTTAGTAGTTCGAGAACAGGGTATCAGTATCGCACAGCGCCACTCACGCTAGAAAACTCCATTTCAGCTAAAGTCGATAAAAACTCTCGCTACATGAACAAAGAGACACAGTTTGGAGCATTCGCGCTTGAGCCGTGGAGAGTAGGTTTACGACGCATGAACACGCCTCAAAGATTTTATTTAATTTTGTTCGTGTCAAACAACTTTAGAAGTCTTAGTTTGTTTGACACCGTCATCACGCGACCACGCAGATTAGTCCTAACGGAGTTTCTTTATTCGCGGTCAATGGGTGTTTTTGTCTCCTTCAGCTGGAAATGGACTGTTTAACGTGGTCGTTGTAATGCTACTGAAACTCCGCGGTCAGACCGATAAACCTTTTCTCTCCATTTAAAGGAGAGTGGATGTGGTGGACCTTATTTGATCTTATTCGCTTAGTAGTTCGGAGAACAGGGTATCAGTATCGCACAGCCACTCACGCTGAAAACTCCATTTCAGCCAAAGTCGATAAAACTCGTTTATACATGAACAAAGAGACACAGTTTGGAGTGTTCGCGTTGAGCGTGGAGTAGTTTTACGATTTATGAACACGCTCAAAGATTTAATTTAATTTTGTTCGTGGTCAAACAACTTTTAGAAGTTCTTAGTTTGTTTGACACGCCATCACGTTGACCACGGATTAGTCCGAACGGAGTTTCTTTATTCGCGGTCAATGGGTGTTTTTGCCGCTCTTCAGCTGGAAATGGACTGTTTAACGTGGTCATGTACGCTACATTTTGACACTCCGCGTCAGACCGATAAACCTTTTCTCTCCATTTAAAGGAGAGTGGATGTGGTGGACCTTATTTGATCTTATTCGCTTAGTAGTTCGGAGAACAGGGTATCAGTATCGCGACAGCGACCACGGCTGAAAACTCCATTTCAGCTAAAGTCGATAAAAACTCTCGCCATATGAACAAAGAGACACAGTTTGGAGTGATCGCGTTGAGCGTGGAGTAGTTTTACGATTTATGAACACGCTTCAAAGATTTTATTTTAATTTTGTTGGTACTCAAACAACTTTTAGAAGTCTTAGTTTGTTTGACACGCCATCACGCAGACTACGTGATTAGTCCGGAACGGAGTTTCTTTATTCGTGTCAATGGTGTTTTTGTCGCCTTCCAGCTGAAAAATGGACTGTTTAACGTGGGTCGTTGTACGTTACTGACACCCGTTGTCAGACCGAGCAAACCTTTTCTCCATTTAAAGGAGAGGATGTGGTGGACCTCATTTGATCTTATTCGCTTAGTAGTTCGGAGAACAGGGTATCAGTAGGTCAAGACAGCTACCACGCTGAAAACTCCATTTCAGCTAAAGCCTCATAAAAACTCGCTTACATGAACAAAGAGACACAGTTTGGAGTGTTCGCATTGGAGCGTGGAGTAGTTTACGATTTATGAACACGCTTCAAAGATTTAATTTAATTTTGTTCGTGTCAAACAACTTTTAGAAGTCTTAGTTTGTTTGACACGCCATCACGCAGACTACGGATTAGTCCGAACGAGCTTTATTCGTGGTCAATGGTGCTTTGTCGCCTTCAGCTGGAAATGGACTGTTTAACGTGGTCGCTAGCATCGTTACTGAAACTCTGTGTCAGACCGAGCAAACCTTTTCTCTCCATTTAAAGGAGAGGGATGTGGTGGACCTTATTTGATCTTATTCGGCTTAGTAGTTCGGAGAACAGGGTATCAGTATCGCACAGCCACCACGTTGAAAACTCCATTTCAGCTAAAGTCGATAAAAACTCGCTTACATGAACAAAGAGACACAGTTTGGAGGTTCGCGTTGAGCGTGGGAGTAGTTTTACGCATTTATGAACACGCTCAAAGATTTAATTTAATTTTGTTCGTGTCAAACAACTTTTAGAAGTCTTGAGTTTGTTTGACACGTCATCACGCACTACCACGTGATTAGTCCTAACGGAGTTTCTTTTTATTCGTGTCAATGGGTGTTTTTGTCGCTCTCTCGCTGAAAATGACTGTTTAACGTGGTCGTTATATCGCTACTGAAACTCCGCGTCAGACCGATAAACCTTTTCTCTCTCCATTTAAAGGAGAGTGGATGTGGTGACCTTATTTGATCTTATTCGCTTAGTAGTTCGGAGAACAGGGTATCAGTATCGCACAGCGACCACGTCGTTGAAAACTCCATTTCAGCTAAAGTCGATAAAAACTCGTTTACATGAAACAAAGAGACACAGTTTGGAGTGATCGCGCTGAGCGGGAGTAGTTTTACGATTTATGAACACGCTTCAAAGATTTAATTTAATTTTGTTCGTGTCAAACAACTTTAGAAGTCTTAGTTTGTTTGACACGCCATCACGCGACTACGGATTAGTCCGAACGGAGTTTCTTTATTCGTCAATGGGTGTTTTTGTCGCTTTCAGCTGAAATGGACTGTTTAACGTGGTCGTTGTACGCTACTGAAACTCCGCAAGGTCAGACCGAGCAAACCTTTTCTCTCCATTTAAAGGAGAGGATGTGGTGGACCTTATTTGATCTTATTCGCTAGTAGTTCGGAGAACAGGGTATCAGTATCGCACAGCGACCACGCTGAAAACTCCATTTCAGCTAAAGTCGATAAAAACTCGCTTATATGAACAAAGAGACACAGTTTGGAGTGATCGCTGAGCGTGGAGTAGTTTTACGATTTATGAACACGCTTCAAAGATTTAATTTAATTTTGTTCGTGTCAAACAACTTTTAAGAAGTCTTAGTTTGTTTGACACGCCATCACGCGGACCACGTGATTAGTCCGAACGGAGTTTCTTTATTCGTGTCAATGGGTGTTTTTGTCTCCTTCAGCTGAAAATGGACTGTTTAACGTGGTCGTTGTACGCTACTGAAACCCGCAGTCAGACCGATAAACCTTTCTCTCCATTTAAAGGGAGAGTGATGTGGTGGACCTTATTTGATCTTATCCGCTTAGTAGTTCGGAGAACAGGGTATCAGTATCGCACAGCGACCACAAAGCTTGAAAACTCCATTTCAGCTAAAGTCGATAAAACTCTCGCTTACATGAACAAAGAGACACAGTTTGGAGTGATCGTTGAGCGTGAGTAGTTTTACGATTTATGAACACGCTTCAAAGATTTTATTTAATTTTGTTCGTGGCTGCAACAACTTTTAGAAGTCTTAGTTTGTTTGACACGCCATCACGCGACCACGTGATTAGTCCGAACGAGTTTTCATTATTCGTGTCAATGGGTGTTTTTGTCTCCTTCAGCTGGAAATGGACTGTTTAACGGGGTCGCTGTATCGCTACTGAAACCCGTGTCAGACCGATAAACCTTTTCTCTCCATTTAAAGGAGAGTGGATGTGGTGGACCTTATTTGATCTTATTCGCTTAGTAGTTCGGAGAACAGGGTATCAGTATCAGACAGCGACCACGCCGTTGAAAATCTCCATTTCAGCTAAAGTCGATAAAAACTCGCTTACATGAACAAAGAGACACAGTTTGGAGTGTTCGCGCTGGAGCGTGGGAGTAGTTTTACGATTTATGAACACGCTTCAAAGATTTAATTTAATTTTGTTCGTGTCAAACAACTTTTAGAAGTCTTATTTGTTTGACACGCCATCACGCGACCACGTGATTAGTCCTAACGGAGTTTCTTTATTCGTGTCAATGGGTGTTTTTGTCGCCTTTCAGCTGGAAATGGACTGTTTAACGTGGTCGCGCATCGCGTACTGACACTCCGTGTCAGACCGGAGCAACCTTTTCTCTCCATTTAAAGGAGAGTGGATGTGGTGGACCTTATTTGATCTTTATTCGCTTAGTAGTTCGGAGAACAGGGTATCAGTATCGCACAGCGACCACGTTGAAAACTCCATTTCAGCTAAAGTCGATAAAAAATCTCTCGCATACATGAACAAAGAGACACAGTTTGGAGTGATCGCGCTTGAGCTTGGAGTAGGTTTACGATTTATGAACACGCTCAAAGATTTAATTTAATTTTGTTCGTGTCAAACAACTTTAGAAGTCTTAGTTTGTTTGACACGCCATCACGTGACCACGCGGATTAGTCCTAACGGAGTTTCTTTATTCGTGTCAATGGGTGTTTTTGTCGCCTTCAGCTGAAATGGACTGTTTAACGTGGTCGCTACTTATGCTACTGACACTCCGTGTCAGACCGATAAACCTTTTCTCTCCATTTAAAGGAGAGTGGATGTGGTGACCTTATTTGATCTTATTCGCTTAGTAGTTCGGAGAACAGGGTATCAGCATCGCACAGCCACCACTTGAAAATCTTCCATTTCAGCTAAAGTCGATAAAAACTCTCGCTTACATGAACAAAGAGACACAGTTTGGGAGTGATCGCGATTGAGCGTGGGAGTAGTTTTACGATTTATGAACACGCTCAAAGATTTTGTATTTAATTTTGTTCGTGGTCAAACAACTTTTAGAAGTCTTAGTTTGTTTGACACGCCATCACGCGGACCACGGATTAGTCCGAACGGAGTTTTTATTCGCGGTCAATGGGTGTTTTTGTCTCTTCAGCTGGAAATGGACTGTTTAACGCGGTCGCTGTAACGCTACTGAAACCCGCGGTCAGACCGGGAGCAACCTTTCTCTCTCATTTAAAGGAGAGTGGATGTGGTGGACCTTATTTGATCTTATTCGCTTAGTAGTTCGGAGAACAGGGTATCAGTATCAAGACAGCGCACCACGCTGAAAACTCCATTTCAGCTAAAGTCGATAAAAACTCGCTACATAAGAACAAAAGAGACACAGTTTGGAGTGTTCAAGGCTTGAGCGTGGGAGTAGTTTTAGGATTTATGAACACGCTTCAAAGATTTTATTTAATTTTGTTCGTGTCAAACAACTTTTAGAAGTCTTAGTTTGTTTGACATCGCCATCACGCAGACCACGTGATTAGTCCGAACGGAGTTTTATTCGTGTCAATGGGTGTTTTTGTCGCCTTCAGCTGGAAATGGACTGTTTAACGTGGTCGTTGTATCGCTACTGAAACTCCGCGGTCAGACCGATAAACCTTTCTCTCTCATTTAAAGGAGAGTGATGTGGTGGACTTTATTTGATCTTATTCGCTAGTAGTTCGGAGAACAGGGTATCAGTATCAGCACAGCTTAATTACGCTGAAAAACCCATTTCAGCTAAAGTCGATAAAAACTCGCATACATGAACAAAGAGACACAGTTTGGAGTGATCGCGCTGAGCGTGGGAGTAGTTTCACGATTTATGAACACGCTTCAAAGATTTAATTTAATTTTGTTGCGTGTCAAACAACTTTAGAAGTCTTAGTTTGTTTGACACGCCATCACGCGACTCACGTGATTAGTCCGAACGGAGCTTTATTCGTGTCAATGGGTGTTTTTGTCGCCTTCAGCTGAAAATGGACTGTTTAACGTGGGTCGCTAGTATCATGCTACTGAAACTCCGCGGTCAGACCGATAAACCTTTTCTCCATTTAAAGGAGAGTGGATGTGGTGGACCTTATTTGATCTTTTATTCGCTTAGTAGTTCGGAGAACAGGGTATCAGTATCGCACAGCTTAACGACGCTAAAAACTCAATTTCAGCTAAAGTCGATAAAAACTCTCGCTACATGAACAAAGAGACACAGTTTGGAGTGATCGCGCTGAGCGTGGGAGTAGTTTTAATGCATTTATGAACACGCTTTCAAAGATTTAATTTAATTTTGTTCGTGTCAAACAACTTTAGAAGTCTTAGTTTGTTTGACACGCCATCACGCGACCACGCAGATTAGTCCGAACGGAGTTTCTTTATTCGTGTCAATGGGTGTTTTTGTCGCCTTCAGCTGAAAATGGACTGTTTAACGCGGTCGTTGTACGCTACTGAAACCCGCGGTCAGACCGATAAACCTTTTCTCTCCATTTAAAGGAGAGTGGATGTGGTGGACCTTATTTGATCTTATTCGCTTAGTAGTTCGGAGAACAGGGTATCAGTATCGCGACAAAAGCTGACCACGTTGAAAACTCCATTTCAGCTAAAGCAGATAAAAACTCTCGCTTACATGAACAAAGAGACACAGTTTGGAGTGATCGCATGAGCGTGGAGTAGTTTTAATGATTTATGAACACGCTCAAAAGATTTAATTTAATTTTGTTCGTGTCAAACAACTTTTAGAAGTCTTAGTTTGTTTGACACGCCATCACGCAGACCACGCGGATTAGTCCGAACGGAGCTTCTTTTATTCGTGTCAATGGGTGTTTTTGTCGCCTTCAGCTGGAAATGGACTGTTTAATGGGTCATCGTACGCTACTGAAACTCCGTAGTCAGACCGAGCAACCTTTTTCTCCATTTAAAGGAGAGTGGATGTGGTGGACCTTATTTGATCTTATTCGCTTAGTAGTTCGGAGAACAGGTATCAGTATCGCGATAAGCCGACCACGTTGAAAACCCATTTCAGCCAAAGTCGATAAAAAACTCGCTTACATGAACAAAGAGACACAGTTTGGAGTGTTCGCGTTGAGCGGGAGTAGTTTTACGCATTTATGAACACGCCTAAAGATTTAATTTAATTTTGTTCGTGTCAAACAACTTTTTGTAGTCTTAGTTTGTTTGACACGCCATCACGTGACCACTGGATTAGTCCGAACGGAGTTTCTTTATTCGTGTCAATGGGTGTTTTTGTCGCCTCTTTAGCTGAAAATGGACTGTTTAACGCGGTCGCTGTATCGCTACTGAAACTCCGTGTCAGACCGATAAACCTTTTCTCCATTTAAAGGAGAGTGATGTGGTGGACCTTATTTGATCTTTATTCGCTAGTAGTTCGGAGAACAGGGTATCAGTATCGCACAGCCATCACGCTGAAAACTCCATTTCAGCTAAAGTCGATAAAAACTCTCACATACATGAACAAAGAGACACAGTTTGGGAGTGTTCGCGCGGAGCGGGAGTAGTTTTACGATTTATGAACACGCTTCAAAGATTTAATTTAATTTTGTTCGTGTCAAACAACTTTTAGAAGTCTTAGTTTTGTTTGACACGCCATCACGTGACCACGTGATTAGTCCGAACGGAGTTTCTTTTTATTCGTGTCAATGGTGTTTTTGTCACCTTCAGCTGGAAATGGACTGTTTAACGTGGTCGCAAATCGCTACTGAAACCCGCGTGTCAGACCGGCTAAACCTTTTCTCTCCATTTAAAGGAGAGTGGATGTGGTGGACCTTATTTGATCTTATTCGCTTAGTAGTTCGGAGAACAGGGTATCAGTATCGCATGTAGCGCTTACCACGTTGAAAACTCCATTTCAGCTAAAGTCGATAAAAACTCTCGCTTACATGAACAAAGAGACACAGTTTGGAGTGATCGCTTGGAGCGCGGAGTAGTTTTTACGATTTATGAACACGCTTTCAAAGATTTAATTTAATTTTGTTCGCCAGGCTTCAAACAACTTTAGAAGTCTTAGTTTGTTTGACACGTCATCACGTGACCACGGATTAGTCCGAACGGAGCTTCTTTATTCGTGTCAATGGGTGCTTTGTCGCCTTCAGCTGGAAATGGACTGTTTAACGTGGTCGCTGTATCGCTACTGAAAACTCCGTGTCAGACCGATAAACCTTTTCTCTCTCCATTTAAAGGAGAGTGGATGTGGTGGACCTTATTTGATCTTATTCGCTTAGTAGTTCGGAGAACAGGGTATCAGTATCGCACAGCGACCACGTTGAAAACTCCATTTCAGCTAAAGTCGATAAAAACTCTCGCTTATATGAACAAAGAGACACAGTTTGGAGTGATCGCGCTGGAGCGCGGAGTAGTTTTACGATTTATGAACACGCTTCAAAGATTTAATTTAATTTTGTTCGTGTCAAACAACTTTTTAGAAGTCTTAGTTTGTTTGACACGCCATCACGTGACCACGTGATTAGTCCGAACGGAGTTTCTTTATTCGTGGTCAATGGTGTTTTTGTCGCCTTCAGCTGGAAATGGACTGTTTAACGTGGTCGTTGTATCGCTACTGAAACCCGTGTCAGACCGATAAACCTTTTCTCTCTCCATTTAAAGGAGAGTGGATGTGGTGGACCTTATTTGATCTTATTCGCCATAGTAGTTCGGAGAACAGGGTATCAGTATCGCACAGCGACCACGTTGAAAACTCCAGCTTCAGCTAAAGTCGATAAAAACTCGCGCATACATGAACAAAGAGACACAGTTTGGAGTGTTCGCGTTCGAGCTGTGGGAGTAGTTTTACGATTTATGAACACGCTTCAAAGATTTAATTTAATTTTGTTCGTGTCAAACAACTTTAGAAGTCTTAGTTTGTTTGATTGACGTCATCACGCGACCACGCGATTAGTCCGAACGGAGTTTCTTTATTCGTGTCAATGGGTGTTTTTGTCGCCTTCAGCTGGAAAATGGACTGTTTAACGTGGTCGTTGTACGTTACTGAAACTCCGTGTCAGACCGATAAACTTTTTCTCTCTCCATTTAAAGGAGAGTGGATGTGGTGGACCTTATTTGATCTTATTCGCTTAGTAGTTCGGAGAACAGGGTATCAGCATCGCACAGCCACTCACGCTGAAAACTCCATTTCAGCTAAAGTAGATAAAAACTCTCGCTTATATGAACAAAGAGACACAGTTTGGAGTGTTCGCGTGAGCGTGGAGTAGTTTTAAAGATTTATGAACACGCTTCAAAGATTTAATTTAATTTTGTTCGTGTCAACAACTTTTAGAAGTCTTAGTTTGTTTGACACGCCATCACGCGACCACGTGATTAGTCCGAACGGAGTTTCTTTATTCGTGTCAATGGGTGTTTTTGTGTCCTTTAGCTGGAAATGGACTGTTTAACGTGGTCGTTGTACGCTACTGAAACTCCGTGTCAGACCGAGCAAACCTTTTCTCTCCATTTAAAGGAGAGGGATGTGGTGGACCTTATTTGATCTTATTCGCTTAGTAGTTCGGAGAACAGGGTATCAGTATCGCACAGCGATTACGCCTGAAAACTCCATTTCAGCTAAAGTCGATAAAAACTCTCGCCATACGAACAAAGAGACACAGTTTGGGAGTGATCGCGTTGAGCGTGGAGTAGTTTTACGATTTATGAACACGCTTTCAAAGATTTAATTTAATTTTGTTCGTGTCAAACAACTTTTAGAAGTCTTAGTTTGTTTGACACGTCATCACGTGACTACGTGATTAGTCCGAACGGAGCTCTTTATTCGTGCCAATGGGTGTTTTTGTCGCCTTCAGCTGGAAATGGACTGTTTAACGGGTCGCTGTATCGCTACTGAAACCCGCGTGTCAGACCGATAAACCTTTTCTCTCATTTAAAGGAGAGTGGATGTGGTGTGGACTTATTTGATCTTATTCGCTTAGTAGTTCGGAGAACAGGGTATCAGTATCGCGACAGCGACCACGTTGAAAACTCCATTTCAGCTAAAGTAGATAAAAACTCTCGCTACGAACAAAGAGACACAGTTTGGAGGATCGCTGAGCGTGGGAGTAGGTTTACGATTTATGAACACGCTTCAAAGATTTAATTTAATTTTGTTCGTGTCAACAACTTTTAGAAGTCTTAGTTTGTTTGACACGCCATCACGTGACCACGTGATTAGTCCGAACGGAGTTTCTTTATTCGTGTCAATGGGTGTTTTTGTCGCCTTCAGCTGGAAATGGACTGTTTAACGTGGTCGTTGTACGCTACTGAAACTCGTGTCAGACCGGGAGCAACCTTTTCTCTCCATTTAAAGGAGAGTGGATGTGGTGGACCTTATTTGATCTTATTCGCTTAGTAGTTCGGAGAACAGGGTATCAGTATCAAGACAGCGACCACGTTGAAAACTCCATTTCAGCTAAAGTCCATAAAAACTCTCGCTTACATGAACAAAGAGACACAGTTTGGAGTGTTCGCGCTGAGCGTGGAGTAGTTTTACGATTTATGAACACGCTTTCAAAGATTTAATTTAATTTTGTTCGTGTCAAACAACTTTTAGAAGTCTTAGTTTGTTTGACACGCCATCACGCGACCACGTGATTAGTCCGAACTGAGTTTCTTTATTCGTGTCAATGGGTAAGTTTTTGGTCTCCTTCAGCTGGAAATGGACTGTTTAACGTGGGTCGTTGTAATGCTACTGAAACCCGCGTCAGACCGATAAACCTTTTCTCTCCATTTAAAGGAGAGTGGATGTGGTGGACCTTATTTGATCTTATTCGCTTAGTAGTTCGGAGAACAGGGTATCAGCATCGCCACAGCCACTCACGCTTGAAAAACTCCATTTCAGCTAAAGTTCGATAAAAACTCTCGCTATACATGAACAAAGAGACACAGTTTGGAGTGATCGCGCTGAGCGTGGAGTAGTTTTACGGATTTATGAACACGCTTTCAAAGATTTAATTTAATTTTGTTCGTGTCAAACAACTTTTAGAAGTCTTAGTTTGTTTGACACGCCATCACGTGACCACGTGATTAGTCCGAACGGAGTTTCTTTATTCGTGTCAATGGGTGTTTTTGTCGCCTTCAGCTGGAAATGGACTGTTTAACGTGGTCGCTTGTACGCTACTGAAACTCCGTGTCAGACCGATAAACCTTTTCTCTCCATTTAAAGGAGAGTGGATGTGGTGGACCTTATTTGATCTTATTCGCTTAGTAGTTCGGAGAACAGGGTATCAGTATCGCACAGCGACCACGTTGAAAATCTCCATTTCAGCTAAAGTCGATAAAAACTCTCGCTTACATGAACAAAGAGACACAGTTTGGAGTGATCGCGCTGAGCGTGGAGTAGTTTTACGATTTATGAACACGCTTCAAAGATTTAATTTAATTTTGTCTTCGTGTCAAACAACTTTAGAAGTCTTAGTTTGTTTGACACGCCATCACGCGACCACGTTGATTAGTCCGAACGGGAGCTTCTTTATTCGTGTCAATGGGTGTTTTTGTCGCCTTCAGCTGGAAATGGACTGTTTAACGTGGTCGCTGTAATGCTACTGAAACTCCGTGTCAGACCGAGCAAACCTTTTCTCTCCATTTAAAGGAGAGTGATGTGGTGGACCTTATTTGATCTTATTCGCTTAGTAGTTCGGAGAACAGGGTATCAGTATCGCATAGAGCGACCACGCTTGAAAACCCCATTTCAGCTAAAGTCGATAAAAACTCTCGCTTACATGAACAAAGAGACACAGTTTGGAGTGTTCGCATGGAGCGTGGAGAAGTTTTACGATTTATGAACACGCTCAAAGATTTAATTTAATTTTGTTCGTGTCAAACAACTTTTAGAAGTCTTAGTTTGTTTGACACGCCATCACGCGACCACGTGATTAGTCCGAACGGAGTTTCTTTATTCGTGTCAATGGGTGTTTTTGTCGCCTTCAGCTGGAAATGGACTGTTTAACGGGTCATTGTAATGCTACTGAAACCCGTGTCAGACCGAGCAAACCTTTTCTCTCCATTTAAAGGAGAGTGGATGTGGTGGACCTTATTTGATCTTATTCGCTTAGTAGTTCGGGGAACAGGGTATCAGTATCGCACAGCGACCACGTTGAAAACTCCATTTCAGCTAAAGTCGATAAAAACTCTCGCTATACATGAACAAAGAGACACAGTTTGGAGTGATCGCTGCTGAGCGTGGAGTAGTTTTACGATTTATGAACACGCTTCAAAGATTTAATTTAATTTTGTTCGTGGTCAAACAACTTTTAGAAGTCTTAGTTTGTTTGACACGCCATCACGCGACCACGTGATTAGTCCGAACGGAGTTTCTTTATTCGTGGTCAATGGGTGTTTTTGTCGCTTCAGCTGGAAATGGACTGTTTAACGTGGTCGTTGTACGCTACTGAAACTCCGTGTCAGACCGATAAACCTTTTCTCTCCATTTAAAGGAGAGTGGATGTGGTGGACCTTATTTGATCTTATTCGCTAGTAGTTCGGAGAACAGGGTATCAGTATCAAGACAGCGACCACGCTTGAAAACTCCATTTCAGCTAAAGTCGATAAAAACTCTCGCTTACATGAACAAAGAGACACAGTTTGGAGTGATCGCGTTGAGCGTGAGTAGTTTTACGATTTATGAACACGCTTCAAAGATTTAATTTAATTTTGTTCGTGTGGTCAAACAACTTTTAGAAGTCTTAGTTTGTTTGACACGCCATCACGCGACCACGTGATTAGTCCGAACGGAGTTTCTTTATTCGTGTCAATGGTGTTTTTGTCTCCTTTTCAGCTGGAAATGGACTGTTTAACCGGGTCGTTGTACGCTATTGAAACTCCGCGGTCAGACCGATAAATTTTCTCCATTTAAAGGAGAGTGGATGTAGTGGACCTTATTTGATCTTATTCGCTAGTAGTTCGGAGAACAGGGTATCAGTATCGCACAGCGACTCACGCTTGAAAACTCCATTTCAGCTAAAGTCGATAAAAACTCTCGCTTACATGAACAAAGAGACACAGTTTGGAGTGATCGCGCTGAGCTTGGAGTAGTTTTAATGATTTATGAACACGCCTGAAGATTTAATTTAATTTTGTTCGTGTCAAACAACTTTTAGAAGTCTTAGTTTGTTTGACACGCCATCACGCGACCACGCGGATTAGTCCGAACGGAGTTTCTTTATTCGTGCCAATGGGTGTTTTTGTCGCCTTCAGCTGGAAATGGACTGTTTAACGTGGTCGTTGTAATGCTACTGAAACCCGTGTCAGACCGATAAACCTTTTCTCTCCATTTAAAGGAGAGTGGATGTGGTGGACCTTATTTGATCTTATTCGCTAGTAGTTCGGAGAACAGGGTATCAGTATCGCACAGCCACCACGTTGAAAACTCCATTTCAGCTAAAGTCGATAAAAACTCTCGCTTACATGAACAAAGAGACACAGTTTGGAGTGATCGCTTGAGCTGCGGAGTAGTTTTACGATTTATGAACACGCTTTCAAAGATTTAATTTAATTTTGTTCGTGTCAAACAACTTTAGTCTTCTTAGTTTGTTTGACACGCCATCACGCGACCACGTTGGATTAGTCCGAACGGAGCTTTTATTCGTGTCAATGGTGTTTTTGTCGCTTTCCGCTGGAAATGGACTGTTTAACGTGGTCGCTGTACGTTACTGAAACACCGCGGTCAGACCGATAAACCTTTTCTCCATTTAAAGGAGAGTGGATGTGGTGGACCTTATTTGATCTTATTCGCTAGTAGTTCGGAGAACAGGTATCAGTATCGCACAGCCACCACGCTGAAAACTCCATTTCAGCTAAAGTCGATAAAACTCTCGCTTACATGAACAAAGAGACACAGTTTGGAGTGATCGCGTTGAGCGTGGAGTAGTTTTACGATTTAAGAACACGCTTCAAAGATTTAATTTAATTTTGTTCGTGTCAAAAACAACTTTTAGAAGTCTTAGTTTGTTTGACACGCCATCACGTGACCACGCGATTAGTCCGAACGGAGTTTCTTTATTCGTGTCAATGGGTGTTTTTGTCGCTTTCAGCTGAAAGTGGACTGTTTAACGTGGTCGTTAGCATGCTACTGAAACTCCGTGTCAGACCGATAAACCTTTTCTCTCCATTTAAAGGAGAGTGGATGTGGTGGACCTTATTTGATCTTATTCGCTAGTAGTTCGGAGAACAGGGCATCAGTATCGCACAGCGACTCACGTTGAAAACTCCATTTCAGCTAAAGTCGATAAAAACTCGCTTACATGAACAAAGAGACACAGTTTGGAGTGATCGCGTTGAGCGTGGAGTAGTTTTACGATTTATGAACACGCTTTCAAAGATTTAATTTAATTTTGTTCGTGTCAAACAACTTTAGAAGTCTTAGTTTGTTTGACACGCCATCACGCGGACTACGTGATTAGTCCGAACGGAGTTTCTTTATTCGCACAATGGGTGTTTTTGTCGCCTTCAGCTGAAATGGACTGTTTAACGTGGTCGTTGCACGCTACTGAAACTCCGTGTCAGACCGATAAACCTTTTCTCTCCATTTAAAGGAGAGTGGATGTGGTGGACCTTATTTGATCTTATTCGCTTAGTAGTTCGGAGAACAGGGTATCAGTATCGCACAGCGCACCACGCTTGAAAACTCCATTTCAGCTAAAGCTCGTATAAAAACTCTCGCCATATGAAACAAAGAGACACAGTTTGGAGTGATCGCGCTGAGCGTGGGAGTAGTTTTAATGATTTATGAACACGCTTCAAAGATTTAATTTAATTTTGTTCGTGTCAAACAACTTTTAGAAGTCTTAGTTTGTTTGACACGCCATCACGCGACCACGTGGATTAGTCCGAACGGAGTTTCTTTATTCGTGTCAATGGGTGTTTTTGTCGCCTTCAGCTGGAAATGGACTGTTTAACGTGGTCGCTGTACGCTACTGAAACCCGTGTCAGACCGATAAACCTTTTCTCTCTCCATTTAAAGGAGAGTGGATGTGGTGGACCTTATTTGATCTTTATTCGCTTAGTAGTTCGGAGAACAGGGTATCAGTATCGCACAGCGACCACGTTGAAAACTCCATTTCAGCTAAAGTCGATAAAAACTCTCGCTTATATGAACAAAGAGACACAGTTTGGAGTGATCGCTTGAGCGTGAGTAGTTTTACGCATTTATGAACACGCTTTCAAAGATTTAATTTAATTTTGTTCGTGGTCAAACAACTTTTAGAAGTCTTAGTTTGTTTGACACGCCATCACGACCACGGATTAGTCCGAACGGAGTTTCTTTATTCGTGTCAATGGGTGTTTTGTCGCCTTCAGCTGAAAATGGACTGTTTAACGTGGTCGCTGTACGCTACTGACACTCCGCGTCAGACCGAGCAACCTTTTCTCTCCATTTAAAGGAGAGTGATGTGGTGGACCTTATTTGATCTTATTCGCTTAGTAGTTCGGAGAACAGGGTATCAGTATCGCATTACAGCGCACTCACGCCGGAAAACTCCATTTCAGCTAAAGTCGATAAAAACTCTCGCTACATGAACAAAAAGACACAGTTTGGAGTGTTCGCGTTGAGCGGGAGTAGTTTTTAATGATTTATGAACACGCTTTCAAAGATTTAATTTAATTTTGTTCGTGTCAAACAACTTTAGAAGTTCTTAGTTTGTTTGACACGCCATCACGCGACTACTTGATTAGTCCGAACGGAGTTTCTTTATTCGTGTCAATGGGTGTTTTTGTCGCTTTCAGCTGAAAATGGACTGTTTAACGTGGTCGTTGCACGCTACTGACACTGCGGTCAGACCGATAAACCTTTTCTCTCCATTTAAAGGAGAGTGGATGTGGTGGACCTTATTTGATCTCATTCGGGCTTAGTAGTTCGAGAACAGGGTATCAGTATCGCGACAGCGACCACGCTGAAAACTCCATTTCAGCTAAAGCCGATAAAAACTCTCGTTTACATGAACAAAGAGACACAGTTTGGAGTGATCGCGCTGAGCGTGGAGTAGTTTTAGGATTTATGAACACGCTTCAAAGATTTAATTTAATTTTGTTCGGTTCAAACAACTTTTAGAAGTCTTAGTTTGTTTGACACGCCATCACGCGACCACGTGATTAGTCCGAACGGAGCTTCTTTATTCGTGTCAATGGGTGTTTTTGTCGCCTTCAGCTGAAAGTGGACTGTTTAACGTGGTCGCTAGACGTTACTGACACCTCAGTGTCAGACCGATAAACCTTTTCTCTCTCCATTTAAAGGAGAGTGGATGTGGTGGACCTTATTTGATCTTATTCGCTTAGTAGTTCAGAGAACAGGGTATCAGTATCGCACAGCCACCACGCTGAAAACTCCATTTCAGCTAAAGTCGATAAAAACTCTCTGCTTACATGAACAAAGAGACACAGTTTGGAGTGATCGCGCTGAGCTGGGAGTAGTTTTGCACGATTTATGAACACGCTCAAAGATTTAATTTAATTTTGTCTGTCAAACAACTTTTAGTAGTCTTAGTTTGTTTGATTACGCCATCACGCGGACTACGCGATTAGTCCGAACGGAGTTTCTTTATTCGTGTCAATGGGTGTTTTGTCGCCTTCAGCTGAAAATGGACTGTTTAACGTGGTCGTTAGACGCTATTGACACACCGTGTCAGACCGATAAACTTTTTTCTCTCCATTTAAAGGAGAGTGGATGTGGTGGACCTTATTTGATCTCATTCGCTTAGTAGTTCGGAGAACAGGGTATCAGTATCGCACAGCGACCACGCTGAAAACTCCATTTCAGCTAAAGTCGATAAAAACTCTCGCTTACATGAACAAAGAGACACAGTTTGGAGTGTTCGCATGGAGCGGGGAGTAGTTTTACGATTTATGAACACGCTCAAAGATTTAATTTAATTTTGTTCGTGCCAAACAACTTTTAGAAGTCTTAGTTTGTTTGACACGCCATCACGCGACCACGTGATTAGTCCGAACGGAGTTTCTTTATTCGTGTCAATGGGTGTTTTGTTCGCTTCAGCTGGAAATGGACTGTTTAACGTGGTCGCTGCACGCTATTGAAACCCGCGTCAGACCGATAAACCTTTTCTCCCATTTAAAGGAGAGTGATGTGGTGGACCTTATTTGATCTTATTCGCTTAGTAGTTCGGAGAACAGGGTATCAGTATCGCACAGCGACCACGCTGAAAACTCCATTTCAGCTAAAGTCGATAAAAACTCTCAAGTACATGAACAAAGAGACACAGTTTGGAGTGACAAGTTGAGCTTGGAGTAGTTTTACTGATTTATGAACACGCCTTCAAAGATTTAATTTAATTTTGTTCGTGTCAAACAACTTTAGAAGTTCTTAGTTTGTTTGACACGCCATCACGCGACTACGTGATTAGTCCGAACGGAGTTTCTTTATTCGTGGTCAATGGGTGTTTTTTGTCGCTTTAGCTGGAAATGGACTGTTTAACGTGGTCGTTGTAATGCTACTGAAACTCCGTGTCAGACCGATAAACCTTTTCTCTCCATTTAAAGGAGAGTGGATGTGGTGGACCTTATTTGATCTTATCCGCTTAGTAGTTCGGAGAACAGGGTATCAGCACGCATAGCCACCACGTTGAAAACTCCATTTCAGCCAAAGTCGATAAAAACTCTCGCATATATGAACAAAGAGATACAGTTTGGAGTGATCGCTGCTGAGCGCGGAGTAGTTTTACGCATTTATGAACACGCTTTCAAAGATTTAATTTAATTTTGTTCGTGGCTCAAACAACTTTTAGAAGTCTTAGTTTGTTTGACACGCCACCACGTGACCACGCGATTAGTCCGAACGGAGTTTCTTTATTCGTGTCAATGGGTGTTTTTGTCGCCTTCAGCTGGAAATGGACTGTTTAACGTGGTCGTTAGATCGCTACTGACACCCGTGTCAGACCGAGCAACCTTTTCTCCATTTAAAGGAGAGTGGATGTGGTGGACCTTATTTGATCTTATTCGCTTAGTAGTTCGGAGAACAGGGTATCAGCACGCACAGCCCTTACCACGTTGAAAACTCCATTTCAGCTAAAGTCGATAAAAAACTCTCGCTTACATGAACAAAGAGACAGTTTGGAGTGATCGCGCTGAGCGTGGAGTAGTTTTACGATTTATGAACACGCCTAAAGATTTAATTTAATTTTGTTCGTGGTCAAACAACTTTAGTAGTCTTAGTTTGTTTGACACGCCATCACGTGACCACGTGATTAGTCCGAACGGAGTTTCTTTATTCGCGGTCAATGGTGTGTTTTGTCGCCTTCAGCTGGAAATGGACTGTTTAACGCGTGGTCGCTGTAATGCTACTGAAACTCCGTGTCAGACCGGAGCAAACTTTTCTCTCCATTTAAAGGAGAGGATGTGGTGGACCTCATTTGATCTCATTCGCTTAGTAGTTCGGAGAACAGGGTATCAGTATCGCAGACAGCCACCACGCTGAAAACTCCATTTCAGCTAAAGTCGATAAAAACTCTCGCTTACATGAGAACAAAGAGACACAGTTTGGAGTGATCGCGCTGAGCGTGGAGTAGTTTTACGATTTATGAACACGCTCAAAGATTTAATTTAATTTTTGTTCGTGGTCAAACAACTTTGTAGAAGTCTTAGTTTGTTTGACACGCCATCACGCGACCACGGATTAGTCCGAACGGAGTTTCTTTATTCGTGTCAATGGGTGTTTTTGTCGCTTCAGCTGGAAATGGACTGTTTAACGTGGTCGTTAGAGACGCTACTGACACTCCGTGTCAGACCGATAAACCTTTTCTCTCCATTTAAAGGAGAGTGGATGTGGTGGACCTTATTTGATCTTATTCGGCTTAGTAGTTCGGAGAACAGGGCATCAGCATCAAGACAGCGACCACGCTGAAAACTCCATTTCAGCTAAAGTCGATAAAAACTCTCGCTTACATGAACAAAGAGACACAGTTTGGAGTGATCGCGTTGAGAGCGGAGTAGTTTTACGATTTATGAACACGCTTCAAAGATTTAATTTAATTTTGTTCGTGGTCAAACAACTTTTGTGAAGTCTTAGTTTGTTTGATACGCCATCACGTGACCACGTGATTAGTCCGAACGGAGTTTCTTTTATCTCGTGTCAATGGTGTTTTTGTCGCTTTCAGCTGGAAATGGACTGTTTAACGTGGTCGCTATGGGATGCTACTGAAACTCCGTGTCAGACCGATAAACCTTTTCTCTCTCCATTTAAAGGAGAGTGGATGTGGTGGACCTTATTTGATCTTATTCGCTGTTAGTAGTTCGGAGAACAGGGTATCAGTATCGCACAGCCACTAACGTTGAAAACTCCATTTCAGCTAAAGTAGATAAAAACTCTCGCTTACATGAACAAAGAGACACAGTTTGGAGTGATCGCGCAAGAGCGTGGAGTAGTTTCACGATTTATGAACACGCTTCAAAGATTTAATTTAATTTTGTTCGTGTCAAACAACTTTAGAAGTCTTAGTTTGTTTGACACGCCATCACGCGACTAATGCGATTAGTCCGAACGGAGTTTCTTTTTCGTGTCAATGGGTGTTTTTGTCGCCTTCAGCTGGAAATGGACTGTTTAACGTGGTCGCAGTATCGCTACTGAAACTCCGTCAGACCGAGCAACCTTTTCTCCATTTAAAGGAGAGTGGATGTGGTGGACCTTATTTGATCTTATTCGCTAGTAGTTCGGAGAACAGGGCATCAGCATCGCACAGCGACCACGCTGAAAACTCCATTTCAGCTAAAGTCGATAAAAACTCTTTCGCTTACATGAACAAAGAGACACAGTTTGGGAGTGGTTCGCGAAGTGAGCGTGGAGTAGTTTTACGATTTATGAACACGCTTCAAAGATTTTATTTAATTTTGTTCGTGTCAAACAACTTTTAGAAGTCTTAGTTTGTTTGACACGCCATCACGCGACCACGTGATTAGTCCGAACGAGTTTCTTTATTCGTGTCAATGGGTGTTTTTGTCTCTTTCAGCTGGAAATGGACTGTTTAACGTGGTCGTTGTACGCTACTGAAACTCGTGTGTCAGACCGATAAACCTTTTCTCTCTCCATTTAAAGGAGAGTGGATGTGGTGGACCTTATTTGATCTTATTCGCTTAGTAGTTCGGAGAACAGGGTATCAGTATCGCACAGCCACCACGCTGAAAACTCCATTTCAGCTAAAGTCGATAAAAACTCGCTTACATGAACAAAGAGACACAGTTTGGAGTGATCGCGCTTGAGCGTGGAGTAGTTTTACGATTTATGAACACGCTTCAAAGATTTAATTTAATTTTGTTCGTGGTCAAACAACTTTTAGAAGTTCCGTAGTTTGTTTTGATTGACGCCATCACGCGGACTAATGCGTGATTAGTCCGAACGGAGTTTCTTTATTCGTGTCAATGGGTGTTTTTGTCGCTTCATCGCTGAAAGTGGACTGTTTGACGTGGTCGTTTGTATTTAAGACGCTACTGAAACTCCGTCAGACCGATAAACCTTTCTCTCCATTTAAAGGAGAGTGGATGGTGTGGACCCTTCAGCTGGTTTGATCTTTTATTCGCTTAGTAGTTCGGAGAACAGGGTATCAGTATCGCACAGCGCACACCACGCTGAAAACTCCATTTCAGCTAAAGTCGATAAAAACTCGTTTACATGAACAAAGAGACACAGTTTGGAGTGATCGCGTTGAGCGTGGAGTAGTTTTGTACGATTTATGAACACGCTTCAAAGATTTAATTTAATTTTTGTTCGTGTCAAACAACTTTTAGAAGTCTTAGTTTGTTTGACACGCCATCACGCGACTACTTGATTAGTCCTAACGGAGTTTCTTTATTCGTGTCATCGGGTGTTTTTGTCGCTTCAGCTGGAAATGGACTGTTTAACGTGGTCGCACGCTACTGAACTCCGTGTCAGACCGGATAAACCTTTTCTCTCCATTTAAAGGAGAGTGGATGTGGTGACCTTATTTGATCTTATTCGCTAGTAGTTCGGAGAACAGGGTATCAGCATCGCACAGCGCCATCACGCTGAAAACTCCATTTCAGCTAAAGTCGATAAAAACTCGCTTTACATGAACAAAGAGACACAGTTTGGAGTGATCGCAAGTGAGCGTGGAGTAGTTTTACGATTTATGAACACGCTCAAAGATTTAATTTAATTTGTTCGTATCAAACAACTTTTAGAAGTCTTAGTTTGTTTGACACGCCATCACGCGACCACGCGATTAGTCCGAACGGAGTTTCTTTATTCGTGTCAATGGGTGTTTTTGTCGCTTCAGCTGAAAATGGACTGTTTAACGTGGTCGTTGTAATGCTACTGAAACTCCGTGTCAGACCGATAAACCTTTTCTCTCTCCATTTAAAGGAGAGTGGATGTGGTGGACCTTATTTGATCTTTATTCGCTTAGTAGTTCGGAGAACAGGGTATCAGTATCGCACAGCGACCACGCTTGAAAACTCCATTTCAGCTAAAGTCGATAAAAACTCTCTTTTACATGAACAAAGAGACACAGTTTGGAGTGATCGCGCTGAGCGGGGAGTAGTTTTACGATTTATGAACACGCTTCAAAGATTTAATTTAATTTTGTTCGTGTCAAACAACTTTTAGAAGTCTTAGTTTGTTTGACACGTCATCACGTGACCACGTGATTAGTCCGAACGGAGTTTCTTTTATTCGTGCTTAATGGGTGTTTTGTCGCCTTCAGCTGGAAATGGACTGTTTAACGCGTAGTCGTTGTACGCTACTGAAACCCTGTCAGACCGATAAACCCTTTCTCTCCATTTAAAGGAGAGTGGATGTGGTGGACCTTATTTGATCTCATTCGCTTAGTAGTTCGAGAACAGGGTATCAGTATCGCCGTCAATGGGCAGTCGCACTACGCTGAAAACTCCATTTCAGCTAAAGTCGATAAAAACTCCTGCCATATGAACAAAGAGACACAGTTTGGGAGTGATCGCGCTGGAGCATGGAACGGAGTAGTTTTGCTGAGCGATTTATGAACACGCTTTCAAAGATTTAATTTAATTTTGTTCGTGCCAAACAACTTTTAGAAGTCTTAGTTTGTTTGACATCGCCATCACGCGACTACGCGGATTAGTCCGAACGGAGTTTCTTTATTCGTGTCAATGGGTGTTTTTGTCGCTTCAGCTGAAAGTGGACTGTTTAACGGGTCGCTGTATGCTACTGAAAACTCCGCGTCAGACCGATAAACCTTTTCTCTCTCCATTTAAAGGAGAGTGGATGTGGTGGACCTTTTTGATCTTTATTCGCTTAGTAGTTCGGAGAACAGGGTATCAGTATCGCACAGCGACCACGCTGAAAACTCCATTTCAGCTAAAGTCGATAAAAACTCTCGCTTACATGAACAAAGAGACACAGTTTGGAGTGTTCGCATGAGCGTGGAGTAGTTTTACGATTTATGAACACGCTTCAAAGATTTAATTTAATTTTGTTCGTGTCAAACAACTTTTTAGAAGTCTTAGTTTGTTTGACACGCCATCACGTGACCACGTGATTAGTCCGAACGGAGTTTCTTTATTCGTAGGTCAATGGGTGTTTTTGTCGCCTTCAGCTGGAAATGGACTGTTTAACGTGGTCGCTATACGCTACTAACACCCGTGTCAGACCGATAAACCTTTTCTCTCCATTTAAAGGAGAGTGGATGTGGTGGACCTTATTTGATCTTATTCGCTTAGTAGTTCGGAGAACAGGGTATCAGTATCGACAGCTTACCACGTTGAAAACTCCATTTCAGCTAAAGTCGATAAAAACTCGCGCTACATGAACAAAGAGACACAGTTTGGAGTGATCGCGCTGAGCTGCGGAGTAGTTTTAGGATTTATGAACACGCTTCAAAGATTTAATTTAATTTTGTTCGCGGTTCAAACAACTTTTAGAAGTCTTAGTTTGTTTGACACGCCATCACGTGACCACGTGATTAGTCCGAACGGAGCTTCTTTATTCGTGTCAATGGGTGTTTTTGTCTCCTTCAGCTGGAAATGGACTGTTTAACGTGGTCGTTGTACGTTACTGAAACTCCGTGTCAGACCGATAAACCTTTTCTCTCTCCATTTAAAGGAGAGTGGATGTGGTGGACCTTATTTGATCTCATTCGCTTAGTAGTTCGGAGAACAGGGTATCAGTATCGCACAGCGACCACGTTGAAAACTCCATTTCAGCTAAAGTCGATAAAAACTCTCGCTTACATGAAACAAAGAGACACAGTTTGGAGTGATCGCGTTGAGCGTGGAGTAGTTTTACGATTTATGAACACGCTTCAAAGATTTAATTTAATTTTGTTCGTGTCAAACAACTTTTAGAAGTCTTAGTTTGTTTGACACGCCATCACGCGACTACGTGATTAGTCCGAACGGAGTTTCTTTTATTCGTGTCAATGGGTGTTTTTGTCGCTTTCAGCTGAAATGGACTGTTTAACGCGGGTCGCTAGTAATGCTATTGACACTGCGTAAGTCAGACCGATAAACCTTTTCTCTCCATTTAAAGGAGAGTGGATGTGGTGGACCTTATTTGATCTTATTCGCTTAGTAGTTCGAGAACAGGGTATCAGTATCGCACAGAGACCACGTTGGAAAAACTCCATTTCAGCTAAAGTCGATAAAAACTCTCGCTTACATGAACAAAGAGACACAGTTTGGAGTGACACGCTGAGCGTGGAGTAGTTTTACGATTTATGAACACGCTCAAAGATTTAATTTAATTTTGTTCGTGGTCAAACAACTTTAGAAGTCTTAGTTTGTTTGATACGTCCATCACGCGACCACGTGATTAGTCCGAACGGAGTTTCTTTTATTCGTGGTCAATGGGTGTTTTTGTCGCCTTCAGCTGAAAATGGACTGTTTAACGTGGTCGTTGTACGCTACTGATACTCCGTGTCAGACCGATAAACCTTTTCTCTCCATTTAAAGGAGAGTGGATGTGGTGGACCTTATTTGATCTTATTCGCTTAGTAGTTCGGAGAACAGGGTATCAGTATCGCACAGCGACCACGCTGAAAACTCCATTTCAGCTAAAGTCGATAAAAACTCGCTTACATGAACAAAGAGACACAGTTTGGAGTGTTCGCGCATGAGCGTGGAGTAGTTTTACGATTTATGAACACGCTTTCAAAGATTTAATTTAATTTTGTTCGTGTCAAACAACTTTTAGAAGTCTTAGTTTGTTTGACACGTCATCACGTGACCACGTGATTAGTCCGAACGAGTTTTTTATTCGTGGTCAATGGGTGTTTTTGTCGCCTTCAGCTGGAAATGGACTGTTTAACGTGGTCGCTGTATCGCTATTGACACTCCGTGTCAGACCGATAAACCTTTTCTCTCTCCATTTAAAGGAGAGTGGATGTGGTGGACCTTATTTGATCTTATTCGCTTAGTAGTTCGGAGAACAGGGTATCAGTATCGCACAGCTTGACCACGCTGGAAAACTCCATTTCAGCTAAAGTCGATAAAAACTCTCGCTACATGAACAAAGAGACACAGTTTGGAGTGATCGCGCTGGAGCGTGGAGTAGTTTTACGATTTATGAACACGCTTCAAAGATTTTATTTAATTTTGTTCGTGGTCAAACAACTTTAGAAGTCTTAGTTTGTTTGACACGCCATCACGCGGACCACGCGGATTAGTCCGAACGGAGTTTTTTTATTCGTGTCAATGGGTGTTTTTGTCGCCTTCAGCTGAAAATGACTGTTTAACGTGGTCGCTAGTAATGCTACTGACACACCGCGCGGTCAGACCGATAAACCTTTTCTCTCTCCATTTAAAGGAGAGTGATGTGGTGGACCTTATTTGATCTTATTCGCTTAGTAGTTCGGAGAACAGGGTATCAGTATCGCACAGCTTACCACGCTTGAAAACTCCATTTCAGCTAAAGTCGATAAAAACTCTCGCTTACATGAACAAAGAGACACAGTTTGGAGTGTTCGCTGAGCGGGAGTAGTTTTACGATTTATGAACACGCTCAAAGATTTAATTTAATTTTGTTCGTGTCAAACAACTTTTAGAAGTCTTAGTTTGTTTGATACGCCATCACGCGGACTACGTGATTAGTCCGAACGGAGTTTCTTTATTCGTGGTCAATGGGTGTTTTTGTCGCCTTCAGCTGGAAATGGACTGTTTAACGTGGTCGCTAGACGCTACTGAAACTCCGCGGTCAGACCGATAAACCTTTTCTCTCTCATTTAAAGGAGAGTGGATGTGGTGGACCTTATTTGATCTTATTCGCTTAGTAGTTCGGAGAACAGGGTATCAGTGACGACAGCCGACCACGCTTGAAAACTCCATTTCAGCTAAAGTAGATAAAAACTCTCAAGCTTACATGAACAAAGAGACACAGTTTGGAGTGATCACAAGCGCTGAGCCGCGGAGTAGTTTTATTGATTTATGAACACGCTTCAAAGATTTAATTTAATTTTGTTCGTGTCAAACAACTTTTTAGAAGTCTTAGTTTGTTTGACACGCCATCACGCGGACCACGCGATTAGTCCGAACGGAGTTTCTTTATTCGTGCCAATGGTGTTTTTGTCGCCTTCAGCTGAAATGGACTGTTTAACGTGGTCGCTGTATGCTACTGAAACCCGTAAGGTCAGACCGATAAACCTTTTCTCCATTTAAAGGAGAGTGGATGTGGTGGACCTTATTTGATCTTATTCGCTTAGTAGTTCGGAGAACAGGGTATCAGTATCGCACAGCCACCACGCTGAAAACTCCATTTCAGCTAAAGTCGATAAAAACTCTCAAGCATACATGAACAAAGAGACACAGTTTGGAGTGTTCGCGCTGAGCGTGGAGTAGTTTTACGATTTATGAACACGCTTCAAAGATTTAATTTAATTTTGTTCGTGTCAAACAACTTTTAGAAGTCTTAGTTTGTTTGACACCGCCATCACGCGACTACGTGATTAGTCCGAACGAGTTTCTTTATTCGCCGTCAATGGGTGTTTTTGTCGCCTTCAGCTGGAAATGGACTGTTTAACGGGTCGCTTGTACGCTACTGAAACTCCGTGTCAGACCGATAAACCTTTTCTCTCCATTTAAAGGAGAGTGATGTGGTGGACCTTATTTGATCTCATATTCGCTTAGTAGTTCGGAGAACAGGGTATCAGTATCGCACAGCGACCACGTTGAAAACTCCATTTCAGCTAAAGTCGTATAAAACTCTCGCTTACATGAACAAAGAGACACAGTTTGGAGTGATCGCGCGGAGCGTGGAGTAGTTTTACGATTTATGAACACGCTTTCAAAGATTTTATTTAATTTTGTTCGTGTCAAACAACTTTTAGAAGTCTTAGTTTGTTTGACACGCCATCACGTGACCACGCGATTAGTCCGAACGGAGTTTTTTATTCGTGGTCAATGGGTGTTTTTGTCGCGCTTCAGCTGGAAATGGACTGTTTAACGTGGTCGCTGTATCGCTACTGAAACTCCGTGTCAGACCGATAAACCTTTTCTTTCTCCATTTAAAGGAGAGTGGATGTGGTGGACCTTATTTGATCTTATTCGCTTTAGTAGTTCGGAGAACAGGGTATCAGTATCGCAGATGCGACCACGCTTGAAAACTCCATTTCAGCTAAAGTCGATAAAAACTCTCAAGCATACATGAACAAAGAGACACAGTTTGGAGTGTTCGCGCGTGGAGCGTGGAGTAGTTTTTATTGATTTAAGTGAACACGCTTCAAAGATTTTTATTTAATTTTGTTCGTGCCAAACAACTTTAGAAGTCTTAGTTTGTTTGACACGCCATCACGCGGACTACGCGATTAGTCCGAACGGAGTTTCTTTATTCGTGTCAATGGGTGTTTTTGTCTTCCTTCAGCTGGAAATGGACTGTTTAATGTGGTCGCTGCACGCCATTGAAACTCCGTGGTCAGACCGATAAACCTTTCTCTCCATTTAAAGGAGAGTGGATGCGGTGACCTTATTTGATCTTATTCGCTAGTAGTTCGGAGAACAGGGTATCAGTATCGCGACAGCGACTCACGCTGGAAAACTCCATTTCAGCTAAAGTCGATAAAAAACTCTCGCCATACATGAACAAAGAGACACAGTTTGGAGTGTTCGCGCGAGCGCGGAGTAGTTTTATGATTTATGAACACGCTTCAAAGATTTAATTTAATTTTTGTTCGTCGGTCAAACAACTTTTAGAAGTCTTAGTTTGTTTGATTGACGCCATCACGCGACCACGCGATTAGTCCGAACGGAGTTTCTTTATTCGTGGCTAATGGGTGTTTTTGTCCCTTCAGCTGGAAAATGGACTGTTTAACGTGGTCGCTGTACGCTACTGAAACTCCGTGTCAGACCGATAAGCAAACCTTTTCTCTCCATTTAAAGGAGAGTGGATGTGGTGGACCCATTTGATCTTATTCGCTTAGTAGTTCGAGAACAGGGTATCAGTATCGCACAGCCACCACGTTGAAAACTCCATTTCAGCTAAAGTCGATAAAACTCTCGCTTACATGAACAAAGAGACACAGTTTGGAGGATTCGCGTTGAGCGTGGAGTAGTTTTACGCACTTATGAACACGCTCAAAGATTTAATTTAATTTTGTTCGGGTCAAACAACTTTTAGAAGTCTTAGTTTGTTTGACACGCCATCACGCGACTCACGTGATTAGTCCGAACGGAGTTTCTTTATTCGTGTCAATGGGTGTTTTTGTCGCCTTCAGCTGGAAATGGACTGTTTAACGTGGTCGCTATATCGCTATCGAAACTCCGCGTCAGACCGAGCAAACCTTTTCTCCCATTTAAAGGAGAGTGGATGTGGTGGACCTTATTTGATCTTATTCGCTTAGTAGTTCGGAGAACAGGTATCAGTATCGCACAGCACCACGCTGAAAACTCCATTTCAGCTAAAGTCGATAAAAACTCTGCCATATGAACAAAGAGACACAGTTTGAGTGTTCGCATGGAGCGCGGAGTAGTTTTACGCATTTATGAACACGCCTAAAGATTTAATTTAATTTTGTTCGTGGCAAAACAACTTTTAGAAGTCTTAGTTTGTTTGACACGCCATCACGCGGACCACGCAGATTAGTCCGAACGGAGTTTCTTTATTCGTGTCAATGGGTGTTTTTGTCGCCTTCAGCTGGAAATGGACTGTTTAACGTGGTCGCTAGGGAATGCTACTGAAACCCGTATCAGACCGATAAACCTTTTCTCTCCATTTAAAGGAGAGTGGATGTGGTGGACCTTATTTGATCTTATTCGCTTAGTAGTTCGAGAACAGGGTATCAGTATCGCACAGCGACTCACGTTGAAAACTCCATTTCAGCTAAAGTTTCCATAAAAACTCTCGCTATACAGGAACAAAGAGACACAGTTTGGAGTGATCGCGTTGAGCGTGGAGTAGTTTTACGATTTATGAACACGCTTTCAAAGATTTAATTTAATTTTGTTCGTGGTCCAAACAACTTTTAGAAGTCTTAGTTTGTTTGACACGCCATCACGCGACCACTTGATTAGTCCGAACGAGCTTCTTTATTCGTGTCAATGGGTGTTTTTGTCGCCTTTCGCTGAAATGGACTGTTTAACGGGTCGTTGTATCGCACTAACACCCGCAGTCAGACCGGTTAAACCTTTTCTCCATTTAAAGGAGAGTGGATGTGGTGGACCTTTATTTGATCTTATTCGCTTAGTAGTTCGGAGAACAGGTATCAGTATCGCATGAGCCACTACGCTGAAAAACTCCATTTCAGCTAAAGTCGATAAAAACTCGCTTACATGAACAAAGAGACACAGTTTGGAGTGATCGCGCTGAGCGTGGAGTAGTTTTACGCATTTATGAACACGCTTCAAAGATTTAATTTAATTTTGTTCGTGGTCAAACAACTTTTAGAAGTCTTAGTTTGTTTGACACGCCATCACGCGGACCACGCGATTAGTCCGAACGGAGTTTCTTTATTCGTGTCAATGGGTGTTTTTGTCGCGCGCTCATTGGAAATGGACTGTTTAACGTGGGTCGCGGTATCGCTACTGAAACTCCGCGGTCAGACCGATAAACCTTTTCTCTCCATTTAAAGGAGAGTGGATGGTGGACCTTATTTGATCTTATTCGGCTTAGTAGTTCGGAGAACAGGGTATCAGTATCGCATAGCCACCACGCTTGAAAAACTCCATTTCAGCTAAAGTCGATAAAAACTCGCTTACATGAAACAAAGAGACACAGTTTGGAGTGATCGCATTGAGCGTGGAGTAGTTTTAATGATTTATGAACACGCTTCAAAGATTTAATTTAATTTTGTTCGTGGTCAAACAACTTTAGAAGTCTTAGTTTGTTTGACACGCCATCACGCGGACTAATGCTGATTAGTCCGAACGGAGTTTCTTTATTCGTGGTCAATGGGTGTTTTTGTCGCCTTCAGCTGAAAGTGGACTGCTTTAACGTGGTCGCTGGTATCGCTATCTGAAACTCCGCAAGTCAGACCGATAAACCTTTTCTCTCCATTTAAAGGAGAGTGATGTGGTGGACCTTATTTGATCTTATCCGCTAGTAGTTCGGAGAACAGGGTATCAGTATCGCACAGCGACCACGCTGAAAACTCCATTTCAGCTAAAGTCGATAAAAACTCTCGCCATACATGAACAAAGAGACACAGTTTGGAGTGATCGCGTTGAGCGTGGAGTAGTTTTAGGATTTATGAACACGCTTTCAAAGATTTAATTTAATTTTGTTCGTGGCTCAAACAACTTTTAGAAGTCTTAGTTTGTTTGACACGCCATCACGCGGACCACGCGATTAGTCCGAACGGAGTTTCTTTATTCGTGTCAATGGGTGTTTTTGTCGCCTCCAGCTGGAAATGGACTGTTTAACGTGAGTCGTTGTACGCTACTGAAACTCCGTGTCAGGACCGATAAACCTTTTCTCCATTTAAAGGAGAGTGGATGTGGTGGACCTTATTTGATCTTATTCGCTTAGTAGTTCGGAGAACAGGGTATCAGTATCGCACAGCTACCACGCTGAAAACTCCATTTCAGCTAAAGTCGATAAAAACTCTCGCTACACATGAACAAAGAGACACAGTTTGGAGTGATCGCGCCGAGCGTGGAGTAGTTTTACGATTTATGAACACGCTTTAAAGATTTAATTTAATTTTGTTCGTGTCAAACAACTTTTAGAAGTTCTTAGTTTGTTTGACACGCCATCACGTGACCACGCGATTAGTCCGAACGGAGTTTCTTTATTCGTGTCAATGGTGTTTTTGTCGCCTTCAGCTGAAATGGACTGTTTAACGTGGTCGTCATACGCACTGAAAACTCCGTGTCAGACCGAGCAAACCTTTCTCCATTTAAAGGAGAGTGGATGTGGTGGACCTTATTTGATCTTATTCGCTTAGTAGTTCGGAGAACAGGGTATCAGTATCAAGACAGCGACCACGCTGAAAACTCCATTTCAGCTAAAGTCGATAAAAACTCTCGCTACATGAACAAAGAGACACAGTTTGGGAGTGTTCGCTAGCTGAGCGTGGAGTAGTTTTACGATTATGAACACGCTTCAAAGATTTAATTTAATTTGTTCGTGTCAAACAATCTTTTAGAAGTCTTAGTTTGTTTGATACGCCATCACGTGACCACGTGATTAGTCCGAACGAGTTTCTTTTATTCGTGTCAATGGTGTTTTGTCGCGCCAGCTGGAAATGGACTGTTTAACGCGGTCGCTAGACGCTATTGACACTCCGTCAGACCGATAAACCTTTTCTCTCCATTTAAAGGAGAGTGATGTGGTGGACCTTATTTGATCTTATTCGCTTAGTAGTTCGGAGAACAGGGTATCAGCATCGCACAGCCACTCACGTTGAAAACTCCATTTCAGCTAAAAGCCGATAAAAACTCTCGCTTACATGAACAAAGAGACACAGTTTGGAGTGATCATGTGAGCGTGGAGTAGTTTTACGATTTATGAACACGCTCAAAGATTTAATTTAATTTTGTTCGTGGTCAAACAACTTTTAGAAGTCTTAGTTTGTTTGACACGCCATCACGTGACCACGTGATTAGTCCGAACGGAGTTTCTTTATTCGTGTCAATGGGTGTTTTTGTCGCCTTCAGCTGGAAATGGACTGTTTAACGTGGTCGCTTGTACGCTACTGAAACTCGTGTCAGAATCGATAAACCTTTTCCTCTCCATTTAAAGGAGAGTGGATGTGGTGGACCTTATTTGATCTTATTCGCTTAGTAGTTCGGAGAACAGGGTATCAGTATCGCATAGCCGACCACGTTGAAAACTCCATTTCAGCTAAAGTCGATAAAAACTCTCGCTTATATGAACAAAGAGACACAGTTTGGAGTGTTCGCGCGCTGAGCGTGGAGTAGGTTTAATGATTTATGAACACGCTTCAAAGATTTTATTTAATTTTGTTCGTGGTCAAACAACTTTTTAGAAGTCTTAGTTTGTTTGACACGTCATCACGTGACCACGTGATTAGTCCGAACGGAGTTTCTTTATTCGTGGTCAATGGGTGTTTTTGTCGCCTTCAGCTGGAAATGGACTGTTTAACGTGGTCGTTGTAATGCTACTGAAACCCGCGGTCAGACCGATAAACCTTTTCTCCATTTAAAGGAGAGAGGGATGTGGTGGACCTCTTATTTGATCTTATTCGCTTAGTAGTTCGGAGAACAGGGTATCAGTATCGCACAGCCACCACGTTGAAAACTCCATTTCAGCTAAAGTGGATAAAAACTCTCGCTTACATGAACAAAGAGACACAGTTTGGAGTGTTCGCGTTGAGCGTGAGTAGTTTTACGATTTGGCGAACACGCCTCAAAGATTTAATTTAAATTTGTTCGTGTCAAACAACTTTTAGAAGTCTTAGTTTGTTTGACACGCCATCACGCGGACTACGCAGATTAGTCCGAACGGAGTTTCTTTTATCGTGGTCAATGGGTGTTTTTGTCGCTTTCAGCTGGAAATGGACTGGACTGTTTAACGTGGTCGCTAGGACACGCTACTGAAACACCGCGTCAGACCGATAAACCTTTTCTCTCCATTTAAAGGAGAGGGATGTGGTGGACCTTATTTGATCTTATTCGCTTAGTAGTTCGGGAACAGGGTATCAGTATCGACAGCGACCACGTTGAAAATCTCCATTTCAGCCAAAGTCGATAAAAACTCTCTGCCATACATGAACAAAGAGACACAGTTTGGAGTGATCGCGTTGAGCGTGGGAGTAGTTTTACGATTTATGAACACGCTTTCAAAGATTTAATTTAATTTTTGTTCGGTGTCAAACAACTTTTAGAAGTCTTAGTTTGTTTGACACGCCATCACGTGACCACGTGATTAGTCCGAACGGAGTTTCTTTATTCGTGTCAATGGGTGTTTTTGTCGCCTTTCAGCTGGAAATGGACTGTTTAACGTGGTCGCTGTACGCTACTGAAACCCGTGTCAGACCGATAAACCTTTTCTCCATTTAAAGGAGAGTGGATGTGGTGGACCTTATTTGATCTTTATTCGCTTAGTAGTTCGGAGAACAGGGTATCAGTATCATCACAGCTTACTACGCTGAAAACTCCATTTCAGCTAAAGTCGATAAAAACTCTCGTTTACATGAACAAAGAGACACAGTTTGGAGTGTTCACGTTGAGCGTGGAGTAGTTTTACGATTTATGAACACGCTTCAAAGATTTAATTTAATTTTGTTCGTGGCCAAAACAACTTTTAGAAGTCTTAGTTTGTTTGACACGCCATCACTTGTGACCACGCGGATTAGTCCGAACGGAGTTTCTTTATTCGTCAATGGGTGTTTTTGTCGCCAGCTGGAAATGGACTGTTTTAACGGGTCGCTGTACGCTACTAAAACCGTGTCAGACCGATAAACCTTTTCTCTCCATTTAAAGGAGAGTGGATGGTGGACCTTATTTGATCTTATCGGCTTAGTAGTTCGGAGAACAGGGTATCAGTATCGCACAGCGACCACGTTGAAAACTCCATTTCAGCTAAAGTCGATAAAAACTCTCGCTTACATGAACAAAGAGACACAGTTTGGAGGATCGCGGCTGAGCTTGGAGAAGTTTTAGAGATTTATGAACACGCTTCAAAGATTTAATTTAATTTTGTTCGTGTCAAACAACTTTTAGAAGTCTTAGTTTGTTTGACACGCCATCACGCACCACGTGATTAGTCCGAACGAGTTTTTTATTCGTGTCAATGGTGTTTTTGTCATCTTAGCTGGAAATGGACTGTTTAACGTGGTCGTTGTACGCTACTGAAACTCCGTGTCAGACCGAGCAAACCTTTTTCTCTCTCCATTTAAAGGAGAGTGGATGTGGTGGACCTTATTTGATCTCATTCGCTAGTAGTTCGGAGAACAGGGTATCAGTATCGCATGGCTTACCACGCTTGAAAACTCCATTTCAGCTAAAGTCGATAAAAACTCTCGCATACATGAACAAAGAGACACAGTTTGGAGTGATCGCGCATGGAGCGTGGAGTAGTTTTGTACGATTTATGAACACGCTTCAAAGATTTAATTTAATTTTGTTCGTGCCAAACAACTTTTAGAAGTCTTAGTTTGTTTGACACGCCATCACGCGACCACGCAGATTAGTCCGAACGGAGTTTTTTATTCGTGTCAATGGGTGTTTTTGTCGCCTTCAGCTGAAAATGGACTGTTTAACGTGGTCGTTGTAATGCTACTGAAACTCCGCATCAGACCGATAAACCTTTTCTCCATTTAAAGGAGAGTGATGTGGTGGACCTTATTTGATCTTATTCTCCGCTTAGTAGTTCGGAGAAATTAGGGTATCAGTATCGCACAGCGCACCACGCTGAAAACTCCATTTCAGCTAAAGTCGATAAAAACTCTCGCTATATGAACAAAGAGACACAGTTTGGAGTGTTCGCGCTGGAGCGTGGAGTAGTTTTACGATTTATGAACACGCTTTCAAAGATTTAATTTAATTTTGTTCGTGTCAAACAACTTTTAGAAGTCTTAGTTTGTTTGACACGCCATCACGCGACCACGCGATTAGTCCGAACGGAGTTTCTTTATTCGTGTCAATGGGTGTTTTTGTCGCCTTCAGCTGGAAATGGACTGTTTAACGTGGTCGTTGTAGACGCTACTGACACCTCATGTCAGACCGAGCAAACCTTTTCTCCATTTAAAGGAGAGTGGATGTGGTGGACCTTATTTGATCTTATTCGCTTTAGTAGTTCGAGAACAGGGTATCAGTATCGCACAGCGTACTTACGCTTGAAAACTCCATTTCAGCTAAAGTCGATAAAAACTCGTTTACATGAACAAAGAGACACAGTTTGGAGTGTTCGCGCTGAGCGTGAGTAGTTTTACGATTTATGAACACGCTTCAAAGATTTAATTTAATTTTGTTCGTGTCAAACAACTTTTAGAAGTCTTAGTTTGTTTGACACGCCATCACGCGACCACGTGATTAGTCCGAACGAGCTTCTTTATTCGTGTCAATGGGTGTTTTTGTCGCCTTCAGCTGGAAATGGACTGTTTAACGCGGTCGCTAGGGAATGCTACTGACACCCGTGTCAGACCGATAAACCTTTTTCTCCAATTTAAAGGAGAGTGATGTGGTGGACCTTATTTGATCTTATTCGCTAGTAGTTCGGAGAACAGGGTATCAGTATCGCACAGCGACCACGCTTGAAAACTCCATTTCAGCTAAAGTCGATAAAAACTCTCGCTATACATGAACAAAGAGACACAGTTTGGAGTGTTCGCGCGTGAGCTGTGAGTAGGTTTACGATTTACTGAACACGCTTTCAAAGATTTAATTTAATTTTTGTTCGTGTCAAACAACTTTTAGAAGTCTTAGTTTGTTTGATTACGCCATCACGAGACCACGTGATTAGTCCGAACGGAGTTTCTTTATTCGTGTCAATGGGTGTTTTTGTCGCCTTCAGCTGGAAATGGACTGTTTAACGTGGTCGTTGTAATGCTACTGAAACCCGTGTCAGACCGAGCAAACCTTTTCTCCATTTAAAGGAGAGTGATGTGGTGGACCTTATTTGATCTTATTCGCTAGTAGTTCGAGAACAGGGTATCAGTATCAGACAGCTTAATCTACCACGCTTGAAAACTCCATTTGTGCTAAAGTCGATAAAAACTCTCGCTTACATGAACAAAGAGACACAGTTTGGGAGGAGATCGCATGAGCGTGGAGTAGTTTTACGATTTATGAACACGCTTTCAAAGATTTAATTTAATTTTGTTCGTGGTCAAACAACTTTAGAAGTCTTAGTTTGTTTGACACGCCATCACGCGACCACGCAGATTAGTCCGAACGGAGTTTTTATTCGTGGTCAATGGGTGTTTTTGTCGCCTTCAGCTGGAAAATGGACTGTTTAACGTGGTCGTTGTACGCTACTGAAACCCGTGGTCAGACCGATAAACCTTTTCTCTCCATTTAAAGGAGAGTGGATGTGGTGGACCTTATTTGATCTTATTCGCTTAGTAGTTCGAGAACAGGGTATCAGTATCGCACAGCTGCACCACGTTGAAAACTCCATTTCAGCTAAAGTCGATAAAAACTCTCGCTTACATGAACAAAGAGACACAGTTTGGAGTGATCGCGCTGAGCGTGGAGTAGTTTTACGATTTATGAACACGCTTCAAAAGATTTAATTTAATTTTGTTCGTACACAAACAACTTTTTAGAAGTCTTAGTTTGTTTGACACGCCATCACGCGACCACGTGATTAGTCCGAACGGAGTTTCTTTATTCGTGTCAATGGTGTTTTTGTCGCCTTTCGCTGAAATGGACTGTTTAACGTGGTCGTTGTATCGCTACTGAAACTCCGTGTCAGACCGATAAACTTTTTCTCTCCATTTAAAGGAGAGGGATGTGGTGGACCTTATTTGATCTTATTCGCTTAGTAGTTCGGAGAACAGGGTATCAGTATCGCACAGCCACCACGCTGAAAACTCCATCAGCCAAAGCTCGATAAAAACTCTCAAGCATACATGAACAAAGAGACACAGTTTGGAGTGTTCGCATTGAGCGTGGAGTAGTTTTACGATTTATGAACACGCTTCAAAGATTTAATTTAATTTTGTTCGTGGTCAAACAACTTTTAGAAGTCTTAGTTTGTTTGACACGCCATCACGCGGACCACGCGATTAGTCCGAACGGAGTTTCTTTATTCGTGTCAATGGGTGTTTTTGTCGCCTTCAGCTGGAAATGGACTGTTTAACGTGGTCGTTGTAATGCTACTGAAACTCCGTGGTCAGACCGATAAACCTTTTCTTCTCCATTTAAAGGAGAGTGGATGTGGTGGACCTTATTTGATCTTATTCGCTTAGTAGTTCGGAGAACAGGGTATCAGTATCGCACAGCCACCACGCTGAAAACTCCATTTCAGCTAAAGTCGATAAAAACTCTCGCCACATGAACAAAGAGACACAGTTTGGAGTGATCACGTTGAGCGTGGAGTAGTTTTACGCATTTATGAACACGCTTCAAAGATTTTATTTAATTTTGTTCGTGGTCAAACAACTTTTTAGAAGTCTTAGTTTGTTTGACACGCCATCACGCGACCACGCGATTAGTCCGAACGGAGTTTCTTTATTCGTGGCCAATGGGTGTTTTTGTCGCCTTCAGCTGGAAATGGACTGTTTAACGTGGTCGCTGTACGCTACTGAAACTCCGTCAGACCGAGCAAACCTTTTCTCTCCATTTAAAGGAGAGTGGATGTGGTGGACCTTATTTGATCTTATTCGCTTAGTAGTTCGGAGAACAGGGTATCAGTATCGCACAGCCACCACGCTTGAAAACTCCATTTCAGCTAAAGTCGATAAAAACTCGCTTACATGAACAAAGAGACACAGTTTGGAGGATCGCGCTGAGCGGAGTAGGTTTACGATTTATGAACACGCTTCAAAGATTTAATTTAATTTTGTTCGCGGTCAAACAACTTTTTAGAAGTCTTAGTTTGTTTGACACGCCATCACGTGACCACGTGATTAGTCCGAACGGAGTTTTTATTCGTGTCAATGGGTGTTTTTGTCGCCTTCAGCTGGAAATGGACTGTTTAACGTGGTCGCTGCACGCTACTGAAACTCCGTGGTCAGACCGATAAACCTTTTCTCCATTTAAAGGAGAGTGGATGTGGTGGACCTTTATTTGATCTTATTCGCTTAGTAGTTCGGAGAACAGGGTATCAGTATCGCACAGCGACCACGTTGGAAAACTCCATTTCAGCCAAAGTTCGATAAAAACTCTCGCTTACATGAACAAAGAGACACAGTTTGGAGTGTTCGCGCGGAGCGTGGGAGTAGTTTTACGATTTACGAACACGCTTTCAAAGATTTAATTTAATTTTGTTCGTGTCAAACAACTTTTAGAAGTCTTAGTTTGTTTGACACGTCATCACGTGACCACGCGATTAGTCCGAACGGAGTTTCTTTATTCGTGGTCAATGGGTGTTTTTGTCGCTCTTCAGCTGGAAATGGACTGTTTAACGTGGTCGTTAGTATGCTACTGAAATTCCGTGTCAGACCGATAAACCTTTTCTCTCCATTTAAAGGAGAGTGGATGTGTGGACCTTATTTGATCTTATTCGCTTAGTAGTTCGAGAACAGTGTATCAGTATCGCATAGCGTACCACGTTGAAAACTCCATTTCAGCTAAAGTCGATAAAAACTCTCCTTTACATGAACAAAGAGACACAGTTTGGAGTGATCGCGCTTGAGCTTGAGTAGTTTTACGATTTATGAACACGCTTCAAAGATTTAATTTAATTTTGTTCGTACA
The DNA here is from genome assembly GCF_018831695.1 of Puntigrus tetrazona. Taxonomy (NCBI): domain Eukaryota; kingdom Metazoa; phylum Chordata; class Actinopteri; order Cypriniformes; family Cyprinidae; genus Puntigrus; species Puntigrus tetrazona. Next base: position 74,149 of record NW_025048303.1, on the reverse strand, counting down.
AACAACTTTTAGAAGTCTTAGTTTGTTTGACACGCCATCACGCGACTACGCGATTAAGTCCGAACGGAGTTTCTTTATTCGTGTCAATGGGTGTTTTTGTCGCCTTCAGCTGGAAATGGACTGTTTAACGTGGTCGTTGTACGTTACTGAAACTCCGTGTCAGACCGATAAACCTTTTCTCCATTTAAAGGAGAGTGGATGTGTGGACCTTATTTGATCTTATTCGCTTAGTAGTTCGGAGAACAGGGTATCAGCATCGACAGCGACCACGCTGAAAACTCCATTTCAGCTAAAGTTCCATAAAAACTTCTCGCTTACATGAACAAAGAGACACAGTTTGGGAGTGATCGCGCCAGAGCGTGGAGTAGTTTTACTTGATTTATGAACACGCTTCAAAGATTTAATTTAATTTGTTTCGTGTCAAACAACTCTTTAGAAGTCTTAGTTTGTTTGACACGCCATCACGCGACTACGCGGATTAGTCCGAACGGAGCTTCTTTATTCGTGTCAATGGGTGTTTTTGTCTCCTTCAGCTGGAAATGGACTGTTTAACGTGGTCGTTGTAATGCTACTGAAACTCCGCGGTCAGACCGATAAACCTTTTCTCTCCATTTAAAGGAGAGTGGATGTGGTGACCTTATTTGATCTTATTCGCTTAGTAGTTCGGAGAACAGGGTATCAGCATCGCACAGCCACTTCACGCTTGAAAACTCCATTTCAGCTAAAGTCGATAAAAACTCTCGCTTTACATGAACAAAGAGACACAGTTTGGAGTGTTCGCGCGGAGCGTGGAGTAGTTTTACGATTTATGAACACGCTTCAAAGATTTAATTTAATTTTGTTCGTGGTCAAAACAACTTTAGAAGTCTTAGTTTGTTTGACACGCCATCACGCGACCACGTGATTAGTCCGAACGGAGTTTCTTTTTCGTGTCAATGGGTGTTTTTGTCGCCTTCAGCTGGAAATGGACTGTTTAACGTGGTCGTTGCACGCTACTGAAACCCGTGTCAGACCGATAAACCTTTTCTCTCCATTTAAAAGGAGAGTGGATGTGGTGGACCTTATTTGATCTTTTATTCGCTTAGTAGTTCGGAGAACAGGGTATCAGTATCGCACAGCGTACCACGCTTGAAAACTCCATTTCAGCTAAAGTCGATAAAAACTCTCGTTTACATGAACAAAGAGACACAGTTTGGAGTGATCGCGTTGAGCTTGGAGTAGTTTTACGATTTATGAACACGCTTCAAAAGATTTAATTTAATTTTGTTCGTGTCAAACAACTTTTAGAAGTCTTAGTTTGTTTGACACGCCATCACGTGACCACGCGATTAGTCCGAACGAGTTTCTTTATTCGTGTCAATGGGTGTTTTTGTCGCTTTCAGCTGGAAATGGACTGTTTAACGTGGTCGTTGTACGCTACTGAAACTCCGTGTCAGACCGATAAACCTTTTCTCTCCATTTAAAGAGAGTGATGTGGTGGACCTTATTTGATCTTATTCGCTTAGTAGTTCGGAGAACAGGGTATCAGTATCGCACAGCGACCACGTTGAAAACTCCATTTCAGCTAAAGTCGATAAAAACTCTCTATTACATGAACAAAGAGACACAGTTTGGAGTGTTCACGCAATGAGCGTGGAGTAGTTTTACGATTTATGAACACGCTTCAAAGATTTAATTTAATTTTGTTCGTGTCAAACAACTTTTAGAAGTCTTAGTTTGTTTGACACGCCATCACGCGGACCACGCGATTAGTCCGAACGGAGTTTCTTTATTCGTGTCAATGGGTGTTTTTTGTCGCCTTCAGCTGGAAATGGACTGTTTAACGTGGTCGCTGTATCGCTACTGAAACTCCGTCAGACCGATAAACCTTTTCTCTCCATTTAAAGGAGAGTGGATGTGGTGGACCTTATTTGATCTTTATTCGCTTAGTAGTTCGGAGAACAGGGTATCAGTATCGCACAGCACCACGCTTGAAAACTCCATTTTCAGCTAAAGTCGATAAAAACTCGCCATATGAACAAAGAGACACAGTTTGGAGTGATCGCGTTGAGCGTGGAGTAGTTTTACGATTTATGAACACGCTTTCAAAAGATTTTATTTAATTTTGTTCGTGGTCAAACAACTTTTAGAAGTCTTAGTTTGTTTGACACGCCATCACGCGACCACGTGATTAGTCCGAACGGAGTTTCTTTATTCGTGTCAATGGGTGCGCTTTGTCGCCTTCAGCTGGAAATGGACTGTTTAACGTGGTCGCTGCACGCTACTGAAACTCCGTGGTCAGACCGAGCAAACCTTTTCTCTCCATTTAAAGGAGAGTGATGGGTGGACCTTATTTGATCTTATTCGCTTAGTAGTTCGGAGAACAGGGTATCAGTATCGCACAGCTTGACCACGCTTGAAAACTCCATTTCAGCTAAAGCTTCGATAAAAACTCGCTTACATGAACAAAGAGACACAGTTTGGAGGTTCGCGCGCGAGCGTGGGAGTAGTTTTACGATTTATGAACACGCTTCAAAGATTTAATTTAAATTTGTTCGTGTCAAACAACTTTTAGAAGTTCAGTTTGTTTGGATACTATCACGATTCACGTGATTAGGTCCGAACGGAGCTTCTTATTCGTAATAATGGGTGCTTTGTCGCTTCTGTTGAAATGGAACGTTAACGTGGTCGTTAGATGTTACTGACATACCGCACAGATCGGAGAACCTTTTTCTCCATTTGGCAGATGTGATGGGTGGACCTTATTTGATCTCATTCGCTTAGTAGTTCGGAGAACAGGGTATCAGTATCGCACAGCCACTACGTTGAAAACTCCATTTCAGCCAGCCGAGAAACTCTGCTTACAAGGAACAAAGAGACACAGCTTGGAGTAAATTCAAAGGTTGGAGCGGGAGAAGCCACGATTTATGAACACGTCAAAGATTTAATTTAATTTGTTCGCCAAACAACTTTAGAAGTTCTTTAGTTTGTTTGATACGTCAACACGCACACTGGATTAGTCCGGAATCTGGAGTTTCTTCATTCGTCAATGGTGTTTTTGTCGCCTTCAGCTGAAAGTGACCGTTTAACGTGGTCGCTATAATGCTACTGACACCGCGTCAGAACGATAAACCTTTTCTCTCCATTTAAAGGAGTGGATGTGGTGGACCTTTTGATCTTATTCGCCAGTAGTTCGGGGAGAACAGCAGCTTCATTGCTTACCACGCTGAAACTTCATCAGCTAAAGTCTATAAAACTCTCGCCATGCCGAAAACAAAGAGACACAGTTTGGAGTGATCGCGCTGAGCGTGGAGAAGTTTTACCACGGCGAACACGCCCAAAGATTTAATTTAATTTTGTCTGTCAAAACAACTTTAGTCTTAGTTTGTTTGACACGTCATCACGCAGACTACGATTAGTCCTAACGGAGTTTTTATTCGCACAATGGTGTTGTCGCCCAGCTGGAAATGGGCTGCTTAACGTGGTTTAGACGTTACTGACACAATCGTGTCAGATCGATAAACCTTTCTCTCCATTTAAAGGAGAGTGATGGTGGACCTTTATTTGATCTTATCCGCTTAGTAGTTCGGAGAACAGGGTATGTGAACAGCTTTATGAACAGCCCAAAGATTTTATTTAATTTGTTCGCCTCTAACAACCCTTAGAAGCTCAGTTTGTTTGATTACGCCATCACGCGACTACTGGATTAGTCCGAACGAGTTTCTTTATTCGCATCTGCGTTTTTGTCGCCTTCAGCTGAAAGTGGACTGTTTAACGTGACACTATTGACACTCCGTCAGACCGATAAACCTTTTTCTCCATTTGTGTGGAGAGTGGATGTGGTGGACTCATTTGATCTTATCCGCCAGTAGTTCGGAGAACAGGGTATCAGTATCGCACAGCCAATTAATGCTGAAAACTCCATTTCAGCTAAAGTCTATAAAAACTCTCTCTACATGAACAAAGAGACACAGTTTGGAGCACTATGAGCGTGGAGTAGTTTTACGATTTATGAACATTTTTCCAAAGATTTAATTTAATTTTGTTCGTGTCAAACAACTTTTTAGAAGTCTTAGTTTGTTTGACACGTCATCACGTGACCACGTTGATTAGTCCTAACGGAGTTTCATTCGTGTCAATGGGTGTTTGTCGCTTTCAGCTGAAATGGACTGTTTGACGTGGTCGTTATATCGCATTGACACTCCGTGCCGTGGACCGGAGCAAACCTTTTCTCCATTTAAAGGAGAGTGGATGTGGTGGACTTATTTGATCTCCATTCGGCCATAGTAGTTCGGAGAACAGGGTATCAGCACGACAGCCGACTACTTTGAAAACTCCATTTCAGCTAAAGTAGATAAAAAACTCTCGCTTTTTTGCTACGAACAAAGAGACACAGTTTGGAGTGATCGCGTTGAGCGTGGAGTAGGTTTACGTATTTAAGAACACGCTTCAAAGATTATATTTAATTTTGTTCGTGGTCTAACAACTTTATGAAGTCTTAGTTTGTTGACACGCCATCGAGACCATGGATTAGTACGTAACGGAGTTTCTCATTCGAAGCCAATGGGTGTTTTTGTCGCCTTTCAGCTGAAAAATGGACTGTTTAACGGTCGCTAGTATCGCTACTGACACAATCGCGGTCAGATCGAGCAACCTTTTCCATTTAAAGGAGAGTGATGGGTGGACCTTATTTGATCTCATTCGCTTAGTAGTTCGGAGAGAACAGGGTAATCAGTATCGCACAGCGACTTCATTTGAAAACTCCTTTTCAGCTAAAGCTTTATAAAAACCTGCCATATGAAACAAAGAGACACAGTTTGGGAGTGTTCGCTGAGCGGGAGTAGTTTTACGATTTATGAACACGCTTCAAAGATTTAATTTAATTTTGTTCGTACAACAACTTTTAGAAGTCTTAGTTTGTTTGATACGCCATCACGACCACGTGATTAGTCCGAACGGAGCTTTTTTCTGTCATCGGTGTTTTTGTCGCCAGCTGAAAATGACTGTTTAACGTGGTCGCTGTAATGCTACTGGAAATTCGTGTCAGACCGGGAGAACCTTTTCTCCATTTAAAGGAGAGCATGTGTAGGACTCACTTTGATCTTATCCGCTAGTAGTTCGAGAACAGGGTATCAGTATCGCAAAGCGACCACTGCTGGGAGCAAAACTCCATTTCAGCCAAAGCCCATAAAACTCTCGCCATAAGGAACAAAGAGACACAGCTTGGAGTGTTCGCGTTGAGCGTGGAGTAGTTTACGATTTATGAACACGCTTCAAAGATTTAATTAATTTTGTTTGTGTCAAAACAACTTTAGAAGTCTTAGTTTGTTTGACACGCCATCACGTGACCACGCGGATTAGTCCGAACGAGCTTCCTTTTATTCTCGTGTCAATGGGTGTTTCTGCGCCGCTGGAAATGGACTGTTTAACGTGGTCGTTGTATGTTACTGAAACTCCGCGGTCAGACCGATAAACCTTTTTCTCCATTTGAAGGAGAGTGGATGTGGGTGGACCTTATTTGATCTTATTCGCTTGTAGTAGTTCCGGTGAACAGGTATCAGCATCGCACAGCTTTCACCACGTTGAAAACCCATTTTGTAGCTAAAGTGATAAAACTCGCTACATGAACAAAGAGACACAGTTTGGGAGTGTTCGCGCTGAGCGTGGAGTAGATTTTACGACGGCGAACACGCTTTAAAGATTTAATTTAATTTTTCTTCTGCGGTCAAACAACTTTAGTCTTAGTTTGTTTGATTACCGCCATCACGTGACTACGTGATTAGTCCGAACGAGTTTCTTATTCTGTCAATGTAAGTGTTTGTTCCTTCAGCTGGAAATGACTGTTTAACGTGGGTCGTTGTATCGCATTGAAACTCCGTCAGACCGAGCAAACCTTTCTCTCCATTTGGGCAAGAAAGAGAGGGATGTGGTGGACCTTATTTGATCTCATCGGGCTTAGTAGTTCGGAGAACAGGGTCAGTATTTCCACAGCTACCACGCTGAAAACTCCATTTCAGCTAACCCCGATAAAAACCCTCGCTTACATGAACAAAGAGACACAGTTTGGGAGGTGATCATGGAGTCGTAGGGTTTACGATTTATGAACACGCTTTCAAAAGATTTTATTTAATTTTGTTCGTGGTTAAAACAACTTTTAGAAGTCTTAGTTTGTTTGGATACGTCACGTGACCACGTGATTAGTCCGAACGGAGTTTCTTTATTCGTATTACCGGGTGTTTTTGTGTCCTTTAGCTGAAATGGACTGTTTAACGGTCGCGGTAATGCTACTGAAATCGTGTCAGACCGATAAACCCTTTTCTCTCTCCATTTGTAAAGGAGAGTGGATGGTGGATTTTATTTGATCTTATTCGCTAGGTAGTTCGGAGAATAGGGCATCGCGTCGCACAGCGTAATTAATGTTGAAAACTCCATTTCAGCTAAAGTCGAGCAAAAAACTCTCGCTTACATGAACAAAGAGACACAGTTTGGAGTGTTCGCGCTGAGCGGAGTAGTTTCTTGTACGATTTATGAACACGCTTCAAAGATTTAATGAATTTGTTCGTGTCAAACAAACTTTTAGAAGTCTTAGTTTGTCGGACACGCCATCAACAGACCACGTGACAGTCCGAACGGAGCTTTATTCGTGTCAATGGGTGTTTTTGCCGCCTTCAGCTGAAAATGCGGACTGGTTTAACGGGTCACTGTATCGCTACTGAAACTCCGTCAGACCGGGATAAACCTTTTCTCTCTCCATTTAAAGGAGAGTGATGTGGTGGACCTTTTATTTGATCTTTATCCGCTTAGTAGTTCGGAGAACAGGGTATCGTATCGCGACAGCGCATCACGTTGGAAAACTCCATTTCAGCCAAAGTCGATAAAAACTCGCTACATGAACAAAGAGACACAGCTTGGGAGGTTCGCATGGAGCGGGAGAAGTTTTACGATTTATGAACACGCCTAAAGATTTAATTTGACTTTTTGTTCGTGGCCAACAACTTAGAAGTTCCTAGTTTGTTTTGACACGTCATCACGCGACCACGGATTAGTCCGAACGGAGTTTCTTTATTCGTGTCAATGGGTGTTTTTGTCGCCTTCAGCTGAAATGGACTGTTTAACGTGGTCGCTTGTAACGCTACTGAAACTCCGCGGTCAGACCGATAAAGCTTTTCTCTCTCCATTTAAAGGAGAGTGGATGTGGTGGACCTTATTTGATCTTATTCGCTTAGTAGTTCGGAGAACAGGCATCAGTATCATTCACAGCGACCACGTTGAAAACTCCATTTGAAGCCAAAGCCGATAAAAACTCTCGCTTACATGAACAAAGAGACACAGTTTGGAGTGTTCGCGTTGGAGCGTGGAGTAGTTTTAGATGATTTGTGAACACGCTTCAAAGATTTTAATTTAATTTTGTTCGTGTCAAAACAACTTTAGAAGTCTTAGTTTGTTTGATACGTCATCACGTGACTACGTGATTAGTCCGGAACGGAGTTTCTTTATTCGTGTCAATGGGTGTTTTTGTCTCTTTCGCTGGAAATGGACTGTTTAACGTGGTCGCGGTATCGCTACTAAAACTCCGTGTCAGACCGATAAAGCTTTTCTATCTCCATTTAAAGGAGAGTGGATGTGGTGGACCTTATTTGATCTTATTCTGGCTTAGTAGTTCGGAGAACAGGGCATCAGTATCGCACAGCGACCACGTTGGAAAACTCCATTTCAGCTAAAGTCGATAAAAACTCTCGCTTATATGAACAAAGAGACACAGTTTGGAGTGTTCGCGCTGAGCGTGGAGTAGTTTTACGCATTTATGAACACGCTTCAAAGATTTAATTTAATTTTGTTCGTGTCAAAAACAACTTTAGAAGTCTTAGTTTGTTTGATACCGCCATCACGTGACTACGTTGATTAGTCCAACGGAGTTTCTTTATTCGTGTCAATAGGTGTTTTTGTCTCCTACAGCTGGAAAATGGACTGTTTAACGTGGTCGCGCTTATCGTTACTAAAACTCCGTGTCAGAACCGATAAAGCTTTCTCTCTCCATTTAAAGGAGAGTGGATGTGGTGGACCTTAATTGATCTTATTCGCTTAGTAGTTCGGAGAACAGGGTATCAGTATCGCATACAGCGACCACGTTGAAAACTCCATTTCAGCCAAAGTCGATAAAAACTCTCGTTTACATGAACAAAGAGACACAGTTTGGAGTGTTCGGCGTTGAGCGTGGAGGTTTACGATTTATGAACACGCTTCAAAAGATTTTATTTAATTTTGTTCGTGTCAAACAACTTTAGAAGTCTTAGTTTGTTTGACACGTCATCACGTGACCACGTGATTAGTCCAAACGGAGTTTCTTTATTCGTGTCAATGGGTGTTTTTGTCGCCTTCAGCTGGAAATGGACTGTTTAACGTGGTCGTTATACGTTACTAAAACTCCGTGTCAGACCGATAAAGCCTTTTCTCTCTCATTTAAAGGAGAGTGGATGTAGTGGACCTTATTTGATCTTATTTCGCTTTAGTAGTTCGGAGAACAGGGTATCAGTATCGCACAGCGACCACGTTGAAAACTCCATTTCAGCTAAAGTGGATAAAAACTCGTTTACATGAACAAAGAGACACAGTTTGGAGTGTTCGCGCGTGAGCGTGGAGTAGTTTTACGATTTATGAACACGCTTAAAGATTTAATTTAATTTTTCTTCGTGTCAAACAACTTTTAGAAGTCTTAGTTTGTTTGACACGTCATCACGTGACCACGTGATTAGTCCGAACGGAGTTTCTTTATTCGTGTCAATGGGTGTTTTTGTCTCCTTCAGCTGAAAATGGACTGTTTAACGTGGTCGTTGTTATGCGTTACTGAAACTCGTGTCAGACCGATAAACCTTTTCTCTCCATTTAAAGGAGAGTGGATGTAGTGGACCTTATTTGATCTTATTAAGCTTAGTAGTTCGGAGAACAGGGTATCAGTATCGCACAGCGACCACGTTGAAAACTCCATTTCAGCTAAAGTGGATAAAAACTCTCGTTTACATGAACAAAGAGACACAGTTTGGAGTGTTCGCGTTGAGCGTGGAGTAGTTTTACGATTTATGAACACGCTTCAAAGATTTAATTTAAATTTGTTCGTGTCAAACAACTTTTAGAAGTCTTAGTTTGTTTGACACGTGACCACGTGATTAGTCCGAACGGAGTTTCTTTTTCGTGTCAATGGGTGTTTTTGTCGCCTTCAGCTGGAAATGGACTGTTTAACGTGGTCGTTGTACGTTACTGACACTCCGTGTCAGACCGATAAACCTTTTCTCTCTCCATTTAAAGGAGAGTGGATGTGGTGGACCTTATTTGATCTTATTCGCTTAGTAGTTCGGAGAACAGGGTATCAGTATCGCACAGCGACCACGTTGAAAACTCCATTTCAGCTAAAGTCGATAAAAACTCTCGTTTACATGAACAAAGAGACACAGTTTGGAGTGATCGCGTTGAGCGTGGAGTAGGTTTACGATTTATGAACACGCTTCAAAGATTATATTTAATTTTGTTCGTGTCTAACAACTTTTAGAAGTCTTAGTTTGTTTGACACGTCATCACGAGACCACGTGATTAGTCCGAACGGAGTTTCTTTATTACGTGTCAATGGGTGTTTTGTCGCCTTCAGCTGGAAATGGACTGTTTAACGTGGTCGTTATGCGTTACTGAAACTCCGTGTCAGACCGATAAACCTTTCTCTCTCATTTAAAGGAGAGTGGATGTGGTGGACCTTATTTGATCTCATTACGCTTAGTAGTTGGAGAACAGGGTATCAGTATCGCACAACGACCACGTTGAAAACTCCATTTCAGCTAAAGTCGATAAAAACTCGTTTACATGAACAAAGAGACACAGTTTGGAGTGTTCGCGTTGGCGTGGAAGTAGTTTCTGATTTATGAACACGCTTCAAAGATTTAATTTAATTTTGTTACGTGTCAAACAACTTTTAGAAGTCTTAGTTTGTTTGACACGTCATCACGTGACCACGTGATTAGTCCGAACGAGTTTCTTTATTCGTGTCAATGGGTGTTTTGTCGCCTTCAGCTGGAAATGGACTGTTTAACGTGGTCGTTATGCGTTACTGACACTCCGTGTCAGACCGAGCAAAGCTTTCTCTCTCCATTTAAAAGAGAGTGGATGTGGTGGACCTTATTTGATCTCATCGGCTTAGTAGTTCGGAGAACAGGGTATCAGTATCGCACAGCGACCACGTTGAAAACTCCATTTCAGCTAAAGTCGATAAAAACTCGCTTACATGAACAAAGAGACACAGTTTGGAGGATCGCGCTTGATGTAGGTTTACGCCATTTATGAACACGCTTCAAAAGATTTTATTTAATTTTGTTCGTGTCAAACAACTTTAGAAGTCTTAGTTTGTTTGATACGTCATCACGCGACCACGTGATTAGTCCGAACGGAGTTTCTTTATTCGTGTCAATGGGTGTTTTTGTGTCCTTTAGCTTGTAATGGAAAATTATTCTAATTGATTACATTTAATGTTTATTGTTCACTTTTAACACTGAATTGAATTAACTTCACTATTAAACTAACTTTACTTAAAGATAGATTACATATATATTCGTCAGAACATCACGGTACTAGGCACGAACACAGAAACATACATTAGTGACCTGGAATATTAGTGTTATGGGAAAATACACTGTGTGCGCGTGACAGAGGTTAAACCCATGTTAAAACAACCTCATGGGAGTACAGGATGCCCTATCTGTGCTAGGTAATGGAGATAAACTGGAGAACAATCAGACACTGTAAGCACAGATGGGTGGCGTGACTTTGGACTATTTCAATTGGTTCGAGATGAATTTGAGCGACCTTGGAATGTATACTTTTGCCTATAAAACCTCTAATCTGTGAGCTCACTGTTATCTCTTTTGCTCACAGACTTCACTGTGTGTAAACCAGATCATTTCATTCTCTGGTGCAGAGAAATAAAGCAAGACAAAGACAAATTTGCTGGACTCTTTATTTTTCAGTCTTCACATAATTCTGAGTTGAAAATTCCATGACAATCTTGGCGACGAGGATGGGATCCGACAGCTGATCGTCCGGGACTTGAAAGGCGTTGGTAGGCTGATCACCCTAAGCCCACAAAGGGTCTTAGCCCTGTACCCCTAAACGGTTTCAGGAAGAGGAACTGACGCCTGAGGCCCAGTGGACTGTCACTGCTGGATTCCTTAAAAGAACCAGGAAAACGCGTGCTGAAAACGGTGAGACTGATTTTGAGACCCGAATTTGTCTTTGTCTTAAAATTAAGGGTACATATTTTCTTTCATCTTGGTCTGACAAAAACAACGAGTGGTTTGATATTCCTAGATTCACGAACGCATGGCCGAAGCCGCCCTATAGGTTTCACGGGTTAGTGAAAAGGGCATTGTCTGCGCAGTAAGCAAGACAAAAAAGGGCGTAAGGAACTCTGTACGAGTAAGTACAGGAGTAAGAAGACTCTGCGCGGTTAGTGCAGAGCCACACGACAGTGACGACTGAGTGTGAGGAAAGAGGACGCGCCTCAGGTACAGGTAAAGTCTCGGATTGCAAGTATGGGGTCTAGTAATGTCAAACCTGAAATCGATCTAGACGATTTAAACAGCCCAATTTATGTTGACATGAGAAAGAAATATGGACAGAGAATTATGGAAGTGATACCGATTTGATCGAAGATCATGATTTTCCAAAGGCACGCTTAGTGTGACGACTCTAAACAGGGTGAAGGAAAGTTTGGAAAAGCGTGAAAGTAAAACTTAGGGATGAGAAAAAGTTGAAAAACAAACAAAAAGATCTGTTTCAGAAACATAGACAATATCTGAACTATTGGCTAGAAGAGGCAGAACGCCGAGAAAAACGGCGAGCTCTGGAAAGAACTGCCTCATAAAATGTAGAGTCAGAAACAAAGAAAGTTAAAGGAACAGAGTATACTGCTCAGAAATCTTCTTCTCTCTATCCTCTCTAGAAAACCAGTGCGCCATGGTGGACTTTGATCTTGACTCCTGGCCTTACCCCCACCAACAAATGCCCCAGCCGCTGGCACCACCACCGCATCGCCACTACACCACAACGCGCCTTACTACCCTGCTGCGACGACACCCGTGGGTTTATGGAAAGGAGGACAGTTGCCCGCCTCTCTTACTGCTCCAACGGCACCTGCACCATCTCAGCCTTCTACATCCAGCGACGGAGTTCGAAAAGATGAGATACTCCGTGACCGCACGAGAACCAGATCCAGATCGCTTGAAAGACTGGCACTAGAACCGACTGCGTGGATGAGAACGACGGTGAGGGAAACGCGACATCTTTCCCTATGATTCAGGTGGCTGGCCCACAAGGAACCAATACGATGGTTTTTCGACCATGGACTGAGACAGACTTTGAGGCAGGTTATGACAAATCTGCCAAACCCCAGAGACTCGGGAGAAAAGTTTGTAGTGGAACTGGATGCGCTCTGTCAAGAATTCAGCCCAACGATGCTCGAACTCAAACGCCTGCTGATGATCAAGATGGGGCCGCGGACTGGCACAAGATCCGACCAGATTTCCCAGGTGACACGCCGGAGAGTTCAAGCAGAGTGGGACACGCTGAGAACGAGCCATACAGGTCAGCAGTAAAAGCCTGGGCGGGACGATTCAAGGCCCTTTTTCCTGCTAGGATTAACACCGACAAGATCAACTACTGCACACAAAGAAGGGACGAGTCAGTTGACGACTATTTTGTGCGACTGTATGAGACTTTCAACACTTATAGTGGAATGCCAGAGCCGACATTAGAGGGGAAATCTCCAAAGATGTGGGAAGCCTCATTTACGCAGCCGCTTCCTGGAGTGGACTGAAACCCGAAATAACGACTATCGCCAAGCAAACCTGCATCGAGTGGGAAGACGAGAAACTGGAGAGGATTCAAAACATGCTACATGCTGAAAAGATGTTGGCGGAGAAAAGTGCGGTAAAAGGCTGAAAAGGAGCTCCAGCTGCCAAACCTGACAAATGTACAGAGGAGCGAATTATCGAGGCCGAGGGCGGGGGGAGAGGAAGAGGGCAAAGACTGTCTCAAGTTGATCCGGATGTTTGTTTTTATTGCAAAAAGCCCGGACATTGGAAAAATGAGTGCCCGCTTTTGAATAGACACACGCGGCTGCTGCGGCAAAGTCTAAACCGAAAGCAGATTGACGGCAGAGTGCGAGAGAGGAGGGGGAGTTGAGAGCAAAGTCTACGGCGACCACACTTCAGTAACAGATAAGTTTGACACACACACACCCACATCTGACACTGCGAATTGCAATGAAGAAATGCTTTGCTGCGAATTGCAATGAAGAAATGCTTGCTGTCATACACGATTGCATTGCTAAATTAGAAAATGAGAAATCTTTCAGACAAAGAGAATTAGGCACATATACTCATTTGAATGACTTAGCATATCAACAAATGCCAGAGGTTAGCTTATGGATAGACGGAGTTGAAAGGGTGTTTTTAGCTGATACGGGGCCACGAGTTCAGTATTAAGGATAAATGAGTTTGCCTCTGTCCCCAAATTGAGTGGAAATTTTGCATGGACGATTTCTGCATCTGGTCATACTGTTAAAGAGAATTATACAGTCCCTCTGAGGTGTAAAGATGAGAATGGTGCAAGTTTCAGACACAGCTTCCTCCTCTCACAGCACTGTCCAAAAAATCTGCTGGGAGAGATTTGTTGTGCAAACTGGGTATTTCTCTAATATCTGGTCCAGAAGGTGTGAAAGCAGTTCAGTGCCAAATTCAAACTCTGACTGCAATCCAACATACACCACTATATGTTTATCAATGGAAATTGCAAGATGATGAATTATGCGAAAGTCTTGTCAATGGCGCTAAAGACAGAGTTTCGCTTGATTCTGATTTTATGCCATTCTCAGACTTACATTGTTCAGCACATGTGTCTCTGGCTAGAGACGAGTTGTTTGAACAGAAATGGTTTCACGTATTGAGATATTGCAATTGAATTGGCTAATTTGGACAGAAAATAATGTGCTGCTGCTGTTGCATTAACCGATGAACAGCAGGTGTTTTTTGATGTTGTGGATTCTTTTCCCATGTGTCGTTGTCGAAAGGGAGCGACAATCGTTGGGAAGACATTGGTCCCTTTGTAAAGACGTGTATCTTTCATGAAAATTGGTTGCGGACTGCTGAGAAAAATGTTGAATATAATCCAACTCTGTCTGCATATCGAATCTAATTTGACTGAGCCTGCTGCGATGGCTGAACGCACAGTTCATGTGAGTGAAAGTGCATTACCCAATCACTGCTTCCTTACAGAAACTGAAATGGAAAGCATTCCAGCTCTCAAGGAAGTTCCAAAGACTGTTTGGGCTTCTTCTAAATATGACGTGGGGTTGATCAAGAATTGTGACCCTATTCAAATTATTCCAAAATCTGATTACAGACTATGCAAACCTCAATATCCTTTGAAAAGGGAAGCTATTGAGGGAATCAAGCCAGTTTTTGAGGCATTGAAAAAGGCTGGAGTGATTGTGGAATGTGAGAACTCTCCTGTGCGTACACCCATCTTTCCTGTCAAAAAGATAAGAGACGCAGACCAGCCGGTTGAGTGGAGGTTTGTGCAAGACTTGCAGGCTGTAAATGATGCAGTTCAGACACAGGCTCCTATTGTTCCCAACCCGCACACACTCCTATCACAAATACCAGGTGATGCTGAATGGTTTTCGGTTGTTGATCTTTCCAATGCTTTCTTTTCTGTGCCGGTTCATAAAGACAGCCAATTTTGGTTTGCTTTCAATTTTAATGGCAAACCTTACACTTTTACTCGACTTTGTCAAGGATTCAAAATTCGCCTGTATTGTTCAAGCAGGCACTGAAGAGAAGTTTGGAAACATTACAATTGGCACCAGGGTCAGCTTTAATTCAATATGTCGATGATCTCTTAATAACAGCCAGAGATGAAGAAACTTGTACACAGGACACTGTAAAGCTGTTGAAACATTTGGCTGCTGAAGGCCACAAGGTCAGTTTGTCAAAGTTGCAGTTTGCAAAAAGGAGGTGACGTTTCTAGGTCACATTATCAACAAGCAGGAAAATCTCTAACACAAAAGAGAATAGAGGCAATTCAAAAGATTCCAAAGCCTCTGACAAAACAGCTCATGTCATTTTTGGGAATGTGTTCATATTGTAGAACATTTATTCCCAACTATGCCATTGAAGAGTCACCTTTGAGCGCTTTGGCTCACGGAAAAAGGTTGCAGCCACATGACAAACTGACCTGGACTCCTGAAGCAGAGAAAGCATTTGAAAGGTTGAAAATGTTGTTACAGACATCCCCAAGTCTGGGACTTCCAGACCCTGAGAGAAATTTTGTACAAACAGTTGATGAGAAAATGGTTTCATGTCTTCTGTTCTGTTACAGGATCACGGGGAAAGCTGAGACCGTGGCATATTTTTCAAGTAACCTCGACCCTGTGGCAGCAGGTCTACCAAATTGTCTGAGAGCTGTTGCAGCAGCAGAAAAAGCTATTTTAGCTTCAAGGGAAATTGTGGGATATTCTGATGTAACATTACTAGTGCCACACGCTGTCTCTATGATCCTGTTGGAACAGAAAACATCTCATTTGTCAACAGCCAGATGGCTCAGATATAATACCATTCTATTGGAAATGCCAAACATCACAGTAAAACGGTGTACAGTATTGAATCCTGCCACACTGCTCCCAACCGAGCAGGATGGCGAGGAACATAATTGTATCGCCAAAAGATTGGAACAGGTGTGCACACCGCGACCAGATTTAAAAGAAACCCCCCTTGACAATGCAGATTTGGTTTTGTTTGTTGATGGTTCAGCGCCTCGAGACCCAGAAACCGTAAAACAGAGTAGGTTACGCAGTAACCACCACGCCAAGATGCGACATTAGTAAGCGGAGCGCCCTCACAAGATTACTCCATGCGCAAGCGCCGAATTAGTAGCATTAACAGAAGCCTGTAAAATCGCAGAAGGAAAAACAGTCACCATCTACACAGATTCTCGTTATGCTTTTTCGACCTGTCATGATTTTTCGGCTCTATGGCGATGTAGGAAATTTCTAAAATCCGATGGTAAACCCATCCAAAATCATGATAAAATAGCAGCCTTGCTAGAAGCGATTTTGCTTCCAAGGTCGATTGCTATTTGCAAGTGCGTCAGCGTATTCCAAGTTTAACGATTTTGTATCATTAGGAAACAAACGCTACTGATATCGCTAAGTAAGAACGCAACAAAGGAACAGAACCTTCTCTTACATGTGTAACTGTTAACGATGACGAACTAACCTTCCTTCTAGTTCTCTTGCAGCTATGCAGGGGGTTTCGCAACACCAGAAGAGAAAACAATGGGTGAAGGCCGAGTGCAAGCTGAAAGACAACGTTTATTGAGCAATCAAGACAAACCTTGTTTGCCAAAACACTTTTTCCCACACTATGCCAAATTAGTGCACGGGTTAGATCACATAAGCAAATGGGAATGTTTGACATGATCAATCAATATTGGTTTACAAAAGGATTTACTTCCTTTGCAGACAAATATTGTCAATCTTGTATGATCTGTGCCACAAATAATGTAGGAAGAGGACAACAGGTCCTTTGGCAGCACATCCACCACTAAGTCAACCTTTGATCACATAATGTTCGGATTTCATTGAACTGACACCATGTGAAGGTAAGAAATTCTGCCTTGTTTTGCTGATATGTTCTCAAAATGGGTGGAAGTCTTCCCACATCTAAGCAAAATGCTGGGGCTGTTGCAAAGGCACTAGTGTCTGAGATCGTCCCAAGATGGGGAATACCAAAAAGATTAGTAGTGATAATGGCACACCTTTGCTAATGAGGCAATCGATCAGGTTGGGAAATTCTTGGGAATTGACATACGTAAACATACCTCCTATCATCCAGCCAGTCCGGGGTAGTGTTGAAAGAGAAAATGGAATTTTGAAAATAAACTGGCAAAGTGTTGTGAGCAAACAGGTCTGTCTTGGGTCAAAGCACTTCCCATTGTGTTGATGTATATGAGAATGAGAAAAAGAGCAAAGTCTAATCTCAGCCCATTTGAAATCTTGTTTGGCAGGCCTCCATCGCTTGGAGGGACCGAACCCCACCATTGCCCTCTACTGCTCTGTGTGAAGATGACATGTTGAACTATTGTAAAAATCTGTCTTCGACTCTCTCTCAGATCTCTCAACAGGTCAAGGACGCTCTACCTAAACCAGCAGAAGGATTTCTGCATGACATCAGACCTGGTGATTTTGTGGTGGTCAAGGATTTCAGAAGGAAACATTGGAAATCAAGGAGGTGGAACGGCCCGCCCAGGTCCTGCTGATAACGCACACTGCGGTTAAGGTGGCTGAGAGGGCTACGTGGATACACGCCAGCCACTGCAAAAAGGTCCCAGCACCACCAGAGGAGACGCGCAGCCCAATAAACAGTGATTGACCCGCTGCCCCGCGCAAGGGGGACGCCTGACTGACAAAGGTAAACGAACACACAGTGGTGTATGGGAGCTGAACACGCAGCAACATCACTGTGTGGGAGTGAGCTGATGTCAGTACAGGCCAACGGATGCCGAAAAGAAAAAGGATTTTTCCCATCACCATAGAAGAGCAAGGGCTCTATGGATCAGACGCTCGTGGTGGAACACTAGATACCCGCTCACCCCGATTCTATATCGCTGCTATAAGAGGAAAATAGGAAACGACGTATGTAAAGCAGTTAGACAAATAGTTGAACAAGATAGTGCAGTGTTAGCTGTCATTACCACAATTGGCTGGAGAGCATCACATTTCTATGAAGGACAGACTGCTGCGCTCCTGTATAGTAAACCAAATATAAGACCTCAATTAGATAGACAAACAGGGCAAATTTGTTTCTTCCCTACAAAAATACCAGGTGTCACGTGGCAGTATCTGACAAGATGGTATCCTCTAAATTGAGAAGGAGGATAGACAAGTTCAAAACCTATACGACTTGTACCCAAACCTTTGACTCCTAATCATAAGCATGACGCTGGTCATCCTCTCATTTGCACTATTCATCATGATATACATGGAGAAACAACGTGGAACACTGCGTCACTGAATGTGACGATATGGTTAATCAAACTCTCCTCCGCAAGTCAGAGCGATCAAGACAGGAGATGAGCACTGGTTAGACCACCCGAATCCGCCACATCCGTATGCTAACAATATGTGGTGGAGGCTGCTTAACTTCACTGCTAAAACGAATGGCTTGACTGACTGCTACGTGTGTGCACAACTCCCCTCACAGCATAACCGAGGGGATTGGTGGGCCTATCAAGACCCAGATAAGGATCTGACTGCCACATAACAGCAATATCAGTGGCAGCAGCAGGGCTACCCAACACAGTGACTTCTGGATCATGGAGAATTCAACTGAGTGGACAAAGATTAGAACCCTGAAGAGGGTGGCAGGCCGCATTACATAGTGAAAGACATACCATCTAACCTGACCTGTTATCGAAATGACGGGGACAAGACTCCATGGGAGAAATACCCATCAATCACTGCAATGAGATGTACAACTCACTCCTGATCACTCAAGAAGCCGGTCACAAATGCATGGGGTGCTTGTTGAATTCCATCATTGGGGTAGGACTTCTGCCACAATGTCAAATCAGCCGACGTTATCTCACCGGTAGCAACCCCAACGATCGGGTGAGATGCAAACAAGATTGCTCAGAGGTCCACATTCCTGACAACGATGGTACCAGTGTGGTGGAGGAATGGTACTGGCTGTGTGGACATGTCGTGGTATGCTTCACTGCCCCGACGGTGGACAGGCACATGTGCTATGGTACAGTTATATGGAGGAGCGATCGCGTAAGAGCACCAGAACAACTTCACACGAAGAAGCCAGACATCGCCTCACTAAGGCCAAGAGAGAAATCGAGAAGAGGGTGACTTCACTGCGTGACCGAGTCAAGATATCAGCCTTGACGGACAACCCTGTCCCGGAAGAACATCGACTATGGAACGGAGCTGAGAAATTCTTCCAGGCTTTGGTCCCGTCTCTTGGTGTGGCATTCCTCCAAAATGAAGTGGAAGTGACACGGCATGAACTAATCAGCTTCATGAATACCACAAAGGTAATGATGGAGGGGATCAAGGAGGAACTGAGAGGCCTGAGACTGACAGCGCTTGCAGAATCGACTTGTGTTGGATCAACTTACAGCCATTTCCGGAGGCGCAGTGTGCTGTTGTAGGATCTGCATGTTGTACCTATATTCCTGACAATGATGCTGATGGTCATATGATAGATTTGGGTATTCAGAATATCACTAATGCGTAAACAGGCTAAAGGCTAGGAGATTAGTGCTGATGATGATGTGTGGGGATGGAATTGGTTCATGGGATTATGGCAAAAGGCTGAGTATATTGGTTTGCTTGCCATTTCAGCACTATCTGTGTTTGTTCTGTTACTGTGTATATGGCCTTGTGTGATGAGTATGGTAAAAGAGCAGTGAATCTGACTATGAGAGCTTCTGTCACACACCAAATGATAATGTTTAATCACTGGGAGAGTAAGGTAAAAGATAAATCCAGAAAGGTATTGAATATTGTTGATTGTGATGATTCAAGTGATGATTCAAGTGATGATGAAGAGTAAACCAATGACTAAAAGGGTCTTCAGTAGATAATTTCACAAGATAACACCATTTAAAGGGAAAATTCTACATTTCAATTAACGGTTTTTTATATATATATAGTCAAGCGATGATTTCTCAGATTGAGTTTTATGTAATCTCCAGTTAATCACATGTTAAAGATGTTTATTATGATTTTCAAACCCTTATTGTGTGATGGTGTGTTCTGAATCCATGTGAATTTACACACTTGATGTTATCGTTAAGGGATTTTATTTTATTATATTCTAATTTGACAGGTGATCAAGAATGATCAAAAGGAGGAGTGTAATGGAAATTATTCTAATTGATTACATTTAATGTTTATTGTTCACTTTTAACACTGAATTGAATTAACTTCACTATTAAACTAACTTTACTTAAAGATAGATTACATATATATTCGTAAATATCACGGTACTAGGCACTAACACAGAAACATACATTAGTGACCTGGAATATTAGTGTTATGGGAAAATACACTGTGTGCGTGATAGAGGTTAAACCCATGTTAAAACAACCTCATGGGAGTACAGGATGCCCTATCTGTGCTAGGTACGGGAGATAAACTGGAGAACAATCAGACACTGTAAGCACAGATGGGTGGCGTGACTTTGGACTATTTCAATTGGTTCGAGATGAATTTGAGCGACCTTGGAATGTATACTTTTGCCTATAAAACCTCTAATCTGTGAGCTCACTGTTATCTCTTTGCTCACAGACTTCACTGTGTGTAAACCAGATCATTTTGTTCTCTGCGCAGAGAAATAAAGCAAGACAAAGACAAATTTGCTGGACTCTTTATTTTTCAGTCTTCACATAATTCTGAGTTGAAAATTCCATGATAAGCTGGAAATGGACTGTTTAACGTGGTCGTTGTACGTTACTGAAATTCCGTGTCAGACCGATAGAACCTTTTCTCTCCATTTAAAGGAGAGTGGATGGTGGACTTTATTTGATCTTATTCGCTTAGTAGTTCGGAGAACAGGGTATCAGTATCGCACAGCCACTCACGTTGAAAAACTCCATTTCAGCTAAAGTCGATAAAAACTCTCGCTTATATGAACAAAGAGACACAGTTTGGAGTGTTCGCATGGAGCGTGGAGTAGTTTTACGATTTATGAACACGCTCAAAGATTTAATTTAAATTTGTTCGTGGCCAAACAACTTTTAGAAGTCTTAGTTTGTTTGACATCGCCATCACGCGACTACGCGATTAGTCCGAACGGAGTTTCTTTTTCGTGTCAATGGGTGTTTTGTCGCCTTCAGCTGGAAATGGACTGTTTAACGTGGTCGTTGTATCGCTACTGAAACTCCGTGTCAGACCGGAGCAACCTTTTCTCTCCATTTAAAGGAGAGTGGATGTGGTGGACCTTATTTGATCTCATTCGCTTAGTAGTTCGGAGAACAGGGTATCAGTATCGCACAGCCACCATGTTGAAAACTCCATTTCAGCTAAAGTCGATAAAAACTCTCGCTTATATGAACAAAGAGACACAGTTTGGAGTGTTCGCGCTGAGCATGGGGTAGTTTTACGCTTTATGAACACGCTTCAAAGATTTAATTTAATTTTGTTCGTGTCAAACAACTTTTAGAAGTCTTAGTTTGTTTGACACGCCATCACGCGACTACGTGATTAGTCCGAACGGAGTTTCTTTATTCGTGTCAATGGGTGTTTTTGTCGCCTTCAGCTGGAATTGACTGTTTAACGTGGTCGTTAGACGCTACTGACACTCCGTCAGACCGATAAACCTTTTCTCCATTTAAAAGAGAGTGGATGTGGTGGACCTTATTTGATCTCATCGCTTAGTAGTTCGGAGAACAGGGTATCAGTATCGCACAGCCACCACGCTGAAAACTCCATTTCAGCTAAAGTCGATAAAAACTCTCGCCATATGAACAAAGAGACACAGTTTGGAGTGATCGCGCTGAGCGTGGAGTAGTTTTAGGATTTATGAACACGCTTCAAAGATTTAATTTAATTTTGTTTGTGTCAAACAACTTTTAGAAGTCTTAGTTTGTTTGATACGCCATCACGCGACCACGCGGATTAGTCCGAACGGAGTTTCTTTATTCGTGTCAATGGGTGTTTTTGTCGCCTTCGCTGGAAATGGACTGTTTAACGTGGTCGCTGTACGCTACTGAAACTCCGTGTCAGACCAATAAACCTTTTCTCTCCATTTAAAGGAGAGTGGATGTGGTGGACCTTATTTGATCTTATTCGCTTAGTAGTTCGGAGAACAGGGTATCAGTATCGCACAGCGACCACGTTGAAAACTCCCATTTCAGCTAAAGTCGATAAAAACTCTCGCTACATGAACAAAGAGACACAGTTTGGAGTGTTCGCGCTGAGCGTGGAGTAGTTTTACGATTTATGAACACGCCCAAAGATTTAATTTAATTTTGTTCGTGCCAAACAAATTTTAGAAGTCTTAGTTTGTTTGACACGCCATCACGTGACCACGTGATTAGTCCGAACGGAGTTTCTTTATTCGTGGTCAATGGGTGTTTTTGTCGCCTTCAGCTGGAAATGGACTGTTTAACGTGGTCGCTGTACGCTACTGAAACTCCGTGTCAGACCGGAGCAAACCTTTTCTCTCATTTAAAGGAGAGTGGATGTGGTGGACCTTATTTGATCTTATTCGCTTAGTAGTTCGGAGAACAGGGTATCAGTATCGCACAGCGACCACGCTGAAAACTCCATTTCAGCTAAAGTCGATAAAACTCTCGCTTATATGAACAAAGAGACACAGTTTGGAGTGTTCGCGCTGAGCGTGGAGTAGGTTTACGATTTATGAAACCGCCTAAAGATTTAATTTAAATTTGTTCGTGTCAAACAACTTTAGAAGTCTTAGTTTGTTTGATACGCCATCACGCGACTACGTGATTAGTCCGAACGGAGTTTCTTTTGTTCGTGCCAATGGGTGTTTTTGTCGCTTTCGCTGGAAATGGACTGTTTAACGTGGTCGCTGTACGCTACTGAAACTCCGTGTCAGACCGATAAAGCTTTTCTCCATTTAAAGGAGAGTGGATGTGGTGGACCTTATTTGATCTTATTCGCTTAGTAGTTCGGAGAACAGGGTATCAGTATCTCACAGCAGCACCACGCTGAAAACTCCATTTCAGCTAAAGTCGATAAAACTCGCTTACATGAACAAAGAGACACAGTTTGGAGTGTTCGCGCTGAGCGTGGAGTAGTTTTACGATTTATGAACACGCTTCAAAGATTTAATTTAATTTTGCTGGTGTCAAACAACTTTAGAAGTCTTAGTTTGTTTGATACGCCATCACGTGACTAATGCGATTAGTCCGAACGGAGTTTCTTTATTCGTGTCAATGGGTGTTTTTGTCTCCTTCGCTGGAAATGGACTGTTTAACGTGGTCGCTGTATCGCTACTAAAACTCCGCGGTCAGACCGAGCAACCTTTTCTATCTCCATTTAAAGGAGAGTGGATGTGGTGGACCTTATTTGATCTTATTCGCTTAGTAGTTCGGAGAACAGGGTATCAGTATCGCATAGCGCACTCACGCTGAAAACTCCATTTCAGCTAAAGTCGATAAAAACTCGCTTATATGAACAAAGAGACACAGTTTGGAGTGTTCGCGCTGAGCGTGGAGTAGTTTTACGATTTATGAACACGCTTCAAAGATTTAATTTAATTTTGTCCGTGTCAAACAACTTTTAGAAGTCTTAGTTTGTTTGATACGCCATCACGCGACTACGTGATTAGTCCGAACGGAGTTTCTTTATTCGTGTCAATAGGTGTTTTTGTCGCCTTGCAGCTGGAAATGGACTGTTTAACGTGGTCGTTGTACGCTACTAAAACTCCGTGTCAGACCGATAACCTTTCTCTCTCCATTTAAAGGAGAGTGGATGTGGTGGACCTTAATTGATCTTAGTCGCTTAGTAGTTCGGAGAACAGGGTATCAGTATCGCACAGCTTACCACGCTTGAAAACTCCATTTCAGCTAAAGTCTATATAAACTCTCGCCATATGAACAAAGAGACACAGTTTGGAGTGATCGCGCGGAGTGTAGGTTTTACGATTTATGAACACGCTTCAAAAGATTTTATTTAATTTTGTTCGTGTCAAACAACTTTAGAAGTCTTAGTTTGTTTGACACGCCATCACGCGACCACGTGATTAGTCCGAACGGAGTTTCTTTATTCGTGTCAATGGGTGTTTTTGTGTCCTTTAGCTGAAAATGGACTGTTTAACGTGGTCGCTTGTACGCTACTGAAATTCCGTGTCAGACCGAGCAACCTTTTCTCCATTTAAAGGAGAGTGATGTGGTGGACTTTATTTGATCTTATTCGCTTAGTAGTTCGGAGAACAGGGTATCAGTATCGCACAGCCACCACGCTGAAAACTCCATTTCAGCTAAAGTCGATAAAAACTCGCTTACATGAACAAAGAGACACAGTTTGGAGTGTTCGCGTTGAGCGTGGAGTAGTTTTACGATTTATGAACACGCTTCAAAGATTTAATTTAAATTTGTTCATGTCAAACAACTTTTAGAAGTCTTAGTTTGTTTGATACGCCATCACGCGACTACGCGATTAGTCCGAACGGAGTTTCTTTTTCGTGTCAATGGGTGTTTTTGTCGCCTTCAGCTGGAAATGGACTGTTTAACGTGGTCGTTGTATCGCTACTGAAACTCCGTGTCAGACCGATAAACCTTTTCTCTCCATTTAAAGGAGAGTGGATGTGGTGGACCTTATTTGATCTCATTCGCTTAGTAGTTCGGAGAACAGGGTATCAGTATCGCACAGCCACCACGCTGAAAACTCCATTTCAGCTAAAGTCGATAAAAACTCGCTTGCACATGAACAAAGAGACACAGTTTGGAGTGTTCGCGCTGAGCGTGGAGTAGTTTTACGATTTATGAACACGCTTCAAAGATTTAATTTAATTTTGTTCGTGTCAAACAACTTTTAGAAGTCTTAGTTTGTTTGATACGCCATCACGCGACCACGTGATTAGTCCGAACGGAGTTTCTTTATTCGTGTCAATGGGTGTTTTTGTCGCTTCAGCTGGAAATGGACTGTTTAACGTGGTCGTTAGTACGCTATTGACACTCCGTGGTCAGACCGATAAACCTTTTCTCTCCATTTAAAAGAGAGTGGATGTGGTGGACCTTATTTGATCTCATTCGCTTAGTAGTTCGAGAACAGGGTATCAGTATCGCACAGCGACCACGTTGAAAACTCCATTTCAGCTAAAGTCGATAAAAACTCTCAAGCTTATATGAACAAAGAGACACAGTTTGGAGTGATCGCATGAGCGTGGAGTAGTTTTAGGATTTATGAACACGCTTTCAAAGATTTAATTTAATTTTGTTTGTGTCAAACAACTTTTAGAAGTCTTAGTTTGTTTGATACGCCATCACGCGACCACGTGATTAGTCCGAACGGAGTTTCTTTATTCGTGTCAATGGGTGTTTTTGTCGCCGCTGGAAATGGACTGTTTAACGTGGTCGCTGTACGCTACTGAAACTCCGTGTCAGACCGATAAACCTTTTCTCTCCATTTAAAGGAGAGTGATGTGGTGGACCTTATTTGATCTTATTCGCTTAGTAGTTCGGAGAACAGGGTATCAGTATCGCACAGCGCCACCACGTTGAAAACTCCATTTCAGCTAAAGTCGATAAAAACTCGCTTTACATGAACAAAGAGACACAGTTTGGAGTGTTCGCGCTGAGCGTGGAGTAGTTTTACGATTTATGAACACGCCTTCAAAGATTTAATTTAATTTTGTTCGTGTCAAACAACTTTAGAAGTCTTAGTTTGTTTGACACGCCATCACGCGACCACGTGATTAGTCCGAACGGAGTTTCTTTATTCGTGTCAATGGGTGTTTTTGTCGCCTTCAGCTGGAAATGGACTGTTTAACGTGGTCGCTGTACGCTACTGAAACCCGCGTCAGACCGATAAACCTTTTCTCTCCATTTAAAGGAGAGTGGATGTGGTGGACCTTATTTGATCTTATTCGCTTAGTAGTTCGGAGAACAGGGTATCAGTATCGCACAGCCACCACGCTTGAAAACTCCATTTCAGCTAAAGTCGATAAAAACTCGCTTATATGAACAAAGAGACACAGTTTGGAGTGTTCGCGCTGAGCGTGGAGTAGTTTTACGATTTATGAACACGCTTCAAAGATTTAATTTAATTTTGTTGGTGCCAAACAACTTTTAGAAGTCTTAGTTTGTTTGACACGCCATCACGCGACCACGTGATTAGTCCGAACGGAGTTTCTTTATTCGTGGTCAATGGGTGTTTTTGTCTCCTTCGCTGGAAATGGACTGTTTAACGTGGTCGCTGTATCGCTACTGAAACTCCGTGTCAGACCGATAAACCTTTTCTCTCTCCATTTAAAGGAGAGTGGATGTGGTGGACCTTATTTGATCTTATTCGCTTAGTAGTTCGGAGAACAGGGTATCAGTATCGCACAGCCACCACGCTGAAAACTCCATTTCAGCTAAAGTCGATAAAAACTCGCTTATATGAACAAAGAGACACAGTTTGGAGTGATCGCGCTGAGCGTGGAGTAGGCTTACGATTTATGAACACGCTTCAAAGATTTAATTTAATTTTGTTCGTGTCAAACAACTTTTAGAAGTCTTAGTTTGTTTGACACGCCATCACGTGACCACGTGATTAGTCCGAACGGAGTTTCTTTATTCGTGTCAATGGGTGTTTTTGTCGCCCAGCTGGAAATGGACTGTTTAACGTGGTCGCTGTACGCTACTGAAACTCCGTGTCAGACCGATAAACCTTTTCTCCATTTAAAGGAGAGTGGATGTGGTGGACCTTATTTGATCTTATTCGCTTAGTAGTTCGGAGAACAGGGTATCAGTATCGCACAGCGACCACGCTGAAAACTCCATTTCAGCTAAAGTCGATAAAAACTCTCGCTTATATGAACAAAGAGACACAGTTTGGAGTGTTCGCGCTGAGCGTGGAGTAGTTTTACGATTTATGAACACGCTTCAAAGATTTAATTTAATTTTGTTCGTGTCAAACAACTTTTAGAAGTCTTAGTTTGTTTGACACGCCATCACGTGACCACGTGATTAGTCCGAACGGAGTTTCTTTATTCGTGTCAATGGGTGTTTTTGTCGCCTTCAGCTGGAAATGGACTGTTTAACGTGGTCGCTAGACGCTACTGAAACTCCGTGGTCAGACCGATAAACCTTTTCTCTCCATTTAAAGGAGAGTGGATGTGGTGGACCTTATTTGATCTTATTCGCTTAGTAGTTCGGAGAACAGGGTATCAGTATCGCACAGCGACCACGCTGAAAACTCCATTTCAGCTAAAGTCGATAAAAACTCTCGCCATATGAACAAAGAGACACAGTTTGGAGTGATCGCGCTGAGCGTGGAGTAGGTTTACGATTTATGAACACGCTTCAAAGATTTAATTTAATTTTGTTCGTGTCAAACAACTTTTAGAAGTCTTAGTTTGTTTGATACGCCATCACGTGACCACGCGATTAGTCCGAACGGAGTTTCTTTATTCGTGTCAATGGGTGTTTTTGTCGCCTTCAGCTGGAAATGGACTGTTTAACGTGGTCGCTGTACGCTACTGAAACTCCGTGTCAGACCGAGCAACCTTTTCTCTCCATTTAAAGGAGAGTGGATGTGGTGGACCTTATTTGATCTTATTCGCTTAGTAGTTCGGAGAACAGGGTATCAGTATCGCACAGCGACCACGTTGAAAACTCCATTTCAGCTAAAGTCGATAAAAACTCTCGTTTACATGAACAAAGAGACACAGTTTGGAGTGATGGCGTTGAGCGTGGAGTAGTTTTACGATTTATGAACACGCTTCAAAGATTTAATTTAATTTTGTTCGTGTCAAACAACTTTTAGAAGTCTTAGTTTGTTTGACACGCCATCACGCGGACTACGCGATTAGTCCGAACGGAGTTTCTTTATTCGTGTCAATGGGTGTTTTTGTC
This sequence comes from Puntigrus tetrazona, assembly GCF_018831695.1. Taxonomy (NCBI): domain Eukaryota; kingdom Metazoa; phylum Chordata; class Actinopteri; order Cypriniformes; family Cyprinidae; genus Puntigrus; species Puntigrus tetrazona. The sequence goes on along the minus strand of NW_025048303.1, from coordinate 46,534 downwards.
GCTTTCGCTGAAATGGACTGTTTAACGTGGTCGTTGTACGTTACTAAAACTCCGTGTCAGACCGATAAAGCTTTTCTATCTCCATTTAAAGGAGAGTGGATGTGGTGGACCTTATTTGATCTTATTCGCTAGTAGTTCGGAGAACAGGGTATCAGTATCGACAGCCACCACGTTGAAAACTCCATTTCAGCTAAAGTCGATAAAAACTCTCGCTACATGAACAAAGAGACAAAGTTTGGAGTGTTCGCGCTGAGCGTGGAGTAGTTTTACGATTTATGAACACGCTTCAAAGATTTAATTTAATTTTGTTCGTGTCAAACAACTTTTAGAAGTCCACGTGATTAGTCCGAACGGAGTTTCTTTATTCGTGTCAATGGGTGTTTTTGTCGCCTTCAGCTGGAAATGGACTGTTTAACGTGGTCGTTGTACGCTACTGAAACCCGTGTCAGACCGATAAACCTTTTCTCTCCATTTAAAGGAGAGTGATGTGGTGGACTTATTTGATCTTATTCGCTTAGTAGTTCGGAGAACAGGGTATCAGTATCGCACAGCGACCACGTTGAAAACTCCATTTCAGCTAAAGTCGATAAAAACTCTCGCTTACATGAACAAAGAGACACAGTTTGGAGTGATCGCATTGAGCGTGGAGTAGGTTTACGATTTATGAACACGCTTCAAAGATTTAATTTAATTTTGTTCGTGTCAAACAACTTTTAGAAGTCTTAGTTTGTTTGACACGCCATCACGCGACTACGTGATTAGTCCGAACGGAGTTTCTTTATTCGTGTCAATGGGTGTTTTTGTCGCCTTCAGCTGGAAATGGACTGTTTAACGTGGTCGTTGTACGCTACTGAAACCCGTGTCAGACCGATAAACCTTTTCTCTCCATTTAAAGGAGAGTGGATGTGGTGGACCTTATTTGATCTTATTCGCTTAGTAGTTCGGAGAACAGGGTATCAGTATCGCACAGCGACCACGCTGAAAACTCCATTTCAGCTAAAGTCGATAAAAACTCGCTTATATGAACAAAGAGACACAGTTTGGAGTGATCGCGCTGAGCGTGGAGTAGTTTTACGATTTATGAACACGCTTTCAAAGATTTAATTTAATTTATTCGTGTCAAACAACTTTAGAAGTCTTAGTTTGTTTGATACGCCATCACGCGACCACGTGATTAGTCCGAACGGAGTTTCTTTATTCGTGTCAATGGGTGTTTTTGTCGCCTTCAGCTGGAAATGGACTGTTTAACGTGGTCGCTGTACGCTATTGAAACTCCGTGTCAGACCGATAAACCTTTTCTCTCCATTTAAAGGAGAGTGGATGTGGTGGACCTTATTTGATCTTATTCGCTTAGTAGTTCGGAGAACAGGGTATCAGTATCGCACAGCTTTACTCACGTTGAAAACTCCATTTCAGCTAAAGTCGATAAAAACTCTCGCTATACATGAACAAAGAGACACAGTTTGGAGTGTTCGCGCTTGAGCGTGGAGTAGTTTTACGATTTATGAACACGCTTCAAAGATTTAATTTAATTTTGTTCGTGTCAAACAACTTTTAGAAGTCTTAGTTTGTTTGATACGCCATCACGTGACCACGTGATTAGTCCGAACGGAGTTTCTTTATTCGTGTCAATGGGTGTTTTTGTCGCCTTCAGCTGGAAATGGACTGTTTAACGTGGTCGTTGTAATGCTACTGAAACTCCGCGTCAGACCGATAAACCTTTTCTCCATTTAAAGGAGAGTGGATGTGGTGGACCTTATTTGATCTTATTCGCTTAGTAGTTCGGAGAACAGGGTATCAGTATCGCACAGCGACCACGCTGAAAACTCCATTTCAGCTAAAGTCGATAAAAACTCTCGCTTATGAAACAAAGAGACACAGTTTGGAGTGATCGCGCTGAGCGTGGAGTAGTTTTACGATTTATGAACACGCTTCAAAGATTTAATTTAATTTTGTTCGTGTCAAACAACTTTTAGAAGTCTTAGTTTGTTTGACACGCCATCACGCGACTACGCAGATTAGTCCGAACGGAGTTTCTTTATTCGTGTCAATGGGTGTTTTTGTCGCCTTCAGCTGGAAATGGACTGTTTAACGTGGTCGTTGTACGCTACTGAAACTCCGTGTCAGACCGATAAACCTTTTCTCTCCATTTAAAGGAGAGTGGATGTGGTGGACCTTATTTGATCTTATTCGCTTAGTAGTTCGGAGAACAGGGTATCAGTATCGCACAGCGACCACGCTGAAAACTCCATTTCAGCTAAAGTCGATAAAAACTCTCGTTTACATGAACAAAGAGACACAGTTTGGAGTGATCGCGCTGAGCGTGGAGTAGTTTTACGATTTATGAACACGCTTCAAAGATTTAATTTAATTTTGTTCGTGGTCAAACAACTTTTAGAAGTCTTAGTTTGTTTGATACGCCATCACGTGACTACGCGATTAGTCCGAACGGAGTTTCTTTATTCGTGTCAATGGGTGTTTTTGTCGCCTTCAGCTGGAAATGGACTGTTTAACGTGGTCGCTGTAATGCTACTGAAACTCCGTGTCAGACCGATAAACCTTTTCTCCCATTTAAAGGAGAGTGGATGTGGTGGACCTTATTTGATCTTATTCGCTTAGTAGTTCGGAGAACAGGGTATCAGTATCGCACAGCGACCACGCTGAAAACTCCATTTCAGCTAAAGTCGATAAAAACTCTCGCTTACATGAACAAAGAGACACAGTTTGGAGTGTTCGCGCTGAGCGTGGAGTAGTTTTACGATTTATGAACACGCTTCAAAGATTTAATTTAATTTTGTTCGTGTCAAACAACTTTTAGAAGTCTTAGTTTGTTTGACACGCCATCACGCGACCACGCGATTAGTCCGAACGGAGTTTCTTTATTCGTGTCAATGGGTGTTTTTGTCCTTTCGGCTGGAAATGGACTGTTTAACGTGGTCGCTGTACGCTACTGAAACTCCGTGGTCAGACCGATAAACCTTTTCTCTCCATTTAAAGGAGAGTGGATGTGGTGGACCTTATTTGATCTTATTCGCTTAGTAGTTCGGAGAACAGGGTATCAGTATCGCACAGCGACCACGCTGAAAACTCCATTTCAGCTAAAGTCGATAAAAACTCTCGCTTATATGAACAAAGAGACACAGTTTGGAGTGATCGCGCTGAGCGTGGAGTAGTTTTACGATTTATGAACACGCTTCAAAGATTTAATTTAATTTTGTTCGTGTCAAACAACTTTAGAAGTCTTAGTTTGTTTGACACGCCATCACGTGACCACGCGATTAGTCCGAACGGAGTTTCTTTATTCGTGTCAATGGGTGTTTTTGTCTCCTTCAGCTGGAAATGGACTGTTTAACGTGGTCGCTGTACGCTACTGAAACTCCGTGTCAGACCGATAAACCTTTTCTCTCCATTTAAAGGAGAGTGGATGTGGTGGACCTTATTTGATCTTATTCGCTTAGTAGTTCGGAGAACAGGGTATCAGTATCGCACAGCGACCACGCTTGAAAACTCCATTTCAGCTAAAGTCGATAAAAACTCTCGCTTATATGAACAAAGAGACACAGTTTGGAGTGATCGCGTTGAGCGTGGAGTAGTTTTACGATTTATGAACACGCTTCAAAGATTTAATTTAATTTTGTTCGTGTCAAACAACTTTTAGAAGTCTTAGTTTGTTTGACACGCCATCACGTGACCACGTGATTAGTCCGAACGGAGTTTCTTTATTCGTGTCAATGGGTGTTTTTGTCGCCTTCAGCTGAAAATGGACTGTTTAACGTGGTCGCTGTATCGCTACTGAAACTCCGTGTCAGACCGATAAACCTTTTCTCTCCATTTAAAGGAGAGTGATGTGGTGGACCTTATTTGATCTTATTCGCTTAGTAGTTCGGAGAACAGGGTATCAGTATCGCACAGCGACCACGCTGAAAAACTCCATTTCAGCTAAAGTCGATAAAAACTCTCGCTTACATGAACAAAGAGACACAGTTTGGAGTGATCGCGCTGAGCGTGGAGTAGGTTTACGATTTATGAACACGCTTCAAAAGATTTTATTTAATTTTGTTCGTGCCAAACAACTTTTAGAAGTCTTAGTTTGTTTGACACGCCATCACGCGACCACGCGATTAGTCCGAACGGAGTTTCTTTATTCGTGTCAATGGGTGTTTTTGTCGTCCTTCAGCTGGAAATGGACTGTTTAACGTGGTCGCTGTACGCTACTGAAACTCCGTGGTCAGACCGATAAACCTTTTCTCTCCATTTAAAGGAGAGTGGATGTGGTGGACCTTATTTGATCTTATTCGCTTAGTAGTTCGGAGAACAGGGTATCAGTATCGCACAGCGACCACGCTGAAAACTCCATTTCAGCTAAAGTCGATAAAAACTCTCGCTTATATGAACAAAGAGACACAGTTTGGAGTGATCGCGCTGAGCGTGGAGTAGTTTTACGATTTATGAACACGCTTCAAAGATTTTATTTAATTTTGTTCGTGTCAAACAACTTTAGAAGTCTTAGTTTGTTTGACACGCCATCACGCGACCACGTGATTAGTCCGAACGGAGTTTCTTTATTCGTGTCAATGGGTGTTTTTGTCGCCTTTTAGCTGAAAATGGACTGTTTAACGTGGTCGCTGTACGCTACTGAAATTCCGCGTCAGACCGATAAACCTTTTCTCTCCATTTAAAGGAGAGTGGATGTGGTGGACCTTATTTGATCTTATTCGCTTAGTAGTTCGGAGAACAGGGTATCAGTATCGCACAGCGCGACCACGTTGAAAACTCCATTTCAGCTAAAGTCGATAAAAACTCTCGCTTATATGAACAAAGAGACACAGTTTGGAGTGTTCGCGCTGAGCGTGGAGTAGTTTTACGATTTATGAACACGCTTCAAAGATTTAATTTAATTTTGTTCGTGTCAAACAACTTTAGAAGTCTTAGTTTGTTTGACACGCCATCACGTGACCACGTGATTAGTCCGAACGGAGTTTCTTTATTCGTGTCAATGGGTGTTTTGTCGCCTTCAGCTGGAAATGGACTGTTTAACGTGGTCGCTGTACGCTACTGAAACTCCGTGTCAGACCGATAAACCTTTTCTCTCATTTAAAGGAGAGTGGATGTGGTGGACCTTATTTGATCTTATTCGCTTAGTAGTTCGGAGAACAGGGTATCAGTATCGCACAGCCACCACGCTGAAAACTCCATTTCAGCTAAAGTCGATAAAAACTCTCGCTTATATGAACAAAGAGACACAGTTTGGAGTGATCGCGCTGAGCGTGGAGTAGGTTTACGATTTATGAACACGCTTCAAAAGATTTTATTTAATTTTGTTCGTGTCAAACAACTTTTAGAAGTCTTAGTTTGTTTGATACGCCATCACGTGACCACGTGATTAGTCCGAACGGAGTTTCTTTATTCGTGTCAATGGGTGTTTTTGTCGCCTTTAGCTGAAATGGACTGTTTAACGTGGTCGCTGTATCGCTACTGAAACCCGTGTCAGACCGATAAACCTTTTCTCCCATTTAAAGGAGAGTGGATGTGGTGGACCTTATTTGATCTTATTCGCTTAGTAGTTCGGAGAACAGGGTATCAGTATCGCACAGCCACTCACGCTGAAAACTCCATTTCAGCTAAAGTCGATAAAAACTCTCGCTTACATGAACAAAGAGACACAGTTTGGAGTGATCGCGCTGAGCGTGGAGTAGGTTTACGATTTATGAACACGCTTCAAAGATTTAATTTAATTTTGTTCGTGTCAAACAACTTTTAGAAGTCTTAGTTTGTTTGACACGCCATCACGTGACCACGCGATTAGTCCGAACGGAGTTTCTTTATTCGTGTCAATGGGTGTTTTTGTCGCCTTCAGCTGGAAATGGACTGTTTAACGTGGTCGCTGTAATGCTACTGAAAACTCCGTGTCAGACCGATAAACCTTTTCTCTCCATTTAAAGGAGAGTGGATGTGGTGGACCTTATTTGATCTTATTCGCTTAGTAGTTCGGAGAACAGGGTATCAGTATCGCACAGCCACCACGCTGAAAACTCCATTTCAGCTAAAGTCGATAAAAACTCTCGCTTACATGAACAAAGAGACACAGTTTGGAGTGTTCGCGCTGAGCGTGGAGTAGTTTTACGATTTATGAACACGCTTCAAAGATTTAATTTAATTTTGTTCGTGTCAAACAACTTTTTAGAAGTCTTAGTTTGTTTGACACGTCATCACGCGACCACGTGATTAGTCCGAACGGAGTTTCTTTATTCGTGTCAATGGGTGTTTTTGTCGCCTTCAGCTGGAAATGGACTGTTTAACGTGGTCGTTGTATGCTACTGAAACTCCGTGTCAGACCGATAAACCTTTTCTCTCCATTTAAAGGAGAGTGGATGTGGTGGACCTTATTTGATCTTATTCGCTTAGTAGTTCGGAGAACAGGGTATCAGTATCGCACAGCCACCACGCTGAAAACTCCATTTCAGCTAAAGTCGATAAAAACTCTCGCTTACATGAACAAAGAGACACAGTTTGGAGTGATCGCGCTTGAGCTGTGGAGTAGTTTTACGATTTATGAACACGCTTCAAAGATTTAATTTAATTTTGTTCGTGTCAAACAACTTTAGAAGTCTTAGTTTGTTTGACACGCCATCACGTGACCACGTGATTAGTCCGAACGGAGTTTCTTTATTCGTGTCAATGGGTGTTTTTGTCGCCTTCAGCTGGAAATGGACTGTTTAACGTGGTCGTTGTACGCTACTGAAACTCCGTGGTCAGACCGATAAACCTTTTCTCTCCATTTAAAGGAGAGTGGATGTGGTGGACCTTATTTGATCTTATCCGCTTAGTAGTTCGGAGAACAGGGTATCAGTATCGCACAGCCACCACGCTGAAAACTCCATTTCAGCTAAAGTCGATAAAAACTCTCGCTATATGAACAAAGAGACACAGTTTGGAGTGTTCGCGTGGAGCGTGGAGTAGTTTTACGATTTATGAACACGCTTCAAAGATTTTATTTAATTTTGTTCGTGCAAACAACTTTTAGAAGTCTTAGTTTGTTTGACACGCCATCACGCGGACTACGCGATTAGTCCGAACGGAGTTTCTTTATTCGTGTCAATGGGTGTTTTTGTCGCCTTCGCTGGAAATGGACTGTTTAACGTGGTCGTTGTACGCTACTGAAACTCCGTGTCAGACCGAGCAACCTTTTCTCCATTTAAAGGAGAGTGGATGTGGTGGACCTTATTTGATCTTATTCGCTTAGTAGTTCGAGAACAGGGTATCAGTATCGCACAGCGACCACGCTTGAAAACTCCATTTCAGCTAAAGTCGATAAAAACTCTCTTATATATGAACAAAGAGACACAGTTTGGAGTGATCGCGCTGAGCGTGGAGTAGTTTTACGATTTATGAACACGCTTCAAAGATTTAATTTAATTTTGTTCGTGGTCAAACAACTTTTAGAAGTCTTAGTTTGTTTGACACGCCATCACGTGACCACGCGATTAGTCCGAACGGAGTTTCTTTATTCGTGGTCAATGGGTGTTTTTGTCGCCTTCAGCTGGAAATGGACTGTTTAACGTGGTCGCTGTACGCTACTGAAACTCCGTGTCAGACCGATAAACCTTTTCTCCATTTAAAGGAGAGTGATGTGGTGGACCTTATTTGATCTTATTCGCTTAGTAGTTCGGGAACAGGGTATCAGTATCGCACAGCCACCACGCTTGAAAACTCCATTTCAGCTAAAGTCGATAAAAACTCGCTGCCATATGAACAAAGAGACACAGTTTGGAGTGTTCGCGCGGAGCGTGGAGTAGTTTTACGATTTATGAACACGCTTCAAAGATTTAATTTAATTTTGTTCGTGGCAAACAACTTTTAGAAGTCTTAGTTTGTTTGACACGCCATCACGCGACCACGTGATTAGTCCGAACGGAGTTTCTTTATTCGTGTCAATGGGTGTTTTTGTCGCTTTCTTCAGCTGGAAATGGACTGTTTAACGTGGTCGCTGTATCGCTACTAAAACTCCGTGTCAGACCGATAAACCTTTTCTATCTCCATTTAAAGGAGAGTGATGTGGTGGACCTTATTTGATCTTATTCGCTTAGTAGTTCGGAGAACAGGGTATCAGTATCGCACAGCCACCACGTTGAAAACTCCATTTCAGCTAAAGTCGATAAAAACTCTCGCTTATATGAACAAAGAGACACAGTTTGGAGTGTTCGCGCATGAGCGTGGAGTAGTTTTACGATTTATGAACACGCTTCAAAGATTTAATTTAATTTTGTTCGTGTCAAACAACTTTTAGAAGTCTTAGTTTGTTTGATACGCCATCACGTGACTACGTGATTAGTCCGAACGGAGTTTCTTTATTCGTGTCAATGGGTGTTTTTGTCTCCTTCAGCTGGAAATGGACTGTTTAACGTGGTCGTTGTACGCTACTAAAACTCCGTGTCAGACCGATAAACCTTTTCTCTCCATTTAAAGGAGAGTGGATGTGGTGGACCTTATTTGATCTTATTCGCTTAGTAGTTCGGAGAACAGGGTATCAGCATCGCACAGCCACCACGCTTGAAAACTCCATTTCAGCTAAAGTCGATAAAAACTCTCGCCATACATGAACAAAGAGACACAGTTTGGAGTGATCGCGCTGAGCGTGGAGTAGTTTTACGATTTATGAACACGCTTCAAAGATTTAATTTAATTTTGTTCGTGTCAAACAACTTTTAGAAGTCTTAGTTTGTTTGACACGCCATCACGTGACCACGCGATTAGTCCGAACGGAGTTTCTTTATTCGTGTCAATGGGTGTTTTTGTCGCCTTCAGCTGAAAATGGACTGTTTAACGTGGTCGTTGTACGCTACTGAAACTCCGTGTCAGACCGATAAACCTTTTCTCTCCATTTAAAGGAGAGTGATGTGGTGGACCTTATTTGATCTTATTCGCTTAGTAGTTCGGAGAACAGGGTATCAGTATCGCACAGCGACCACGCTGAAAACTCCATTTCAGCTAAAGTCGATAAAAACTCTCGCTTATATGAACAAAGAGACACAGTTTGGAGTGATCACGCTGAGCGGGAGTAGTTTTACGATTTATGAACACGCTTCAAAGATTTAATTTAATTTTGTTCGTGTCAAACAACTTTTAGAAGTCTTAGTTTGTTTGACACGCCATCACGCGACCACGTGATTAGTCCGAACGGAGTTTCTTTATTCGTGTCAATGGTGTTTTTGTGTCCTTTAGCTGAAAATGGACTGTTTAACGTGGTCGCTGTAATGCTACTGAAACTCCGTGTCAGACCGATAAACCTTTTCTCTCCATTTAAAGGAGAGTGGATGTGGTGGACCTTATTTGATCTTATTCGCTTAGTAGTTCGGAGAACAGGGTATCAGTATCGCACAGCGACCACGCTGAAAACTCCATTTCAGCTAAAGTCGATAAAAACTCTCGCTTACATACGAACAAAGAGACACAGTTTGGAGTGTTCGCGCTGAGCGTGGAGTAGTTTTACGATTTATGAACACGCTTCAAAGATTTAATTTAATTTTGTTCGTGTCAAACAACTTTTAGAAGTCTTAGTTTGTTTGACACGCCATCACGTGACCACGCGATTAGTCCGAACGGAGTTTCTTTATTCGTGTCAATGGGTGTTTTTGTCGCCTTCAGCTGGAAATGGACTGTTTAACGTGGTCGCTGTACGCTACTGAAACTCCGTGTCAGACCGATAAACCTTTTCTCTCTCCATTTAAAGGAGAGTGATGTGGTGGACCTTATTTGATCTTATTCGCTTAGTAGTTCGGAGAACAGGGTATCAGTATCGCACAGCGACCACGTTGAAAACTCCATTTCAGCTAAAGTCGATAAAAACTCTCGCTTACATGAACAAAGAGACACAGTTTGGAGTGATCGCGCTTGAGCGTGGAGTAGTTTTACGATTTATGAACACGCTTTCAAAGATTTAATTTAATTTTGTTCGTGTCAAACAACTTTTAGAAGTCTTAGTTTGTTTGACACGCCATCACGTGACCACGTGATTAGTCCGAACGGAGTTTCTTTATTCGTGTCAATGGGTGTTTTGTCGCTTTCGCTGGAAATGGACTGTTTAACGTGGTCGTTGTACGCTACTGAAACCCGTGTCAGACCGATAAACCTTTTCTCCATTTAAAGGAGAGTGGATGTGGTGGACCTTATTTGATCTTATCCGCTTAGTAGTTCGGAGAACAGGGTATCAGTATCGCATAGCCACCACGCTGAAAACTCCATTTCAGCTAAAGTCGATAAAAACTCTCGCCATATGAACAAAGAGACACAGTTTGGAGTGTTCGCGCGAGCGTGGAGTAGTTTTACGATTTATGAACACGCTTCAAAGATTTTATTTAATTTTGTTCGTGTCAAACAACTTTAGAAGTCTTAGTTTGTTTGACACGCCATCACGTGACCACGTGATTAGTCCGAACGGAGTTTCTTTATTCGTGTCAATGGGTGTTTTTGTCGCCTTCGCTGGAAATGGACTGTTTAACGTGGTCGCTGTACGCTACTGAAACTCCGTGTCAGACCGATAAACCTTTTCTCTCCATTTAAAGGAGAGTGGATGTGGTGGACCTTATTTGATCTTATTCGCTTAGTAGTTCGGAGAACAGGGTATCAGTATCGCACAGCGACCACGCTTGAAAACTCCATTTCAGCTAAAGTCGATAAAAACTCTCGCCATACATGAACAAAGAGACACAGTTTGGAGTGTTCGCGCTGAGCGTGGAGTAGTTTTACGATTTATGAACACGCTTCAAAGATTTAATTTAATTTTGTTCGTGTCAAACAACTTTTAGAAGTCTTAGTTTGTTTGACACGCCATCACGCGACCACGTGATTAGTCCGAACGGAGTTTCTTTATTCGTGTCAATGGGTGTTTTTGTCGCCTTCAGCTGGAAATGGACTGTTTAACGTGGTCGCTTGTACGCTACTGAAACTCCGTGTCAGACCGATAAACCTTTTCTCTCCATTTAAAGGAGAGTGGATGTGGTGGACCTTATTTGATCTTATTCGCTTAGTAGTTCGGAGAACAGGGTATCAGTATCGCACAGCGACCACGCTGAAAACTCCATTTCAGCTAAAGTCGATAAAAACTCTCGCTTATATGAACAAAGAGACACAGTTTGGAGTGATCGCGCTGAGCGTGGAGTAGGTTTACGATTTATGAACACGCTTCAAAGATTTAATTTAATTTTGTTCGTGTCAAACAACTTTTAGAAGTCTTAGTTTGTTTGACACGCCATCACGTGACCACGTGATTAGTCCGAACGGAGTTTCTTTATTCGTGTCAATGGGTGTTTTTGTCGCCTTCAGCTGGAAATGGACTGTTTAACGTGGTCGTTGTACGCTACTGAAACCCGTGTCAGACCGATAAACCTTTTCTCTCCATTTAAAGGAGAGTGGATGTGGTGGACCTTATTTGATCTTATTCGCTTAGTAGTTCGGAGAACAGGGTATCAGCATCGCACAGCGACCACGCTTGAAAACTCCATTTCAGCTAAAGTCGATAAAAACTCTCGCTTTACATGAACAAAGAGACACAGTTTGGAGTGATCGCGCTGAGCGTGGAGTAGTTTTACGATTTATGAACACGCTTCAAAGATTTAATTTAATTTTGTTCGTGTCAAACAACTTTAGAAGTCTTAGTTTGTTTGACACGCCATCACGTGACCACGCGATTAGTCCGAACGGAGTTTCTTTATTCGTGTCAATGGGTGTTTTTGTCGCCTTCAGCTGGAAATGGACTGTTTAACGTGGTCGCTGTACGCTACTGAAACTCCGTGTCAGACCGATAAACCTTTTCTCTCCATTTAAAGGAGAGTGGATGTGGTGGACCTTATTTGATCTTATTCGCTTAGTAGTTCGGAGAACAGGGTATCAGTATCGCACAGCCACCACGCTGAAAACTCCATTTCAGCTAAAGTCGATAAAAACTCTCGCTTACATGAACAAAGAGACACAGTTTGGAGTGTTCGCGCTGAGCGTGGAGTAGTTTTACGATTTATGAACACGCTTCAAAGATTTAATTTAATTTTGTTCGTGTCAAACAACTTTTAGAAGTCTTAGTTTGTTTGATACGCCATCACGTGACTACGTGATTAGTCCGAACGGAGTTTCTTTATTCGTGTCAATGGGTGTTTTTGTCGCCTTTAGCTGGAAATGGACTGTTTAACGTGGTCGCTGTACGCTACTGAAACTCCGTGTCAGACCGATAAACCTTTTCTCTCCATTTAAAGGAGAGTGGATGTGGTGGACCTTATTTGATCTTATTCGCTTAGTAGTTCGGAGAACAGGGTATCAGTATCGCACAGCGACCACGCTGAAAACTCCATTTCAGCTAAAGTCGATAAAAACTCTCGCTATATGAACAAAGAGACACAGTTTGGAGTGATCGCGTTGAGCGTGGAGTAGTTTTACGATTTATGAACACGCTTCAAAGATTTAATTTAATTTTGTTCGTGTCAAACAACTTTTAGAAGTCTTAGTTTGTTTGACACGCCATCACGCGACCACGTGATTAGTCCGAACGGAGTTTCTTTATTCGTGTCAATGGGTGTTTTTGTCGCTTCAGCTGGAAATGGACTGTTTAACGTGGTCGTTGTACGCTACTGAAACTCCGTGTCAGACCGATAAACCTTTTCTCCATTTAAAGGAGAGTGATGTGGTGGACCTTATTTGATCTTATTCGCTTAGTAGTTCGGAGAACAGGTTATCAGTATCGCACAGCGACCACGCTTGAAAACTCCATTTCAGCTAAAGTCGATAAAAACTCTCGCTTACATACGAACAAAGAGACACAGTTTGGAGTGTTCGCGCTGAGCGTGGAGTAGTTTTACGATTTATGAACACGCTTCAAAGATTTAATTTAATTTTGTTCGTGTCAAACAACTTTTAGAAGTCTTAGTTTGTTTGACACGCCATCACGCGACCACGCCGATTAGTCCGAACGGAGTTTCTTTATTCGTGTCAATGGGTGTTTTTGTCGCCTTCAGCTGGAAATGGACTGTTTAACGTGGTCGCTGTACGCTACTGAAACTCCGTGTCAGACCGATAAACCTTTTCTCCATTTAAAGGAGAGTGGATGTGGTGGACCTTATTTGATCTTATTCGCTTAGTAGTTCGGAGAACAGGGTATCAGTATCGCACAGCGACCACGCTGAAAACTCCATTTCAGCTAAAGTCGATAAAAACTCTCTTTTACATGAACAAAGAGACACAGTTTGGAGTGATCGCGCTGAGCGTGGAGTAGGTTTACGATTTATGAACACGCTTCAAAGATTTAATTTAATTTTGTTCGTGTCAAACAACTTTTAGAAGTCTTAGTTTGTTTGACACGCCATCACGCGACCACGCGATTAGTCCGAACGGAGTTTCTTTATTCGTGTCAATGGGTGTTTTTGTCGCCTTCAGCTGAAAATGGACTGTTTAACGTGCTCGTTGTACGTTACTGAAACTCCGTGTCAGACCGATAAACCTTTCTCTCCATTTAAAGGAGAGTGGATGTGGTGGACCTTATTTGATCTTATCCGCTTAGTAGTTCGGAGAACAGGGTATCAGTATCGCACAGCGACTACGCTTGAAAACTCCATTTCAGCTAAAGTCGATAAAAACTCTCGCTTACATGAACAAAGAGACACAGTTTGGAGTGTTCGCGTGGAGCGTGGAGTAGTTTTACGATTTATGAACACGCTTCAAAGATTTAATTTAATTTTGTTCGTGGCAAACAACTTTTAGAAGTCTTAGTTTGTTTGACACGCCATCACGCGACCACGCCGATTAGTCCGAACGGAGTTTCTTTATTCGTGTCAATGGGTGTTTTTGTCGCCTTCAGCTGAAAATGGACTGTTTAACGTGGTCGTTGTACGCTACTGAAACTCCGTGTCAGACCGATAAACCTTTTCTCTCATTTAAAGGAGAGTGGATGTGGTGGACCTTATTTGATCTTATTCGCTTAGTAGTTCGGAGAACAGGGTATCAGTATCGCACAGCCACCACGCTGAAAACTCCATTTCAGCTAAAGTCGATAAAAACTCTCGCTTATATGAACAAAGAGACACAGTTTGGAGTGTTCGCGCTGAGCGTGAGTAGTTTTACGATTTATGAACACGCTTCAAAGATTTAATTTAATTTTGTTCGTGTCAAACAACTTTTAGAAGTCTTAGTTTGTTTGACACGCCATCACGCGACTACGTGATTAGTCCGAACGGAGTTTCTTTATTCGTGTCAATGGGTGTTTTTGTCGCCTTCAGCTGGAAATGGACTGTTTAACGTGGTCGTTGTACGTTACTGAAACTCCGTGTCAGACCGATAAACCTTTTCTCTCTCCATTTAAAGGAGAGTGGATGTGGTGGACCTTATTTGATCTTATCCGCTTAGTAGTTCGGAGAACAGGGTATCAGTATCGCACAGCCACCACGCTTGAAAACTCCATTTCAGCTAAAGTCGATAAAAACTCTCGCCATATGAACAAAGAGACACAGTTTGGAGTGATCGCGCTGAGCGTAGTAGTTTTACGATTTATGAACACGCTTCAAAAGATTTTATTTAATTTTGTTCGTGTCAAACAACTTTTAGAAGTCTTAGTTTGTTTGACACGCCATCACGTGACTACGTGATTAGTCCGAACGGAGTTTCTTTATTCGTGTCAATGGGTGTTTTTGTCGCCTTTTAGCTGGAAATGGACTGTTTAACGTGGTCGTTGTACGCTACTGAAACTCCGTCAGACCGATAAACCTTTTCTCTCATTTAAAGGAGAGTGGATGTGGTGGACCTTATTTGATCTTATTCGCTTAGTAGTTCGGAGAACAGGGTATCAGTATCGCACAGCGACCACGCTGAAAACTCCATTTCAGCTAAAGTCGATAAAAACTCTCGCTATATGAACAAAGAGACACAGTTTGGAGTGATCGCGCTTGAGCGTGGAGTAGTTTTAGGATTTATGAACACGCTTCAAAGATTTAATTTAATTTTGTTCGTGTCAAACAACTTTTAGAAGTCTTAGTTTGTTTGACACGCCATCACGCGACCACGTGATTAGTCCGAACGGTTTTTCTTTATTCGTGTCAATGGGTGTTTTTGTCGCCTTCAGCTGAAAATGGACTGTTTAACGTGGTCGCTTGTACGCTACTGAAACTCCGTGTCAGACCGATAAACCTTTTCTCTCCATTTAAAGGAGAGTGGATGTGGTGGACCTTATTTGATCTTATTCGCTTAGTAGTTCGAGAGAACAGGGTATCAGTATCGCACAGCGACCACGTTGAAAACTCCATTTCAGCTAAAGTCGATAAAAACTCTCGCTTACATGAACAAAGAGACACAGTTTGGAGTGATCGCGTTGAGCGTGGAGTAGTTTTACGATTTATGAACACGCTTCAAAGATTTTATTTAATTTTGTTCGTGTCAAACAACTTTTAGAAGTCTTAGTTTGTTTGACACGCCATCACGCGACCACGTGATTAGTCCGAACGGAGTTTCTTTATTCGTGTCAATGGGTGTTTTTGTCGCCTTCAGCTGGAAATGGACTGTTTAACGTGGTCGCTTGTAATGCTACTGAAATTCTGTGTCAGACCGATAAACCTTTTCTCTCCATTTAAAGGAGAGTGGATGTGGTGGACCTTATTTGATCTTATTCGCTTAGTAGTTCGGAGAACAGGGTATCAGTATCGCACAGCGACCACCACGCTTGAAAACTCCATTTCAGCTAAAGTCGATAAAAACTCTCTTTTTACATGAACAAAGAGACACAGTTTGGAGTGATCGCGCTGAGCGTGGAGTAGGTTTACGATTTATGAACACGCTTCAAAGATTTTATTTAATTTTGTTCGTGTCAAACAACTTTTAGAAGTCTTAGTTTGTTTGATACGCCATCACGCGACCACGTGATTAGTCCGAACGGAGTTTCTTTATTCGTGTCAATGGGTGTTTTTGTCTCCTTCAGCTGGAAATGGACTGTTTAACGTGGTCGTTGTAATGCTACTGAAACTCCGTGTCAGACCGATAAACCTTTTCTCTCTCCATTTAAAGGAGAGTGGATGTGGTGGACCTTTATTTGATCTTATTCGCTTAGTAGTTCGGAGAACAGGGTATCAGTATCGCACAGCACCACGCTGAAAACTCCATTTCAGCTAAAGTCGATAAAAACTCTCGCTTTACATGAACAAAGAGACACAGTTTGGAGTGTTCGCGTTGAGCGTGGAGTAGGTTTACGATTTATGAACACGCTTCAAAGATTTAATTTAATTTTGTTCGTGTCAAACAACTTTTAGAAGTCTTAGTTTGTTTGACACGTCATCACGTGACCACGTGATTAGTCCGAACGGAGTTTCTTTATTCGTGTCAATGGGTGTTTTTGTCGCCTTCAGCTGGAAATGGACTGTTTAACGTGGTCGTTGTACGTTACTGAAACTCCGTGTCAGACCGATAAACCTTTTCTCCCATTTAAAGGAGAGTGGATGTGGTGGACCTTATTTGATCTTATTCGCTTAGTAGTTCGGAGAACAGGGTATCAGTATCGCACAGCGACCACGTTGAAAACTCCATTTCAGCTAAAGTCGATAAAAACTCTCGTTTACATGAACAAAGAGACACAGTTTGGAGTGATGGCGTTGAGCGTGGAGTAGTTTTAGGATTTATGAACACGCTTCAAAGATTTAATTTAATTTTGTTCGTGTCAAACAACTTTTAGAAGTCTTAGTTTGTTTGACACGTCATCACGTGACCACGTGATTAGTCCGAACGGAGTTTCTTTATTCGTGTCAATGGGTGTTTTTGTCTCCTTTAGCTGGAAATGGACTGTTTAATGTGGTCGTTGTACGTTACTGAAATTCCGTGTCAGACCGATAAACCTTTTCTCTCTCCATTTAAAGGAGAGTGGATGTGGTGGACCTTATTTGATCTTATTCGCTTAGTAGTTCGGAGAACAGGGTATCAGTATCGCACAGCGACCACGTTGAAAACTCCATTTCAGCTAAAGTCGATAAAAACTCTCGTTTACATGAACAAAGAGACACAGTTTGGAGTGTTCGCGTTGAGCGTGGAGTAGGTTTACGATTCATGAACACGCTTCAAAGATTTTATTTAATTTTGTTCGTGTCAAACAACTTTTAGAAGTCTTAGTTTGTTTGACACGTCATCACGTGACCACGTGATTAGTCCGAACGGAGTTTCTTTATTCGTGTCAATGGTTGTTTTTGTCGCCTTCAGCTGGAAATGGACTGTTTAACGTGGTCTTGTACGCTACTGAAACTCCGTGTCAGACCGATAAACCTTTTCTCTCCATTTAAAGGAGAGTGGATGTGGTGGACCTTATTTGATCTTATTCGCTTAGTAGTTCGGAGAACAGGGTATCAGTATCGCACAGCGACCACGTTGAAAACTCCATTTCAGCTAAAGTCGATAAAAACTCTCGCATATATGAACAAAGAGACACAGTTTGGAGTGATGGCGCTGAGCGTGGAGTAGGTTTACGATTTATGAACACGCTTCAAAGATTTAATTTAATTTTGTTCGTGTTAAACAACTTTTAGCAGTCTTAGTTTGTTTGACACGTCATCACGTGACCACGTGATTAGTCCGAACGGAGTTTCTTTATTCGTGTCAATGGGTGTTTTTGTCTCCTTTAGCTGGAAATGGACTGTTTAATGTGGTCGTTGTACGTTACTGAAATTCCGTGTCAGACCGATAAACCTTTTCTCTCTCCATTTAAAGGAGAGTGGATGTGGTCGACCTTATTTGATCTTATTCGCTTAGTAGTTCGGAGAACAGGGTATCAGTATCGCACAGCGACCACGTTGAAAACTCCATTTCAGCTAAAGTCGATAAAAACTCTCGTTTACATGAACAAAGAGACACAGTTTGGAGTGATCGCGTTGAGCGTGTAGTAGTTTACGATTTATGAACACGCTTCAAAGATTTAATTTAATTTTGTTCGTGTCAAACAACTTTTAGAAGTCTTAGTTTGTTTGACACGTCATCACGTGACCACGTGATTAGTCCGAACGGAGTTTCTTTATTCGTGTCAATGGGTGTTTTTGTCGCTTCAGCTGGAAATGGACTGTTTAACGTGGTCGCTGTAATGCTACTAAACCCGTGTCAGACCGATAAACCTTTTCTCCATTTAAAGGAGAGTGGATGTGGTGGACCTTATTTGATCTTATTCGCTTAGTAGTTCGGAGAACAGGGTATCAGTATCGCACAGCGACCACGCTGAAAACTCCATTTCAGCTAAAGTCGATAAAAACTCTCGCTTACATGAACAAAGAGACACAGTTTGGAGTGATCGCGTTGAGCGTGGAGTAGTTTTACGATTTATGAACACGCTTCAAAGATTTAATTTAACTTTTGTTCGTGTCAAACAACTTTTAGAAGTCTTAGTTTGTTTGACACGCCATCACGTGACCACGTGATTAGTCCGAACGGAGTTTCTTTATTCGTGTCAATGGGTGTTTTTGTCGCCTTCAGCTGGAAATGGACTGTTTAACGTGGTCGCGCTACTGAAACCCGTGTCAGACCGATAAACCTTTTCTCTCCATTTAAAGGAGAGTGGATGTGGTGGACCTTATTTGATCTTATTCGCTTAGTAGTTCGGAGAACAGGGTATCAGTATCGCACAGCGACCACGCTGAAAACTCCATTTCAGCTAAAGTCGATAAAAACTCTCGCTTATATGAACAAAGAGACACAGTTTGGAGTGATCGCGCTGAGCGTGGAGTAGGTTTACGATTTATGAACACGCTTCAAAGATTTAATTTAATTTTGTTCGTGTCAAACAACTTTTTAGTAGTCTTAGTTTGTTTGACACGCCATCACGTGACCACGTGATTAGTCCGAACGGAGTTTCTTTATTCGTGTCAATGGTGTTTTTGTCGCCTTCAGCTGGAAATGGACTGTTTAACGTGGTCGCTGTATGCTACTAAAACTCCGTGTCAGACCGATAAACCTTTTCTCTCACCATTTAAAGGAGAGTGGATGTGGTGGACCTTATTTGATCTTATTCGCTTAGTAGTTCGGAGAACAGGGTATCAGTATCGCACAGCGACCACGTTGAAAACTCCATTTCCGCTAAAGTCGATAAAACTCTCGCTTACATGAACAAAGAGACACAGTTTGGAGTGATGGCGTTGAGCGTGGAGTAGTTTTAGGATTTATGAACACGCTTCAAAGATTTAATTTAATTTTGTTCGTGTCAAACAACTTTTAGCAGTCTTAGTTTGTTTGACACGTCATCACGTGACCACGTGATTAGTCCGAACGGAGTTTCTTTATTCGTGTCAATGGGTGTTTTGTCTCCTTTAGCTGAAAATGGACTGTTTAATGTGGTCGTTGTAATGCTACTGAAATTCCGTGTCAGACCGATAAACCTTTTCTCTCTCCATTTAAAGGAGAGTGGATGTGGTGGACCTTATTTGATCTTATTCGCTTAGTAGTTCGGAGAACAGGGTATCAGTATCGCACAGCGACCACGTTGAAAACTCCATTTCAGCTAAAGTCGATAAAAACTCTCGCCATATGAACAAAGAGACACAGTTTGGAGTGATCGCGCTGAGCTTGG
Organism: Puntigrus tetrazona; assembly: GCF_018831695.1. NCBI lineage: Eukaryota > Metazoa > Chordata > Actinopteri > Cypriniformes > Cyprinidae > Puntigrus > Puntigrus tetrazona. The sequence continues at coordinate 26,976 of NW_025048303.1, read as the reverse complement.
AGTAGGTTTACGATTTATGAACACGCTTCAAAAGATTTTATTTAACTTTGTTCGTGTCAAACAACTTTTAGAAGTCTTAGTTTGTTTGACACGTCATCACGTGACCACGTGATTCGTCCGAACGGAGTTTCTTTATTCGTGTCAATGGGTGTTTTTGTCGCCTTCAGCTGGAAATGGACTGTTTAACGTGCTCGTTGTACCCGTGTCAGACCGATAAACCTTTTCTCTCTCCATTTAAAGGAGAGTGGATGGATTATTTGATCTTATTAGCTTAGTAGTTCGGAGAACAGGTGTAACAGCCGGTTGATAAGTAAAGGATTTGACTCAATCACTGATGTTGTGTTGCCTTCCTTTTGTGTTTTTATTGTCACAACACCGTAAGAGCTAAAGTAGAAAAATAAACAATATAGAATCTACAATGAATTCACATTCATATAAATGAAACAAAGTAATTACTCAAAACTTTACTATTAATACTAACAATTAACTTAAACTACGTAAAGCTGCTCAAATTTAATAAAGCAAACACATAAAACACAATACGACATGTAATTTACGTATATATTAGTGAAATGCTCTACCTTGTTCTCCTTTCAACCAGGTGTTAAAATATCAAAGTTAAAATAAAACAAAACGATGCTAATTTCTTTTTCTTTTTTAAAGTGTCCTTAATTATTTATGTTAACTTTGTTCCGTCTCCGCTTCTGTACGCGTGTTTCTCCTTCTCTGCGATCTCCGCGGTCTCTGTTTCCGTGTTTCAGCGAGCGCAGCGCCTTTTTCCTGCAAGCCGCCTTTCAAAATAAAAGTCTCCATCGGATAAATAACTTAAAGAGTGCAAAGAAGCATTTCAAAACATCACAAACATATAATTATTATCTAGAAAATACCTAACTAATATCAAAATAACATATAAACGCAGGAAATTAACTCAAATAACCAAAGGGTTATTTATACTCCCACCAATCAAGAGTAATTTTTTTTTTTAACATTTAAAGAACAAATTACAAATGATTTTCAATTAAAGATGACCTTCTGCTCAAAAGCACGCACATAAAGTGTTCATACTAAAGTAAATTAATTCTGGAATGTAAATCATATGAAGAAAAGGATACACTTGGTTGCTCTTAGAATTAGCTAGACTGTTTCTAGCAACAGGACCAGCTTCTGTACTGGGCGCTCAATGACAGACAGCTTGTTCAGGCGACGACCATCCTTTTCTAGATTCCGGTCACCAAAGCATATCTTGACTCTTCTCACAAGCCCGTCTTTATCTGTAGTAGTCTCCGCTACTCTGGCCAGTCGCCACTCATTTCTGGGCAGATCAGTCTTTTCCATGACAATGTCTCCTACTTGCAGATTTCTCTTTGCTGTGTGCCAGCACTGTCTAGTGGCAATGTTGGACAGATATTCTTTACGCCAACGACTCCAAAATTGCTCTGCAAGGTACTGAACATGACGCCACCTCTTCCTTGCATAGATGTCTTCTCTAATAAATCTGCCGGGTGGTGGCAATGCTGGGATGCACTTCATTGTAAGCAGGTTATTAGGTGTGAGAGGTGCAAGGCTGTTTGGGTCGCTTGCTTATCAACTGAGAGTGGTCTGCTGTTTACGATTGCCATAGCTTCATAAAAGAATGTCCGCAGTGACGCATCGTCCAGTCTTCCAGAAGAGAGTGAGAGAGTTGAGCGAAGAACATTCCTCACTGTTCTGATTTGCTCTCCCATACCCCACCAGTATGACTTGCATGGGGTGCATTTAGGACAAAGTCGCACTGCTTCTCAGCTAAGAACACAGTCAGTCGATCAGCATCAATCTCCTTAAGAGCATTTTTCAGCTCATTCTTGGCTCCTACAAAGTTGGTGCCTTGGTCACATTTAATTTGGCGCACTGCTCCACGCAATGCAATAAAACAGCGCAAACCATTGATGAAAGCATCGGTAGACATATTGTCCAGCATTTCGATATGAATAGCTCTAGAGCTGAAACATGTGAAGATGAGGCTGTATCTTTTATTCTCCCTTCGACCCTGTTTAGTGATAAAGGGTCCAAAGCAGTCCATACCACAATATGTGAATGGTGGGGATGGATTTGTACGCCTGGTGGGAGATTGGCCATTCTTTGTTCTTCGGTTGGTCTTCTGAGCTTCCTACATGTCACACAGTGATGCACATGGGATGCTACTGCTCTGTTCATTCCTGGAATCCAGTATCCTTGTGATCTGATCTCATTAACTGTGAGACCCTTTCCTTGGTGCTTGACATTCTCATGACAGTGAGAGATGATCATCTTTGTTATGTGGTGATCTTTAGGAATGATCACTGGGTGTTTGATTGCTTAGGTAAAGACGCATCGCAGAGCCTTCCTCCCACCTTGAGTACTCCTTCTGATCTAGGAAGGCATCAAGACGGTACAACCTGCTGCTAGGTGACAGCTGAGCCCCCTTTCTCAGTAATTTGATTTCCTCTGGAAAGTTGTTTCTTTGTAAATCTTTAACAATTAAGCATTTTGCATCTTCTCGCTCAGCTACAGTACTGTAACTGTTGGATTTGTCTCCTTTGCTCTGCGAATGAGGCGAGCCACAGCTTGGACAACTCCAGACCATGAAGACAGCTTTGACAAGCGATCTGAGAGACAGACTTCTGTTGTATGTGAACTCAGTGTCTGAGCCTGTCTGACTTCAGGATCTCCAATCGTTAGTGCTATGTCAATATTTGCCACAGGAGGTTTATCCTTCTTCCACAGGAAATCTGGCCCTGTCAACCAATTGGATGTTAGAATCTCATTAGTGTTTAAACCTCTTGATGCATGGTCAGCAGGGTTTTCATTAGTGGGAACATATTTCCACTGTTGAGGAGTAGTGCTGAGATGTATCTTCTGCACTCTGTTCGCTACAAATGTGTGAAAGCGACGTGCTTCGTTGTTAATGTATCCCAACACCACTTGAGAGTCAGTCCAGAAGTGCTCTTCTATGTCCGCATAATCCAGCTCCTGTTTAAGCATATTGCTCATGGCAACTGAGATGACAGCAGCTGTCAGTTCAAGCCTCGGAATAGTCTGGACCTTGATGGGAGCAACTCTGGATTTACCAATGACCAGGGCACAATGTATGTTTCCTTCTTCACTTATTGATCTCAAATAGGTACACTGGCCATATCCGCTGTTGCTCGTGATCAGAGAAGTGATGCAGCTCCCTTTTGACAACCTTTCCAAAGTTTGCAGGCACATAGCAGCGGGATATGCAGATTTTTTCCAAGTTCACGAGATCAGCTTTCCAATGCTCCCAACTTGACTGCAATTCTTTAGGAAGGGGGTCATCCCAACCAGTTCCGTTTCTGCACATTTCCTGAAGCACCAATTTTCCACTGAGCAGGAAAGGAGCAATAAAGCCTAGGGGATCATACAGAGACGCAACTGTGGATAGTAAGCCACGACGTGTTGCTGGCTGGTCTTTGAGGTCAACAGAGAATCTGAAGTTGTCAGAATCAACATGCCAGTGGATCCCTAAAGCTCTCTCTAAAGGCATGTCATCAAAGTTGAGTTCAAGCGCCTTTACTCCAGTTGCTCGTTCCGAAGTTGGAATGCTATTCAGTACAACTTTGTCATTTGAAATGAATTTGTGAAGTCTAAGACCACCTAAGGCACACAGTTGACGAGCTTCTCTTGCTACCTGGATAGCTTCTTCTGTGTTATTACACTGATGACACCGTCATCTACATAAAAGTCTGTTGTGATGAATTTTGAGCCAAGAGGATACATACACTCATTCTCTTTAGCCAAATGTTTCAGACCATAGTTGGCGATCCAGGTGATGAGGTTGCACCGAAAAGATGGACCTTCATTCGATATTCTTGTGGCTGTGAAGCCAAGTCACCATTTTTCCACCAGAGAAATCGGAGGTAGTTTCGATCCGCTTCTTCTACATGAAATTGGTGAAACATCCGCTCAACATCGCATATAAGGGCCACGGGATGTTTTCTGAATCGTGACGAGAACACCAGTCAGATTATTCATTAAATCTGGGCCTTGGAGTAAGTGGTCATTGAGACTGGTTCCTGGTACTTGGCGGAGCAGTCGAAGACAACACGGAGCTTGTCTGGCTTCTTAGGTGAAACACCCCATGATGAGGGACATACCAATTCTCACCATCCTTTCCTTCATTGTGCACTTCTTCTGCATCACCCCTTTCCATGACTTCTTCCATAAACTTCACATAGTGTTCCATGTATTTTTCATCTTTTAGCAATTTCCTTTTAAGATGATTGAGTCTTACGATGGCTAGCTGCTTATTGTTAAGTAAATAGGGTCTCCTTTTGAAGGGCAGAGGCATCTCGTAATGCCCGCCTTCATTCTTTTTATGCCTTGTTGCAGTTTGGTCAAGAAGAGGATGTCATCCTGTGAAACAGTTTTATCATCTTTGCCAGCATCTTTGAAATCAGACTCCAATACTTTTATTACATCTGCTGGGGTCACTGGAGGGAGCTCTTTAGTGCTGACTCTGTGACAAATGGTGTTGAAGCTTTGTGATTCATGGTGTGAAGACAGTCGACCAACAATGCTCCATCCTAGGTCTGTATAGACTGCGTAAGGTTCATCGTCTCCTCCTAGAATTACCTGTTTTGGTGCTAAAGCCTTTGGACAGCTGTAGCCTATGAGGAGACCAACCTCACAATCCTGCAGAGGTGGAATTTTGTCAACCAGTGAAGAGAGATGCTTCCAATGTCGTGCTGTGTCACAAGTAGGGATGTGAGTATGGTTCACTGGAATGGAGTCTTTAGTGTAAGCAGGGGCAGGTTGAGGATAACAGAAGAGCTGTAGCCTCTTACTTTGAGACCTGATACCTTTGACTTGGCATGATAACATCCTTTGCGGTCATGGTTGTCAACTTCAGTCTCACAGGACAGGAGTCAGCTTGTAACTTGTTGCTCAGCTCTCGGTCAACAAACACAGTATCACTCTGGGTGTCAAGCAGAGCATAAACAAGCCTTTCACAGCCTGGATTCCTCTCCGTTGATACCCACACTGGCACGATCATGGAAGTGTTTGTGGATGGCTCATCATTCTCTACTTTGTGAGATGTAGCAGTTGCCGCCTCAGTGTCACCTTGGTTTGAGATTGGTGCAGTGTTGACTTTCTTTCCATAATTTTCATCATGTAGACACATTGGATGTCTACGCTCTACAGATGTCACAGGATAGACGGTGACGGCAGTCTTTGCGCTGTGGCCTGGTTTCATGCAACCATAGCAGAGTTTGTTCTCCTTCACATAATTTCGTCTATCTTCTAATGATTTTGACAGAAATTTAGGACAGCTATGAATGTTATGCTTACTGTCTTTGCAAAAGAAACACCTTTTGTAATTTCCTTTAGTGGGCCTTTGTTCATTTTCATCATTTTGTTTATCTTCCATGGCTGTTTGAGTATGAAAGACATTAGCCCTGTTTCTTTTACTGTCCGTAAGGTTCCGTTTTTCCAAAGTTGGTTCAGAGGCACGAAGAGCGCTGAAGGAGGTGACAGGATTACAATTAATCTCTGCTTCCATTGACATGAAGGTCACAAAATCGATAAACTTTGGAAAGTCGTGAGTCTCAATCAGTGTCTCTGTTACCCGACGGTTCCAACGTGCTGCTGCCCAGTCTGGTAATTTGTGTACAAGTTTCTGATTTTCATCACAGTCATTTAGTATTTCAAGCCCTTTGACATGAGGCATAGCTTGCTGACATGCATTCAAGAAGTCAGAGAAATCTCTGAAACCTTCAGCATCCCTAGGCTGAATCCTAGGCCATTTGGCTAGCTTTTCCTGAATGCCTTCTGTATGACAAATGACTGCCCATACCGTTGGTTCAGCTTGTTCCATGCATCATTATAAGCCTCATTATCATTTCTGTAAAAGATACCACCCAGACATTTACGAGCAGGTCCATCAACATACCTTTTAAATAGTGCAGTTTGTCAGTAGAAGAAATGGCCTTTCCATCAATGAGCGACACAAATGCAGCTTTCCACTCAATGAACTGGAGAGGATCACCACTGAACACAGATGGTTCTGCAGTAGGCAGCCTGTTCAGAGCTATGCTATCTTGAACAGCTTGAGCGAGATATGATATATCAGATTTTGGAGGTGAGGATGTTGCTGCAATGTTGGTGGAATTTTGGAGAGGAGATGGAGTCACATGCTGATGTGGCACTACACTTACATCCCGCTGTTCCTTCCTATTTGAGTCTGAAGAATGAATGCCGCTTTTCCAGCGCCATTTCTTGATCATAGGCCTGCAGTCTGGCTCTAGCTGCTTTTAGATCCTTCTCTCCCCTTTAGTTTTTCCAGTTCACACTTCTGAGCCTCGATCTCTTGTATCATTGAGTATTCTGCTTCTTTGACTGCTAATTCAGCTGCTGCTTCTGCCCGCTTAGCTGCTATGGACATAACTGTAGACTTTGATGATGTGGGGCGTGAGACTGTGGATCCGTGAGACAGAACGTGCATAATCACGCTGCAGTAACTCACGAAGACTGTGTTTCACATTTTCTCGGTCAAAGTCCTCAAGGCACGCCATTCTGTCAAAAATGATCTTCGAAATATCTTTTGTTACAGCTTCACAAGTATCGATTCTACGCCTAGTGTCACTGGATGGAGCGATGTAGTCTCTAATTTCTAGGTAGACCTGCATAACATCATCTCTTCCTTTCTCTAGTGTATTAATAAGCGCTATGAGCTGGCTTTCATGAACATCTGTCTTTAGCTGTTCCCTTGTGCTGCGAGCCAGGTCTTTCCATTGTTCGTACAACTGATTCAATCCTTTTTCCTTTTCAGGGCCTCCTCTCTTTTACGCACGCATCTTCTCTGTAGGGTTCCGTTGTCGATCAGAACGGTGAAGCTCCTCTTTTCTGTTCCATTATGAGGGTTTTCAACCTGCTGGTCTGGATCTTTATTTTCAGAAACATCCATTTTTTTTATTTTTATTTTTTACAGGACAATCACAGACTCACATCAACTCCTTTGGTTATCATTAGACAGCTTTCCGTTGTGAGTAAGACTCCTGAGGTGAAGCAGTAGATCTTCTACGTAAAGCACTTACTCTTCAGAGTAAAGGCAAGCTCTTACTGTAACAGCCCGGTTGATAAGTAAAGGATTTGACTCAATCACTGATGTTGTGTTGCCTTCCTTTTGTGTTTTTATTGTCACAACACCGTAAGAGCTAAAGTAGAAAAATAAACAATATAGAATCTACAATGAATTCACATTCATATAAATGAAACAAAGTAATTACTCAAAACTTTACTATTAATACTAACAATTAACTTAAACTACGTAAAGCTGCTCAAATTTAATAAAGCAAACACATAAAACACAATACGACATGTAATTTACGTATATATTAGTGAAATGCTCTACCTTGTTCTCCTTTCAACCAGGTGTTAAAATATCAAAGTTAAAATAAAACAAAACGATGCTAATTTCCTTTTTCTTTTTAAAGTGTCCTTAATTATTTATGTTAACTTTGTTCCGTCTCCGTTTCTGTACGCGTGCTCTCCTTCTCCAGCGATCTCCGCGGTCTCTGTTTCCGTGTTTCAGCGGCGCAGCGCCTTTTTCCTGCAAGCCGTCTTTCAAAATAAAAGTCTCCATCGGATAAATAACTTAAAGAGTGCAAAGAAGCATTTCAAAACATCACAAACATATAATTATTATCTAGAAAATACCTAACTAATATCAAAATAACATATAAACGCAGGAAATTAACTCAAATAACCAAAGGGTTATTTATAGTGGATGTGGTGGACCTTATTTGATCTCATTCGCTTAGTAGTTCGGAGAACAGGGTATCAGTATCGCTCGGCGACCACGTTGAAAACTCCATTTCAGCTAAAGTCGATAAAAACTCTCGTTTACATGAACAAAGAGACACAGTTTGGAGTGATGGCGTTGAGCGTGGAGTAGTTTTAGGATTTATGAACACGCTTCAAAGATTTAATTTAATTTTGTTCGTGTCTAACAACTTTTAGAAGTCTTAGTTTGTTTGACACGTCATCACGTGACCACGTGATTAGTCCGAACGGAGTTTCTTTATTCGTGTCAATGGGTGTTTTTGTCGCCTTCAGCTGGAAATGGACTGTTTAACGTGGTCGTTGTACGTTACTGAAATTCCGTGTCAGACCGATAAACCTTTTCTCTCCATTTAAAGGAGAGTGGATGTGGTGGACCTTATTTGATCTCATTCGCTTAGTAGTTCGGAGAACAGGGTATCAGTATCGCACAGCGACCACGTTGAAAACTCCATTTCAGCTAAAGTCGATAAAAACTCTCGTTTACATGAACAAAGAGACACAGTTTGGAGTGATCGCGTTGAGCGTGGAGTAGGTTTACGATTTATGAACACGCTTCAAAGATTTTATTTAATTTTGTTCGTGTCAAACAACTTTAAGAAGTCTTAGTTTGTTTGACACGTCATCACGTGACCACGTGATTAGTCCGAACGGAGTTTCTTTATTCGTGTCAATGGGTGTTTTTGTCTCCTTCAGCTGGAAATGGACTGTTTAATGTGGTCGTTGTACGTTACTGAAACTCCGTGTCAGACCGATAAACCTTTTCTCTCTCCATTTAAAGGAGAGTGGATGTGGTGGACCTTATTTGATCTTATTCGCTTAGTAGTTCGGAGAACAGGGTATCAGTATCGCACAGCGACCACGTTGAAAACTCCATTTCAGCTAAAGTCGATAAAAACTCGTTTACATGAACAAAGAGACACAGTTTGGAGTGATCGCGTTGAGCGTGGAGTAGTTTTAGGATTTATGAACACGCTTCAAAGATTTAATTTAATTTTGTTCGTGTCAAACAACTTTTAGAAGTCTTAGTTTGTTTGACACGTCATCACGTGACCACGTGATTAGTCCGAACGGAGTTTCTTTATTCGTGTCAATGGGTGTTTTTGTCGCCTTCAGCTGGAAATGGACTGTTTAATGTGGTCGTTGTACGTTACTGAAATTCCGTGTCAGACCGATAAACCTTTTCTCTCTCCATTTAAAGGAGAGTGGATGTGGTGGACCTTATTTGATCTTATTCGCTTAGTAGTTCGGAGAACAGGGTATCAGTATCGCACAGCGACCACGTTGAAAACTCCATTTCAGCTAAAGTCGATAAAAACTCTCGTTTACATGAACAAAGAGACACAGTTTGGAGTGATCGCGTTGAGCGTGGAGTAGTTTACGATTTATGAACACGCTTCAAAAGATTTTATTTAATTTTGTTCGTGTCAAACAACTTTTAGAAGTCTTAGTTTGTTTGACACGTCATCACGTGACCACGTGATTAGTCCGAACGGAGTTTCTTTATTCGTGTCAATGGGTGTTTTTGTCGCCTTCAGCTGGAAATGGACTGTTTAACGTGGTCGTTGTACGTTACTGAAACTCCGTGTCAGACCGATAAACCTTTTCTCTCTCCATTTAAAGGAGAGTGGATGTGGTGGACCTTATTTGATCTTATCCGCTTAGTAGTTCGGAGAACAGGGTATCAGTATCGCACAGCGACCACGTTGAAAACTCCATTTCAGCTAAAGTCGATAAAAACTCGCTTACATGAACAAAGAGACACAGTTTGGAGTGTTCGCGTTGAGCGTGGAGTAGGTTTACGATTTATGAACACGCTTCAAAGATTTAATTTAATTTTGTTCGTGTCAAACAACTTTTAGAAGTCTTAGTTTGTTTGACACGTCATCACGTGACCACGTGATTAGTCCGAACGGAGTTTCTTTATTCGTGTCAATGGGTGTTTTTGTCGCCTTCAGCTGGAAATGGACTGTTTAACGTGGTCGTTGTACGTTACTAAAACTCCGTGTCAGACCGATAAACCTTTTCTCTCTCCATTTAAAGGAGAGTGGATGTGGTGGACCTTATTTGATCTTATTCGCTTAGTAGTTCGGAGAACAGGGTATCAGTATCGCACAGCGACCACGTTGAAAACTCCATTTCAGCTAAAGTCGATAAAAACTCTCGTTTACATGAACAAAGAGACACAGTTTGGAGTGATCGCGTTGAGCGTGGAGTAGTTTTACGATTTATGAACACGCTTCAAAGATTTAATTTAATTTTGTTCGTGTCAAACAACTTTTAGAAGTCTTAGTTTGTTTGACACGTCATCACGTGACCACGTGATTAGTCCGAACGGAGTTTCTTTATTCGTGTCAATGGGTTTTTTGTCGCCTTCAGCTGGAAATGGACTGTTTAACGTGGTCGTTGTAATGCTACTGAAACTCCGTGTCAGACCGATAAACCTTTTCTCTCCATTTAAAGGAGAGTGGATGTGGTGGACCTTATTTGATCTTATTCGCTTAGTAGTTCGGAGAACAGGGTATCAGTATCGCACAGCGACCACGTTGAAAACTCCATTTCAGCTAAAGTCGATAAAAACTCTCGCTTTACATGAACAAAGAGACACAGTTTGGAGTGATCGCGTTGAGCGTGGAGTAGTTTTACGATTTTATGAACACGCTTCAAAGATTTAATTTAATTTTGTTCGTGTCAAACAACTTTTAGAAGTCTTAGTTTGTTTGACACGTCATCACGTGACCACGTGATTAGTCCGAACGGAGTTTCTTTATTCGTGTCAATGGGTGTTTTTGTCGCCTTTAGCTGGAAATGGACTGTTTAACGTGGTCGTTGTACGTTACTGAAACTCCGTGTCAGACCGATAAACCTTTTCTCTCTCCATTTAAAGGAGAGTGGATGTGGTGGACCTTATTTGATCTTATTCGCTTAGTAGTTCGGAGAACAGGGTATCAGTATCGCACAGCGACCACGTTGAAAACTCCATTTCAGCTAAAGTCGATAAAAACTCTCGTTTACATGAACAAAGAGACACAGTTTGGAGTGATCGCGTTGAGCGTGGAGTAGTTTTACGATTTATGAACACGCTTCAAAGATTTTATTTAATTTTGTTCGTGTCAAACAACTTTTAGAAGTCTTAGTTTGTTTGACACGTCATCACGTGACCACGTGATTAGTCCGAACGGAGTTTCTTTATTCGTGTCAATGGGTGTTTTTGTCGCCTTCAGCTGGAAATGGACTGTTTAACGTGGTCGTTGTACGTTACTGAAACTCCGTGTCAGACCGATAAACCTTTTCTCCATTTAAAGGAGAGTGGATGTGGTGGACCTTATTTGATCTTATTCGCTTAGTAGTTCGGAGAACAGGGTATCAGTATCGCACAGCGACCACGTTGAAAACTCCATTTCAGCTAAAGTCGATAAAAACTCTCGTTTACATGAACAAAGAGACACAGTTTGGAGTGATCGCGTTGAGCGTGGAGTAGGTTTACGATTTATGAACACGCTTCAAAGATTTTATTTAATTTTGTTCGTGTCAAACAACTTTTAGAAGTCTTAGTTTGTTTGACACGTCATCACGTGACCACGTGATTAGTCCGAACGGAGTTTCTTTATTCGTGTCAATGGGTGTTTTTGTCGCCTTCAGCTGGAAATGGACTGTTTAACGTGGTCGTTGTACGTTACTGAAACTCCGTGTCAGACCGATAAACCTTTTCTCTCTCCATTTAAAGGAGAGTGGATGTGGTGGACCTTATTTGATCTTATTCGCTTAGTAGTTCGGAGAACAGGGTATCAGTATCGCACAGCGACCACGTTGAAAACTCCATTTCAGCTAAAGTCGATAAAAACTCTCGTTTACATGAACAAAGAGACACAGTTTGGAGTGATCGCGTTGAGCGTGGAGTAGGTTTACGATTTATGAACACGCTTCAAAAGATTTTATTTAATTTTGTTCGTGTCAAACAACTTTTAGAAGTCTTAGTTTGTTTGACACGTCATCACGTGACCACGTGATTAGTCCGAACGGAGTTTCTTTATTCGTGTCAATGGGTGTTTTTGTCGCCTTCAGCTGGAAATGGACTGTTTAACGTGGTCGTTGTACGTTACTGAAACTCCGTGTCAGACCGATAAACCTTTTCTCTCTCCATTTAAAGGAGAGTGGATGTGGTGGACCTTATTTGATCTTATTCGCTTAGTAGTTCGGAGAACAGGGTATCAGTATCGCACAGCGACCACGTTGAAAACTCCATTTCAGCTAAAGTCGATAAAAACTCTCGTTTACATGAACAAAGAGACACAGTTTGGAGTGATCGCGTTGAGCGTGGAGTAGTTTTACGATTTATGAACACGCTTCAAAGATTTAATTTAATTTTGTTCGTGTCAAACAACTTTTAGAAGTCTTAGTTTGTTTGACACGTCATCACGTGACCACGTGATTAGTCCGAACGGAGTTTCTTTATTCGTGTCAATGGGTGTTTTTGTCGCCTTCGGCTGGAAATGGACTGTTTAACGTGGTCGTTGTATGTTACTGAAACTCCGTGTCAGACCGATAAACCTTTTCTCTCCATTTAAAGGAGAGTGGATGTGGTGGACCTTATTTGATCTTATTCGCTTAGTAGTTCGGAGAACAGGGTATCAGTATCGCACAGCGACCATCACGTTGAAAACTCCATTTCAGCTAAAGTCGATAAAAACTCTCGTTTACATGAACAAAGAGACACAGTTTGGAGTGATCGCGTTGAGCGTGAGTAGTTTTACGATTTATGAACACGCTTCAAAAGATTTAATTTAATTTTGTTCGTGTCAAACAACTTTTAGAAGTCTTAGTTTGTTTGACACGTCCATCACGCGACCACGTGATTAGTCCGAACGGAGTTTCTTTATTCGTGTCAATGGGTGTTTTTGTCGCCTTCAGCTGAAATGGACTGTTTAACATGCTCGTTGTACGTTACTGAAACTCCGTGTCAGACCGATAAACCTTTTCTCTCTCCATTTAAAGGAGAGTGGATGTGGTGGACCTTATTTGATCTTATTCGCTTAGTAGTTCGGAGAACAGGGTATCAGTATCGCACAGCGACCACGTTGAAAACTCCATTTCAGCTAAAGTCGATAAAAACTCTCGTTTACATGAACAAAGAGACACAGTTTGGAGTGATCGCGTTGAGCGTGGAGTAGTTTTACGATTTATGAACACGCTTCAAAGATTTAATTTAATTTTGTTCGTGTCAAACAACTTTTAGAAGTCTTAGTTTGTTTGACACGTCATCACGTGACCACGTGATTAGTCCGAACGGAGTTTCTTTATTCGTGTCAATGGGTGTTTTTTGTCGCCTTCAGCTGGAAATGGACTGTTTAACGTGGTCGTTGTACGTTACTGAAACTCCGTGTCAGACCGATAAACCTTTTCTCTCCATTTAAAGGAGAGTGGATGTGGTGGACCTTATTTGATCTTATTCGCTTAGTAGTTCGGAGAACAGGGTATCAGTATCGCACAGCGACCACGTTGAAAACTCCATTTCAGCTAAAGTCGATAAAAACTCTCGTTTACATGAACAAAGAGACACAGTTTGGAGTGATCGCGTTGAGCGCGTGGAGTAGTTTTACGATTTATGAACACGCTTCAAAGATTTTATTTAATTTTGTTCGTGTCAAACAACTTTTAGAAGTCTTAGTTTGTTTGACACGCCATCACGCGACCACGTGATTAGTCCGAACGGAGTTTCTTTATTCGTGTCAATGGGTGTTTTTGTCGCCTTCAGCTGAAAATGGACTGTTTAACGTGGTCGTTGTACGTTACTGAAACTCCGTGTCAGACCGATAAACCTTTTCTCTCTCCATTTAAAGGAGAGTGGATGTGGTGGACCTTATTTGATCTTATTCGCTTAGTAGTTCGGAGAACAGGGTATCAGTATCGCACAGCGACCACGTTGAAAACTCCATTTCAGCTAAAGTCGATAAAAACTCTCGCCATACATGAACAAAGAGACACAGTTTGGAGTGATCGCGTTGAGCGTGGAGTAGTTTTACGATTTATGAACACGCTTCAAAGATTTAATTTAATTTTGTTCGTGTCAAACAACTTTTAGAAGTCTTAGTTTGTTTGACACGTCATCACGTGACCACGTGATTAGTCCGAACGGAGTTTCTTTATTCGTGTCAATGGGTGTTTTTGTCGCCTTCAGCTGGCTGGAATGGACTGTTTAACGTGGTCGTTGTACGCTACTGAAACTCCGTGTCAGACCGATAAACCTTTTCTCTCCATTTAAAGGAGAGTGGATGTGGTGGACCTTATTTGATCTTATTCGCTTAGTAGTTCGGAGAACAGGGTATCAGTATCGCACAGCGACCACGTTGAAAACTCCATTTCAGCTAAAGTCGATAAAAACTCTCGCTTACATGAACAAAGAGACACAGTTTGGAGTGTTCGCGCGTTGAGCGTGGAGTAGTTTTACGATTTATGAACACGCTTCAAAGATTTAATTTAATTTTGTTCGTGTCAAACAACTTTTAGAAGTCTTAGTTTGTTTGACACGCCATCACGTGACCACGTGATTAGTCCGAACGGAGTTTCTTTATTCGTGTCAATGGGTGTTTTTGTCGCCTTCAGCTGAAATGGACTGTTTAACGTGGTCGTTGTACGCTACTGAAACTCCGTGTCAGACCGATAAACCTTTTCTCTCCATTTAAAGGAGAGTGGATGTGGTGGACCTTATTTGATCTTATTCGCTTAGTAGTTCGGAGAACAGGGTATCAGTATCGCACAGCCACCACGTTGAAAACTCCATTTCAGCTAAAGTCGATAAAAACTCTCGCATATGAACAAAGAGACACAGTTTGGAGTGTTCGCGTTGAGCGTGGAGTAGTTTTACGATTTATGAACACGCTTCAAAGATTTAATTTAATTTTGTTCGTGTCAAACAACTTTTAGAAGTCTTAGTTTGTTTGACACGCCATCACGTGACCACGTGATTAGTCCGAACGGAGTTTCTTTATTCGTGTCAATGGGTGTTTTTGTCGCTTTAGCTGGAAATGGACTGTTTAACGTGGTCGTTGTATCGCTACTGAAACTCCGTGTCAGACCGATAAACCTTTTCTCTCCATTTAAAGGAGAGTGGATGTGGTGGACCTTATTTGATCTTATTCGCTTAGTAGTTCGGAGAACAGGGTATCAGTATCGCACAGCGACCACGTTGAAAACTCCATTTCAGCTAAAGTCGATAAAAACTCTCGCTTATGAACAAAGAGACACAGTTTGGAGTGATCGCGTTGAGCGTGGAGTAGTTTTACGATTTATGAACACGCTTCAAAAGATTTAATTTAATTTTGTTCGTGTCAAACAACTTTTAGAAGTCTTAGTTTGTTTGACACGCCATCACGTGACCACGTGATTAGTCCGAACGGAGTTTCTTTATTCGTGTCAATGGGTGTTTTTGTCGCCTTCAGCTGAAAATGGACTGTTTAACGTGGTCGTTGTACGCTACTGAAACTCCGTGTCAGACCGATAAACCTTTTCTCTCCATTTAAAGGAGAGTGGATGTGGTGGACCTTATTTGATCTTATTCGCTTAGTAGTTCGGAGAACAGGGTATCAGTATCGCACAGCGCGACCACGTTGAAAACTCCATTTCAGCTAAAGTCGATAAAAACTCTCGCTTATATGAACAAAGAGACACAGTTTGGAGTGTTCGCGCGTGAGCGTGGAGTAGTTTTACGATTTATGAACACGCTTCAAAGATTTAATTTAATTTTGTTCGTGTCAAACAACTTTTAGAAGTCTTAGTTTGTTTGACACGCCATCACGTGACCACGTGATTAGTCCGAACGGAGTTTCTTTATTCGTGTCAATGGGTGTTTTTGTCGCCTTCAGCTGGAAATGGACTGTTTAACGTGGTCGTTGTACGCTACTGAAACTCCGTGTCAGACCGATAAACCTTTTCTCTCATTTAAAGGAGAGTGGATGTGGTGGACCTTATTTGATCTTATTCGCTTAGTAGTTCGGAGAACAGGGTATCAGTATCGCACAGCGACCACGTTGAAAACTCCATTTCAGCTAAAGTCGATAAAAACTCTCGCTTATATGAACAAAGAGACACAGTTTGGAGTGATCGCGTTGAGCGTGGAGTAGTTTTACGATTTATGAACACGCTTCAAAAGATTTAATTTAATTTTGTTCGTGTCAAACAACTTTTAGAAGTCTTAGTTTGTTTGACACGCCATCACGTGACCACGTGATTAGTCCGAACGGAGTTTCTTTATTCGTGTCAATGGGTGTTTTTGTCGCCTTCAGCTGGAAATGGACTGTTTAACGTGGTCGTTGTACGCTACTGAAAACCCGTGTCAGACCGATAAACCTTTTCTCCATTTAAAGGAGAGTGGATGTGGTGGACCTTATTTGATCTTATTCGCTTAGTAGTTCGGAGAACAGGGTATCAGTATCGCACAGCGACCACGCTGAAAACTCCATTTCAGCTAAAGTCGATAAAAACTCTCGCTTATATGAACAAAGAGACACAGTTTGGAGTGATCGCGTTGAGCTTGGAGTAGTTTTACGATTTATGAACACGCTTCAAAAGATTTAATTTAATTTTGTTCGTGTCAAACAACTTTTAGAAGTCTTAGTTTGTTTGACACGCCATCACGTGACCACGTGATTAGTCCGAACGGAGTTTCTTTATTCGTGTCAATGGGTGTTTTTGTGTCGCTTTCAGCTGGAAATGGACTGTTTAACGTGGTCGTTGTACGCTACTGAAACTCCGTGTCAGACCGATAAACCTTTTCTCTCCATTTAAAGGAGAGTGGATGTGGTGGACCTTATTTGATCTTATTCGCTTAGTAGTTCGGAGAACAGGGTATCAGTATCGCACAGCGACCACGTTGAAAACTCCATTTCAGCTAAAGTCGATAAAAACTCTCGCTTATATGAACAAAGAGACACAGTTTGGAGTGATCGCGTTGAGCGTGGAGTAGTTTTACGATTTTTATGAACACGCTTCAAAGATTTAATTTAATTTTGTTCGTGTCAAACAACTTTTAGAAGTCTTAGTTTGTTTGACACGCCATCACGTGACCACGTGATTAGTCCGAACGGAGTTTCTTTATTCGTGTCAATGGGTGTTTTTGTCGCCTTCAGCTGGAAATGGACTGTTTAACGTGGTCGTTGTACGCTACTGAAACTCCGTGTCAGACCGATAAACCTTTTCTCTCCATTTAAAGGAGAGTGGATGTGGTGGACCTTATTTGATCTTATTCGCTTAGTAGTTCGGAGAACAGGGTATCAGTATCGCACAGCGACCACGTTGAAAACTCCATTTCAGCTAAAGTCGATAAAAACTCTCGCTTACATGAACAAAGAGACACAGTTTGGAGTGTTCGCGCTGAGCGTGGAGTAGTTTTACGATTTATGAACACGCTTCAAAGATTTAATTTAATTTTGTTCGTGTCAAACAACTTTTAGAAGTCTTAGTTTGTTTGACACGCCATCACGTGACCACGTGATTAGTCCGAACGGAGTTTCTTTATTCGTGTCAATGGGTGTTTTTGTCGCCTTCAGCTGGAAATGGACTGTTTAACGTGGTCGTTGTACGCTACTGAAACTCCGTGTCAGACCGATAAACCTTTTCTCTCATTTAAAGGAGAGTGGATGTGGTGGACCTTATTTGATCTTATTCGCTTAGTAGTTCGGAGAACAGGGTATCAGTATCGCACAGCCACCACGTTGAAAACTCCATTTCAGCTAAAGTCGATAAAAACTCTCGCTTATATGAACAAAGAGACACAGTTTGGAGTGATCGCGCTGAGCGTGGAGTAGTTTTACGATTTATGAACACGCTTCAAAGATTTAATTTAATTTTGTTCGTGTCAAACAACTTTTAGAAGTCTTAGTTTGTTTGACACGCCATCACGTGACCACGTGATTAGTCCGAACGGAGTTTCTTTATTCGTGTCAATGGGTGTTTTTGTCGCCTTCAGCTGAAAATGGACTGTTTAACGTGGTCGTTGTACGCTACTGAAACTCCGTGTCAGACCGATAAACCTTTTCTCTCCATTTAAAGGAGAGTGGATGTGGTGGACCTTATTTGATCTTATTCGCTTAGTAGTTCGGAGAACAGGGTATCAGTATCGCACAGCCACCACGTTGAAAACTCCATTTCAGCTAAAGTCGATAAAAACTCTCGCTTACATGAACAAAGAGACACAGTTTGGAGTGATCGCGTTGAGCGCGTGGAGTAGTTTTACGATTTATGAACACGCTTCAAAGATTTAATTTAATTTTGTTCGTGTCAAACAACTTTTAGAAGTCTTAGTTTGTTTGACACGCCATCACGTGACCACGTGATTAGTCCGAACGGAGTTTCTTTATTCGTGTCAATGGGTGTTTTTGTCGCCTTCAGCTGAAATGGACTGTTTAACGTGGTCGTTGTACGCTACTGAAACTCCGTGTCAGACCGATAAACCTTTTCTCTCCATTTAAAGGAGAGTGGATGTGGTGGACCTTATTTGATCTTATTCGCTTAGTAGTTCGGAGAACAGGGTATCAGTATCGCACAGCGACCACGTTGAAAACTCCATTTCAGCTAAAGTCGATAAAAACTCTCGCTTATATGAACAAAGAGACACAGTTTGGAGTGATCGCGCTGAGCGTGGAGTAGTTTTACGATTTATGAACACGCTTCAAAGATTTAATTTAATTTTGTTCGTGTCAAACAACTTTTAGAAGTCTTAGTTTGTTTGACACGCCATCACGCGACCACGTGATTAGTCCGAACGGAGTTTCTTTATTCGTGTCAATGGGTGTTTTTGTCGCCTTCAGCTGGAAATGGACTGTTTAACGTGGTCGTTGTACGCTACTGAAACCCCGTGTCAGACCGATAAACCTTTTCTCTCCATTTAAAGGAGAGTGGATGTGGTGGACCTTATTTGATCTTATTCGCTTAGTAGTTCGAGAACACAGGGTATCAGTATCGCACAGCGACCACGTTGAAAACTCCATTTCAGCTAAAGTCGATAAAAACTCTCGCTTATATGAACAAAGAGACACAGTTTGGAGTGATCGCGCTGAGCGTGGAGTAGTTTTACGATTTATGAACACGCTTCAAAGATTTAATTTAATTTTGTTCGTGTCAAACAACTTTTAGAAGTCTTAGTTTGTTTGACACGTCATCACGTGACCACGTGATTAGTCCGAACGGAGTTTCTTTATTCGTGTCAATGGGTGTTTTTGTCGCCTTCAGCTGAAATGGACTGTTTAACGTGGTCGTTGTACGCTACTGAAACTCCGTGTCAGACCGATAAACCTTTTCTCTCCATTTAAAGGAGAGTGGATGTGGTGGACCTTATTTGATCTTATTCGCTTAGTAGTTCGGAGAACAGGGTATCAGTATCGCACAGCGCTTACCACGTTGAAAACTCCATTTCAGCTAAAGTCGATAAAAACTCTCGCTACATGAACAAAGAGACACAGTTTGGAGTGTTCGCGTTGAGCGTGGAGTAGTTTTACGATTTATGAACACGCTTCAAAGATTTAATTTAATTTTGTTCGTGTCAAACAACTTTTAGAAGTCTTAGTTTGTTTGACACGCCATCACGTGACCACGTGATTAGTCCGAACGGAGTTTCTTTATTCGTGTCAATGGGTGTTTTTGTCGCCTTCAGCTGGAAATGGACTGTTTAACGTGGTCGTTGTACGCTACTGAAACTCCGTGTCAGACCGATATAAACCTTTTCTCTCCATTTAAAGGAGAGTGGATGTGGTGGACCTTATTTGATCTTATTCGCTTAGTAGTTCGGAGAACAGGGTATCAGTATCGCACAGCGACCACGCTGAAAACTCCATTTCAGCTAAAGTCGATAAAAACTCTCGCTTATATGAACAAAGAGACACAGTTTGGAGTGATCGCGCTGAGCGTGGAGTAGTTTTACGATTTATGAACACGCTTCAAAGATTTAATTTAATTTTGTTCGTGTCAAACAACTTTTAGAAGTCTTAGTTTGTTTGACACGCCATCACGTGACCACGTGATTAGTCCGAACGGAGTTTCTTTATTCGTGTCAATGGGTGTTTTTGTCGCCTTCAGCTGAAATGGACTGTTTAACGTGGTCGTTGTACGCTACTGAAACCCGTGTCAGACCGATAAACCTTTTCTCTCCATTTAAAGGAGAGTGGATGTGGTGGACCTTATTTGATCTTATTCGCTTAGTAGTTCGGAGAACAGGGTATCAGTATCGCACAGCGACCACGTTGAAAACTCCATTTCAGCTAAAGTCGATAAAAACTCTCGCTTACATGAACAAAGAGACACAGTTTGGAGTGATCGCGTTGAGCGTGGAGTAGTTTTACGATTTATGAACACGCTTCAAAGATTTAATTTAATTTTGTTCGTGTCAAACAACTTTTAGAAGTCTTAGTTTGTTTGACACGCCATCACGTGACCACGTGATTAGTCCGAACGGAGTTTCTTTATTCGTGTCAATGGGTGTTTTTGTCGCCTTCAGCTGGAAATGGACTGTTTAACGTGGTCGTTGTACGCTACTGAAACTCCGTGTCAGACCGATAAACCTTTTCTCTCCATTTAAAGGAGAGTGGATGTGGTGGACCTTATTTGATCTTATTCGCTTAGTAGTTCGAGAACAGGGTATCAGTATCGCACAGCGACCACGTTGAAAACTCCATTTCAGCTAAAGTCGATAAAAACTCTCGCTTATATGAACAAAGAGACACAGTTTGGAGTGATCGCGTTGAGCGTGGAGTAGTTTTACGATTTATGAACACGCTTCAAAGATTTAATTTAATTTTGTTCGTGTCAAACAACTTTTAGAAGTCTTAGTTTGTTTGACACGCCATCACGTGACCACGTGATTAGTCCGAACGGAGTTTCTTTATTCGTGTCAATGGGTGTTTTTGTCGCTTTCAGCTGGAAATGGACTGTTTAACGTGGTCGTTGTACGCTACTGAAACTCCGTGTCAGACCGATAAACCTTTTTCTCTCCATTTAAAGGAGAGTGGATGTGGTGGACCTTATTTGATCTTATTCGCTTAGTAGTTCGGAGAACAGGGTATCAGTATCGCACAGCGACCACGTTGAAAACTCCATTTCAGCTAAAGTCGATAAAAACTCTCGCTTATATGAACAAAGAGACACAGTTTGGAGTGATCGCGCTGAGCGTGGAGTAGTTTTACGATTTATGAACACGCTTCAAAGATTTAATTTAATTTTGTTCGTGTCAAACAACTTTTAGAAGTCTTAGTTTGTTTGATACGCCATCACGTGACCACGTGATTAGTCCGAACGGAGTTTCTTTATTCGTGTCAATGGGTGTTTTGTCGCCTTTCAGCTGAAAATGGACTGTTTAACGTGGTCGTTGTACGCTACTGAAACTCCGTGTCAGACCGATAAACTTTTTCTCTCCATTTAAAGGAGAGTGGATGTGGTGGACCTTATTTGATCTTATTCGCTTAGTAGTTCGGAGAACAGGGTATCAGTATCGCACAGCGACCACGTTGAAAACTCCATTTCAGCTAAAGTCGATAAAAACTCTCGCATATGAACAAAGAGACACAGTTTGGAGTGATCGCGTTGAGCGTGGAGTAGTTTTACGATTTATGAACACGCTTCAAAGATTTAATTTAATTTTGTTCGTGTCAAACAACTTTTAGAAGTCTTAGTTTGTTTGACACGCCATCACGTGACCACGTGATTAGTCCGAACGGAGTTTCTTTATTCGTGTCAATGGGTGTTTTTGTCGCCTTCAGCTGGAAATGGACTGTTTAACGTGGTCGTTGTACGCTACTGAAACTCCGTGTCAGACCGATAAACCTTTTCTCTCCATTTAAAGGAGAGTGGATGTGGTGGACCTTATTTGATCTTATTCGCTTAGTAGTTCGGAGAACAGGGTATCAGTATCGCACAGCGACCACGTTGAAAACTCCATTTCAGCTAAAGTCGATAAAAACTCTCGCTTTATATGAACAAAGAGACACAGTTTGGAGTGATCGCGCTGAGCGGGAGTAGTTTTACGATTTATGAACACGCTTCAAAAGATTTAATTTAATTTTGTTCGTGTCAAACAACTTTTAGAAGTCTTAGTTTGTTTGACACGCCATCACGTGACCACGTGATTAGTCCGAACGGAGTTTCTTTATTCGTGTCAATGGGTGTTTTTGTCGCCTTCAGCTGGAAATGGACTGTTTAACGTGGTCGCTGTATCGCTACTGAAACTCCGTGTCAGACCGATAAACTTTTCTCTCCATTTAAAGGAGAGTGGATGTGGTGGACCTTATTTGATCTTATTCGCTTAGTAGTTCGGAGAACAGGGTATCAGTATCGCACAGCGACCCACGTTGAAAACTCCATTTCAGCTAAAGTCGATAAAAACTCTCGCTTACATGAACAAAGAGACACAGTTTGGAGTGATCGCGTTGAGCGTGGAGTAGTTTTACGATTTATGAACACGCTTCAAAGATTTAATTTAATTTTGTTCGTGTCAAACAACTTTTAGAAGTCTTAGTTTGTTTGACACGCCATCACGTGACCACGTGATTAGTCCGAACGGAGTTTCTTTATTCGTGTCAATGGGTGTTTTTGTCGCCTTCAGCTGAAATGGACTGTTTAACGTGGTCGTTGTACGCTACTGAAACTCCGTGTCAGACCGATAAACCTTTTCTCTCCATTTAAAGGAGAGTGGATGTGGTGGACCTTATTTGATCTTATTCGCTTAGTAGTTCGGAGAACAGGGTATCAGTATCGCACAGCGACCACGCTGAAAACTCCATTTCAGCTAAAGTCGATAAAAACTCTCGCTTACATGAACAAAGAGACACAGTTTGGAGTGATCGCGTTGAGCGTGGAGTAGTTTTACGATTTATGAACACGCTTCAAAGATTTAATTTAATTTTGTTCGTGTCAAACAACTTTTAGAAGTCTTAGTTTGTTTGACACGCCATCACGTGACCACGTGATTAGTCCGAACGGAGTTTCTTTATTCGTGTCAATGGGTGTTTTTGTCGCCTTCAGCTGAAAATGGACTGTTTAACGTGGTCGTTGTACGCTACTGAAACTCCGTGTCAGACCGATAAACCTTTTCTCTCCATTTAAAGGAGAGTGATGTGGTGGACCTTATTTGATCTTATTCGCTTAGTAGTTCGGAGAACAGGGTATCAGTATCGCACAGCAGCACCACGTTGAAAAACTCCATTTCAGCTAAAGTCGATAAAAACTCTCGCTTATATGAACAAAGAGACACAGTTTGGAGTGATCGCGTTGAGCGTGGAGTAGTTTTACGATTTATGAACACGCTTCAAAGATTTAATTTAATTTTGTTCGTGTCAAACAACTTTTAGAAGTCTTAGTTTGTTTGACACGCCATCACGTGACCACGTGATTAGTCCGAACGGAGTTTCTTTATTCGTGTCAATGGGTGTTTTTGTCGCCTTCAGCTGGAAATGGACTGTTTAACGTGGTCGTTGTACGCTACTGAAACTCCGTGTCAGACCGATAAACCTTTTCTCTCCATTTAAAGGAGAGTGGATGTGGTGGACCTTATTTGATCTTATTCGCTTAGTAGTTCGGAGAACAGGGTATCAGTATCGCACAGCGACCACGTTGAAAACTCCATTTCAGCTAAAGTCGATAAAAACTCTCGCTTACATGAACAAAGAGACACAGTTTGGAGTGATCGCGCTGAGCGTGGAGTAGTTTTACGATTTATGAACACGCTTCAAAGATTTAATTTAATTTTGTTCGTGTCAAACAACTTTTAGAAGTCTTAGTTTGTTTGACACGCCATCACGTGACCACGTGATTAGTCCGAACGGAGTTTCTTTATTCGTGTCAATGGGTGTTTTTGTCGCCTTCAGCTGGAAATGGACTGTTTAACGTGGTCGTTGTACGCTACTGAAACTCCGTGTCAGACCGATAAACCTTTTCTCTCCATTTAAAGGAGAGTGGATGTCGTGCACCTTATTTGATCTTATTCGCTTAGTAGTTCGGAGAACAGGGTATCAGTATCGCACAGCGACCACATTGAAAACTCCATTTCAGCTAAAGTCGATAAAAACTCTCGCTTACATGAACAAAGAGACACAGTTTGGAGTGATCGCGCTTGAGCGTGGAGTAGTTTTACGATTTATGAACACGCTTCAAAGATTTAATTTAATTTTGTTCGTGTCAAACAACTTTTAGAAGTCTTAGTTTGTTTGACACGCCATCACGCGACCACGTGATTAGTCCGAACGGAGTTTCTTTATTCGTGTCAATGGGTGTTTTTGTCGCCTTTAGCTGGAAATGGACTGTTTAACGTGGTCGTTGTACGCTACTGAAACTCCGTGTCAGACCGATAAACCTTTTCTCCATTTAAAGGAGAGTGATGTGGTGGACCTTATTTGATCTTATTCGCTTAGTAGTTCGGAGAACAGGGTATCAGTATCGCACAGCGACCACGCTTGAAAACTCCATTTCAGCTAAAGTCGATAAAAACTCGCTTATATGAACAAAGAGACACAGTTTGGAGTGATCGCGCTGAGCGTGGAGTAGTTTTACGATTTATGAACACGCTTCAAAGATTTAATTTAATTTTGTTCGTGTCAAACAACTTTTAGAAGTCTTAGTTTGTTTGACACGCCATCACGTGACCACGTGATTAGTCCGAACGGAGTTTCTTTATTCGTGTCAATGGGTGTTTTTGTCGCTTTCAGCTGGAAATGGACTGTTTAACGTGGTCGTTGTACGCTACTGAAACTCCGTGTCAGACCGATAAACCTTTTCTCTCCATTTAAAGGAGAGTGATGTGGTGGACCTTATTTGATCTTATTCGCTTAGTAGTTCGGAGAACAGGGTATCAGTATCGCACAGCGACCACGCTGAAAACTCCATTTCAGCTAAAGTCGATAAAAACTCTCGCTTATATGAACAAAGAGACACAGTTTGGAGTGATCGCGCTGAGCGTGGAGTAGTTTTACGATTTATGAACACGCTTCAAAGATTTAATTTAAATTTTGTTCGTGTCAAACAACTTTTAGAAGTCTTAGTTTGTTTGACACGTCCATCACGTGACCACGTGATTAGTCCGAACGGAGTTTCTTTATTCGTGTCAATGGGTGTTTTTGTCGCCTTCAGCTGGAAATGGACTGTTTAACGTGGTCGCTGTATCGCTACTGAAACTCCGTGTCAGACCGATAAACCTTTTCTCTCCATTTAAAGGAGAGTGGATGTGGTGGACCTTATTTGATCTTATTATGCGCTAGTAGTTCGGAGAACAGGGTATCAGTATCGCACAGCGACCACGTTGAAAACTCCATTTCAGCTAAAGTCGATAAAAACTCTCGCTTATATGAACAAAGAGACACAGTTTGGAGTGTTCGCGCTGAGCGTGGAGTAGTTTTACGATTTATGAACACGCTTCAAAGATTTAATTTAATTTTGTTCGTGTCAAACAACTTTTAGAAGTCTTAGTTTGTTTGACACGCCATCACGTGACCACGTGATTAGTCCGAACGGAGTTTCTTTATTCGTGTCAATGGGTGTTTTTGTCGTCCTTCAGCTGGAAATGGACTGTTTAACGTGGTCGCTGTACGCTACTGAAACTCCGTGTCAGACCGATAAACCTTTTCTCTCCATTTAAAGGAGAGTGGATGTGGTGGACCTTATTTGATCTTATTCGCTTAGTAGTTCGGAGAACAGGGTATCAGTATCGCACAGCGACCACGTTGAAAACTCCATTTCAGCTAAAGTCGATAAAAACTCTCGCTTATATGAACAAAGAGACACAGTTTGGAGTGATCGCGCTGAGCGTGAGTAGTTTTACGATTTATGAACACGCTTCAAAGATTTAATTTAATTTTGTTCGTGTCAAACAACTTTTAGAAGTCTTAGTTTGTTTGATACGCCATCACGTGACCACGTGATTAGTCCGAACGGAGTTTCTTTATTCGTGTCAATGGGTGTTTTTGTCGCCTTCAGCTGGAAATGGACTGTTTAACGTGGTCGCTGTACGCTACTGAAACTCCGTGTCAGACCGATAAACCTTTTCTCCATTTAAAGGAGAGTGGATGTGGTGGACCTTTATTTGATCTTATTCGCTTAGTAGTTCGGAGAACAGGGTATCAGTATCGCACAGCGACCACGTTGAAAACTCCATTTCCGCTAAAGTCGATAAAAACTCTCGTTTACATGAACAAAGAGACACAGTTTGGAGTGATGGCGTTGAGCGTGGAGTAGTTTTAGGATTTATGGACACGCTTCAAAGATTTAATTTAATTTTGTTCGTGTCAAACAACTTTTAGCAGTCTTAGTTTGTTTGACACGTCATCACGTGACCACGTGATTAGTCCGAACGGAGTTTCTTTATTCGTGTCAATGGGTGTTTTTGTCGCTTTCAGCTGGAAATGGACTGTTTAACGTGCTCGTTGTACGTTACTGGCACTCCGTGTCAGACCGATAAACCTTTTCTCTCTCCATTTAAAGGAGAGTGGATGTGGTGGACCTTATTTGATCTTATCCGCTTAGTAGTTCGGAGAACAGGGTGTCAGTATCGCACAGCGACCACGCTGAAAACTCCATTTCAGCTAAAGTCGATAAAAACTCTCGTTTACATGAACAAAGAGACACAGTTTGGAGTGATCGCGTTGAGCGTGGAGTAGTTTTACGATTTATGAACACGCTTCAAAGATTTAATTTAATTTTGTTCGTGTCAAACAACTTTTAGAAGTCTTAGTTTGTTTGAAACGTCATCACGTGACCACGTGATTAGTCCGAACGGAGTTTCTTTATTCGTGTCAATGGGTGTTTTGTCGCCTTCAGCTGAAAATGGACTGTTTAACGTGGTCGTTGTACGTTACTGACACTCCGTGTCAGACCGATAAACCTTTTCTCTCCATTTAAAGGAGAGTGGATGTGGTGGACCTTATTTGATCTTATCCGCTTAGTAGTTCGGAGAACAGGGTATCAGTATCGCACAGCGACCACGTTGAAAACTCCATTTCAGCTAAAGTCGATAAAAACTCGCTTACATGAACAAAGAGACACAGTTTGGAGTGATCGCGTTGAGCGTGGAGTAGTTTTACGATTTATGAACACGCTTCAAAGATTTAATTTAATTTTGTTCGTGTCAAACAACTTTTAGAAGTCTTAGTTTGTTTGACACGCCATCACGCGACTACGTGATTAGTC